>NC_086053.1:15431686-15775985 GCF_947568885.1 Cydia strobilella | reverse complement strand
ATCGAGGGGCACTTCTGGATGAGACTAGCCCAAGACTGGGATAAGTGGCTTACACGAAGAGAGGCACTGGGCGACAGGAGGCTAAAATGATGAAGATGAGAATTGCTAGTGGATAGAAATTCTTCCTTTTTTTAAATTCCAAATTCAAATCTAGACTAGAAACAATTTACTGGTTGTTCACCGGTACGTCACCTAAATTCCATCAAATATTACCTACCGGACTGTTGTACACCAAAGTAATAACGACCCGTAACCGTATATAGGTACCTAGTCATCTAAGTTAGTTTGTTCGACCCATTTTATTTCTTAACAATATCATCACAAAATTGCAACGAGCATTCTTCCCCTAGGTTGAAGTTTAAATTTGTATACGAAATGAGTTAGCATTTTCCCATCCTAACATTGAGATCCTAGTTGCTGAACCAAACATCATTGGTGTAACAAAGGCGCAAAGGCTTCTGTGGCTCGGCCATATGGAGCGAATGGGAGGCGATCGGGCGGTCAAAGAGCGTTTGAGGGAAAACCGACAGCACACCGCCCGGTCGGTCGACCGAGGTATCGATGGGCGGATGCGGTGGACGCTGATCTGCGCGAGCTCCAGGTTCAAGACTGGCGAGAAGCTGCACTGCAGGACCGGGATGAGTGGCGAACAGTCGTGTTGGAGGCCAAGACACATTGGGTCGCTGCGCCGGAGGAGTATAAGTAAGTAAGTAACATTGAGATCGTTGAAGAGGAGCAACCGCCGTAAATCTTGCAGATCAAATATTGGTGGGGAAAGCCGTTTATTAGACTTTCGACTCAGCGTTTAAGCTTTTTGAGATGAGAGAACGGGTTTTTATCGAGTATTCGTGATTCAGAATTAAGTTCCTTCCGAAAGAAGTGACGGTGCGTTTTTTTATTATTATATTTAGCCTTTATCCTCTCCTTCCTTTTTGTCAAATAGGTATGTAACAGATATGTAGGTACGTACTATTATGACATTTAGGTTTATATAAATAAAAATAGTGTCACCACTGTGCTTATAGTATTAAAAGATTTCATTAAACTGTTGGTTCGTCACGGATCATATTTCTACGGTTTTAACCTAAAAAGCTACATCTTTTCGTACAAGCTTTCCATCGCGTTTTTCTTACCAACATTTTCTCTAACACACCTAATTCACCAAAACCTTTTAAATAACACATCGCATTGTCATAGGATCCGCAGTAGGGCACAAAGGGCCCGGACTGGCCCCGAGGCACCGGGACCCATATATCTATCGATCGAGAACTGTGTTTATTAGACAGGATTTGCTATCCCACCCATAGCTTCAACGTAAAAAGGTAGAAGGTAGAAGCTTGCGGAAAGCTTCGAGAGACATACAGCGGTTTTTATCTGAAGGGTTTAGCGGCCGCGGGCCGGTGGATTAGGTATTGTAAAGGCCTGATCTTTATCGATGGTATCGGATATCGGGTTTTGAAAAGACTATTAGGTTAGGCTCCGGATAGGGATTGGATAAAGCCAATGTTTAACTTCAAGTTCAGTAACTTTAAATATATTACATACATATAGGTATAGGATACAAATGACGATTAGTCGAATAAAAGTATAAAGATAAGTCTGTCGTAACTTCAACAATTTCAACTGGTTTACCAAACTACATGTGGTTTATGTCAAAAGCCAAGCCCAACAAAGATATTTTATGTTAGTTTTTAAGGTTCCGTACCCAAAGGGTAAAAACGGGACCCTATTACTAAGACTCCGCTGTCCGTCTGTCTGTCTGTCTGTATAATGTCTGTCTGTAAAATGACGTACTAGGTTGGGTTATACATGTTGGGACAATAAATTTCAGTAAAAAAATAATTTTAACTTAGAAATACAAAATGACGTTTATTTACATAAAAATTAGGTATGATAAAAAAGAACTTAGTTGTGTTACTGCTACATAAATGTGATTGCCATCGATTACTGAATTCGAAACATTGGTTCCTGATCACCGATTACTGTGCGAACAATTTTAGCTTTCCCATAATGGCTTCTATCTATCTTATTAGTTCTAACCGAAATTAATTAGATAGCAGTCAGCTTTCAAACGGCTTCTAATATCACTAGGCCCTAAATCTAACCGGGCGCCCATGAAATACAGCGGTGTCGTTAATCATTAATTTTATATAACACTACTAACTACCTAATTAACTCTTCCCGAGGTGTCGGGCTGTCGGCGCTCCATTCTGTGTTTTCATGTAGCGAAAACCTTAACAATGACTAATTATGAAATAAAACTATGAAAACGGATTATATCGCGTATATTGAATTTATAATACATCCCGACGTTTCGAACTCTTTACAGCGTTCGTGGTCACCCGTTGACCACGAACGCTGTAAAGAGTTCGAAACGTCGGGATGTATTATAAATTCAATATACGCGATATAATCCGTTTTCATAGTTTTATTTCATGAGTAACTATCGCGGTAACCGAAGACAATATTAATGACTAATTAATTGTGAATATTCATCAGCTAACCTAGTTGCTTTTGGCATTTGTCTTTATGTTTCATTAAGCTAAGGCCTGTCCCGTAAAGTTTTTAGGGTTCCGTACATCAAAAGGGAAAAACGGGACCCTTATAGGATCACTCGTGCATCTGTCTGTCTGTCCGTCTGTCACAGCCTATTTTCTCCGAAACTAATGGACCAATTAAGTTGAAATTTGGTACACATATGTAAGTTTGTGACCCAAAGACGGACATGTAAGTAGTAACGCAAAAAAATGAATTTTAAACATGGGGGCCACTTTTGGGGGGTAAATTGAAAACTTTGACCAATGTATTTTATCAATCATATTTAATTGTATATAACTGTCGTATTTCAAATGTACCTGTGTGACCTGTAAAATTCATATTACCAATAAATAAACTGAACTGAACTGAAATGAGTAAATTAAAAAATAAAGTTTTTCAAACTATATCGTGTTACATATCAAATGAAAGAGCTCATTGTGAGAATTGTAATTTTAAAATAAATAATTTAGAAATTATACAACAAAATAGCCAAGTAATGATCAACCCCCCCTTTTATCTCCAACTACTGGGCCTAAAATCTTTTAAAAAATACACAAAATAGTTTTTTACCTATAGATGACAGGAAATATAGTGAGAAGATTTGCTGACTATGGAATACTATGGATGAGGTCTTGGTGGCTCAGTTGACAGAGCGCTGGAGTATCGATCCAGAGGCCGTGAGTTCAAGTCTCACCCAAAACAGCAATTTTTCCACTTTTAAATTTATTCTAAGCTTAATAGCATCTTTCGCCGACGTTTCTGCTTGTTAAAAATTAATTCGATTATCAGGTCTTGTCAATTGAATTCAAGTCACCGACCAATGACTTCTACTAATTACAATGTCAGACGCATTCAAATATTTGATGACCACAAACACACAAAGTACAATATTTACGTATAATTCCCACAAAGCACATGTAGAGCCCCGCGCCCGCGTGAGCAAACTCTCTGTTTGCTCGACGAAACGAATGAATACTTAAAATACCGCGGGAATCGATCCCGCGACCGTGACGTCGGTGAAGGGTGGTCAGATACTCATTCTCGTCACTTACCAAGCTTTCGATTTGAGAGAACCAATGAAGAACTGAAGACTGCCTTTCAATTTATAAGCATATATTGGTTGTAAGATAGAGATATGTGGATTACACCATTGCTATTGGTTGATTCCCGCACGTCTCCTCTCATCTTCGATTCAGTGGAAAGGCAGCCTATGAGCATGGTTTCTCCATCGAAGTTCGAGTGCTTAACTCAAATTATAATTTAAAAGTGGAATAATTGTGCCATTTTCAACCAACAGGGTACTTATTGATTGTCGCTTGTCAGTAAGACGCTATCTCCATGTAGCTTCAATTAGAAATCAACCTAATCAACTCACGGCCTCTGGATCGATACTCCAGCGCTCTGCCAACTGAGCCACCACCCACCAAGACCTCATCGATAGTCAGCAAATCTTCCCACTATATGGGTCTAGGGGATCCTAGCGACATCTACCGTAACTTCAATAGCATTGTTCGCAACGTTTCTGCTTGTTAAAAATTAGTTTTTCTAATTATAATCACATCCGGCAGAAAGCATAAAAATTTATAATATACATGTCGCTTATCCATGGACAACGGCAAAGATCAGTTGGACTGAAAAGAAAACCAACGAAGAGGTTTTACGTATAGTAGGAGAAAAGAGGGGTTTGTTAAGAACTATAGATAATAGAAGAGGAAAGGTGCTTGGGCACCTGATACGACACGACGAATTTATCAAAAACATCATAGAAGGGAAAGTTGAAGCAAAGAGGAAGAAGGGAAGACCGAGGAGAGCGTACATGCATCAAATAAAGGAAAAACTCAACGTCGTGTCGTATCAGGCTGTCAAAGAGAAGGCAGAGGACCGCGAAACATGGAAATTGCTCCACCGACAAGAGACTTACTCTTAAATATATGATGATGATCCATGGACGACAAAAAAGTGGAAAGTCTTCAATAAGTTGTTTCCGGTTAATGATAGAAATCATGCTTATATTATAACTACTTAAGACTGCAGTCTGCAACGATAGAAAACACAATTATCCCAATGAGCCCGCCACTGGACGGTCGATGCAATCTTAATAGCAATACATTATTCCCTTGTACCTAGACAATGTCGGGACTTCTCGGGACGGAATGAAATAAACAATTAAGTACTTACTGCAGATTATTTCGCACGCCTGAAGTTTCCCGGAAGCCTCGATGTATTAGGAACAACGATTTATTTATATTATACGAACACCATAACTGGTAGCTATCAGTTTCGGATATCTATCCTATATATAACATGACGTTTAGTGTAGTGAATTGGTCTGAGTATTTGGCGAAGTTCCGACTTAATAAATGTAGGTATCCAATTTTGGAGAGTGACTGGCTTCGACTTTGAAATATAACGCGGTATCTGTGCAAACTCTTTCGCCAGTGCGTTTTGCTTCCCTTTGAGTGCTACAGTCGATTTATCCGTGTTCGTGGTATACCTGTTCACCGAGCATACAGATATTAGTCTTAATATCTGGGAGACCGAGCTTTGCTCGGAAAACATAGAAACTCAAAAATGCGCGTTTTCCCAGAGATAAGACCTGGATGGATTTTTCGCTCCCGAAAACCCCCATATAGCAAATGTCATCGAAATTGTTAGAGCCGTTTCCGAGATCCCCGAAATATATTTATATTCATATGTATTATTCATTAACAGAAGCCCAAAAGTCCCGACTCAAGATTTGCCAGCGAGCAATGGAGCGCAGCATACTCGGAGTCCGTAGAACCGATCGGATAAGGAACACAGAGCTGCGCTCCAAAACTGGTATCGCGGATGTGGGTGTGAAGGCCGCCAAGCTCAAGTAGGATTAGGCGGGACACATCTGTAGGATGCACACGGACAGATGGGCCAAAATAGCGACCGAATGGGCACCACAGATCACCCGAGGCAGAGGCAGGCCAAAAAGGAGATGGCGAGACGACCTGGACTTTTTTTGTGGCGACTGGCGGGAGCATGCACAAAGCCGTGACGAGTGGCGGAAGACAGGGGAGGCCTTTGCCCAGCAGTGGGACACAATATAGGCTATAAAAAAAAAATATATAAATAATAATAATATATATATATATATATAGGATCCATGGAAAAATAGAGCTCTTTATTTGCGAATTGATACTAAATATATTATACAGATAGGGTGGCAAAAAAATAAGTGCATTCCCTACGGCAACGGCCAGGGAGGTTTTGGGATTATACTGAGCAACTTTTACTATGGGACCAACCCCTAAATCGCGAAAAAAAAATGTGGCTGTTTCATACATTTTGGCTGGTTCATTTTCTATGGGAAGGTAAATTTTTTTTTTCGCGATTTCGTGGTTGGTACCATACTAAAATCGCTCGGTATAATCCTAAAACCAACCTGGCAACTGGAATGCACTTATTTTTTAGCCACCCTGTATATCAATAAAATACGCTAAAAGTATGTATCGTGTTACCGTGTGTCGGTAACAATTATAATATATTAAAGGTACAAAATTTGTCGCTTTTTAAATTAAGGCTCCGGCAACCTTTACCTTACCCATTTTATTATTTAAGAATACCATTATGAATGTCCTGGAAGTATCAAAGCCCAATTTTAGCCCGGCAGAGCCTAATTGGACGTATGACGGCGTACGTCCGGATACGTCCGGATATCCGTTGACCCCCGGGCCTTATTTCCCACCAGGTTATGTATTACGTATGTGTTTGTACATCCGGTGAGGTGGAATTATATATTTTGTATTTTTTTTTTCTTTTTTTACACACTTTTATTTAGCTTCACTGCGTATATACCTACCTTTGTATATATACATATATAGTGCTTCAAATCTTGTAACTAAAATTCGAACCACTTCCCGGTTCAGTTGAAATTTGGAGTACTGTCGTGATTCCGGTGACAATGCAATAATATGCTAAAATGGAGGTGTTCTGATGTTGCAGCCGGTAGGTAGCCAAAGGAACTCCTCAATGGAAAAACACAAACACATCAAGTTTAGGCTCATTATAAAGGTCTCAAGAAGTACTCGATAGACATGCAAACGAGAAGAAGTACAGTCACCAATAAAAGTGTGTCACAAAATTTTTTTTTGCAGATACTTGTTATTAATGTATTTATTTGCTCACACGCAACTAGCAAATATGTACTTGTTAATATAATATATTAACAATTGCATAGTACAAGTACAAGTATATGTTGTTGTTGTTTTGTAATTGTTATACGTGTTATTAATATCAATAAGCATTTTCAATATTCAGTTACGAATAATTATATTATCAACATGGTTGCCAGCCATGCCTACGATTATCGTACACATACGATAATTTAGAACCAGATACGATGTACAATGCAATGATCATTATCGTAAGCAAAAGTACGATAATTTCAGGGGTCAGACGAGGCCCAACAAAGTCTAATTTTTTAAGGTAAATATGATACTTTCAATAGGAAATAATTAAAAATAAGGATTACGTTCCATAGAAATTGTAGAATCGCGTCGAAAAGGCCAAAATTCCCTATAAACGTTACGGAGCCAGTGCAAAATGGAACACTGCTCATACAAACTGTAAATCATATTGATTAGTTGTACATGTGTACAAAGGTGTGAGCCTTATTGATTTCTTTCGTGGCCGATATATTGGACACGCATAACGTAGCGTTACCTATATCAACTTCCACAGTTAAACCACGTTAAAATGGTTAAAGTCTATCAAGTTCTGTTTGAGCTCTAAGTACATACGAGTAAGAAGTTACAAATATTAGCATGCCTAGTGCATTCTGCAGCCGAAGTATCTAAGCGGTTGAAGTGGTCAAAAATGATCTACACACGATCAAACTCCCTTAACAACTCACCCAATTAGCGACTGTAACGTCTGTAATATTCTGTAACACTAAACGTTAAGTTTTCTTTGACTTGCGTTTTATTCCCTTGTAGACATTTTGCTATGACGCCTAGCGTAGACTGAATGATGTGTAGACCGATTTATATCAAGAACAAGTCCAAAATAAGCATTTATACAACGAGAAAAGAACCAAATCGCCGTCCTTAATATAACGTCCGAGCAAGGTAAGTGGATTTTATCAAATACCCTCCCCCGCGTAATCTGTAATCAACATCAGGGTTCCGAATAACGCCGACCTTTCGCGCACCTGTTCACCGTTATTACTAAAGCTTACAGAACGAACCCATGTTTTGATCTGAAGATCTAGGAGAACTATGAGTTATCTTTCTTCCTGAAGTCCACTTTTACCCTAAATTGATCATCGATTGCTAATTCCAACTGGTAAGTGAAAGGTTCATACCTTAACTGGAATGGAACTGATTAATTCACTGGCAGCGCGAGCTACGCGCGTAGCCGATAACACGTTTTTTCCCGGTTGTAGTGAAAGGTGCCTACGAACAGATTACCCGCCTCTGGTCGCTTCGAGACTTCGACAGTCTGTAAACCATATTTGATAGATGGATAGATAGATAGATAAAAACTTTATTCATTTCCACAACATACATGGTACATAGAAGACATGCAGCTTAGAATTAAACTTAAAAACTAGTTTACAATTCTTGAAATAAGTAAAAGAAAAGAAAAGTTTGTGCCGACTCTCACCTCTTCATCTCTGTCTGTCGTCTGTCACTTCTTCACGCTTAAACCGCTAAACGAATTTAGATGATATTTGATATAGATACTCGTAGTTTGATAGTTCTGTTTGTAAGAAAAAGACAAATTTTAACAGAGATTTGTTGTGAGTTGCTAAGTTTTATTAAGTAGAGGGCTATACTGGTTCTCAAAGCACGATGCTCGGTACGAAATAAGAATGTCAGGAGAGGAAAATATCAGTCCCGCGTTGGCAAAGTTACGTTTTTTGTAGAAGTTTGTCGTGTAATTTTAATTAAGCTCGAGACGAGGATGGAATTATGTGGGAGCTAGACGTGGCCACGATGACATTAAGTCGAGACGAGATTGCTTGGTGTTATTTGGTTAGAACATGGTTTTAAGCTGAGAAAACTTAAGTTAGTAATCTTAGTGTCACTTCAGTCACTTGCTTACATAGTGTCACTAGTTTAATACGTGCAATAACTATGAAAAAATAAATTTACTATCTGAAAATAATACTTAAATCTCTTCTTTAATTAAGGCTAATTACAATCATACCTACAACATGGGGTCCCTTTGTTTGACATAATTATTGAAAGTCATAATGTAATGATTGTCATATTATCATTAGTCATAATTCCGAAGCCGTTAACTTTTCAGGATTTTCCTCAGGTTATCCTATAGATAGGTTAGGTTAGATTAGGTTTGTTCTATGGCAATCCTGAAAAGACGCGTTTCTGAGAAAAACCAAATTATGACTAACGAAAATTTGAACAAACAATACATTACGAGTATGACTTAAAACTATATGGGAAACAATAGAGACCCCAAACACGCCAACTTGAAAAATATCTATATCTTTCTTTGTTCCCTTTTGCATTAAGTCGATTAATTTTGCGATTTAACCTACTCTACGTCGTGAAACAAAATCGGATACATATGACCGTTACGTTAGCAATAATTGACGGGGCCTTTTATTAAAAATTACACATTTTTAAAGCTACTTATTTTGTTAAATTAATTTCTAACAAGCAGAAACGTCTGCGTACGATGGCTATGAAGCTCAGAATAAATAGAAAAAGTGGAAAAATTACTGCGCGTCCGTAAAGTGTATTTCCGGCTACGTGTAAATCCAATCACGTATACCTAATATGAAACGAAACATACATGATACGGAGTAACGCACGAAGTAACGTAAAACTGAATGCCTCCAGTTAAAACGGAAATGGAAATGCATTTTGTGCTTGATAAATGCATCCATTGAGAAATTGAAAACGTAAACATTTATGCGCCAGCCGATATTCGTTTTGAAATATTTGTGAATTCTGCATCTTTGTAGAGTGTATTTCGTTTCGATTCCAGATTTCGATAATTTAAAGCAAAAAAAAACAACTACCTAAAACAATGACTTTTAAATCTAAAGCCGTGGGTTGAAAATCTGACACATGCGTAGAGCTTTTTTTTTCTAATTAATTGTGAATTATAATTTGATTATTACCTCCAGTTTGTCGGACCATGCGTGTCTGGACCTAAGGATACCACCTCTAGCAAATGTGAGCCGCAACACCAAGTCGCGCGCGACACAGATTACCCGTCTCTTTCTAATTAATACTTTTTTAGGGATTAATTATGAGAGAAGACGTTTAAGATCATTTAAGTAAAGGCCTCTAAAGAAGAAGGTTTGCATCGTTACATCATTCATCAAAACGACATTAAAAAAAATTATTTACCTATAAAGATTTTACCTTAACAAGAACATGTCTTCACAAATAACATTATTAGAAGCTTGCTTCAAATATCTTGCCCATATTAAAAGAAATCCGAACTGGATGGCACGTAGGATTTCTCGGAATAAATCATATTACGATTCGAGGAAATCGGCTCAACGTAAACATCTCGTAGGCAAATTAACATTCGCGAGTACCAATTATATATATATTATATAATATATATTCCTGTCTCGCAAAACATTGAAGGATATTTCAAGAATGTTGTGTAATAATATGAAATAAAATTCCTTCAAATTGAGTCTGAAACGGGCTATTTATTTATTTTTAAACATAACTATAAATTTTATTATAACATAATTTCCCACTAAAATTTAATTTCTCAATATATTGATCAGTCACGTTTGCTTTGTAATAGTAGTTTATGTGACTGCTACATAATAAAAGGCATTAAAATTCGAGTGTGGTTTTATGAAACGAACGTAGTGAGTTTCATAAAAGAATCACACGAGTGTTTTAATGCCTAATTATGTACAGTTACATACACTGCTTTATCTACACACATATTATAAACTTTCTATGATATATTCACTAACCTCATATTACAGCCGACATTGGGGCATAGTTGCTTTCTGGCGGAATTCGCGAATATGAGGTGGCGTCTCCGAAATATTTTTATCGCACATTTTACACGAAACTTTTGCTAGAGTTACTTTGAAAACAACAAAACAAATTATTTTTTACTAACAAACTAATTAAAAGATAAACTGCACGTCAAATGGCGGCTAAGAAAACTTTTTTCACGCATGTCACGCATCTGTAGTTTTTTTTTAATTTAGAGACAAACTAGAGTGGGGGTCGATTGCCATATCGTTCGATATTTGTCAAATTTGTATGCAATTGACATTTCATTTCGAATAAAACGTCATCTCGACTGATATTAGAATATAGGTCAAATCAAATTTCTTTGTTTTTCAGAGACGTTCGAAATTTGAATAAAATAATATTATCGAAATAGATGTTAAATAACATTTTCACAGATAAAAAATTTGCTGTAACAAAACAATTTATCTTAATGTTGGCCATTATTTACGGATTTTGAAGGCATCATAGAGGGTTTATGATATGTGTGTAGATAAAATATTTAAAAACCCCTAAAATTGTCTTCAGCAGCGTACAGTCAAGGGCATAAATATATATCTCGCGGGATCTCCTGCCACAAGTATAATTTTACATACTTGGAGATTCCAACCATAATTTGCTGTACACAATATTGTAACCAATAAACGCTTTTTCATTTTCATGTACATTCCTAGTTTCAAAAATATGTGTGCGCTCTTACACCTTAGACAATAAAGTCGTGTTCACATATTTTTGAGCCATTTGTCTGCATCGATAAAAAACGTATTAAGCGCGACAACTGTCAACAGCATTTGTCGTCAAGTTCTGACTGTAGATTAGCACAGAATGTTAAAGTTTCCAAAAAGTTGGAAAAGTTCTCGGAAATTTCAGTAAAATTTCAGAGGAAACAAACGAAACTTTCGTTTAGGAAATGGATAATTCCAATTCCTATACAAAAATATGAGAAGTTTCCGAAATGTTTCTAAGTAGAAATTTCGCAATTTTTTTCCGACGGCACATCAGTACTAAAAGGATTTTTGTTACCGACTTATTCGAGTTTTATTGTCATAAATCGTCTCGTAAAGCAATTATGAACGACGTAACATAAACGACGGTTCATGGACATTATAGCTTCTAAATTGTCAATTGAACGCAAGCCAAAAATACCTCCAGACTAATCTCAAGTAGTCTTAAATTGCGAATACTTCATACGTACTATGAGGAACATAAATAAGTATAACACCATTATCGTTAAAGAAAAATGGTGTTATAATGTAATTGGAGCCTCAATCCGCCATTTCGACTTCGAACATAACAACATTCATAAGTCGACGCGTGGCGAAGGCACCAAATCCCAAACTGCCGCATTAATACGCCCTCAATCAATACTATTCCAATTACAAAACTAAGCAAAACCAATACAATTGTGATCTCCAATTTCCTAAATATACCATCTTAAACAGGATATAAGACGATGTAAAGGTGATAGGAATACATTTCCATGCCCCGGGCAAAGGCGCGAAGCTCCGTTCAACCACGCGAGTCGCGACCGCTCTGCAGTAGCTACGCGTGACGTCAGTAGCGATCAATGGATCTGACGTCGACCAATCCCCGCACCCCCTCGCTATTTACATTCCCATTGCTTACCTAATCAAACCTACAGATCACCAGTTTAAGCGCGAGCCGAAGATGAGTTCAAAATATTCGTAATCGTAGAGCGTACTTATACTGGTAATCACGACCGTTCGACTCGCTAGCGTATAGTCAGGTTTTATAATAACGTAGCTACAATGGCGCTCAGTTTGGATGTGACATGACCGGAATTGTTTCTTTCCAGCTATGATAAATCTAGACGATAAACGTGGAGCGTTTTATTACCGGCAATTTGGGAAATGAAGATGTACGCCGGTTTGGACGACGACTTCATAAACAAGCTTTGTGCGTGGGTGTTTTTTAGAAAAGGTATAATATTGACAGGTTAACTTTGTCGAAGTTAGCTGTCCGGTACTCAAGTGAAATTGTTCCATAGAATTTCTACAAGGAGATATATGAAACTAGATTGTACATCATCCTTTCTTATATTTTTATTAATATTAGTGAAGCGTAAGCTTTTCACGAAAATCACGAGGACAAGTTTTGATTTCTTATTTATTCAGCCAAATTACATCCAAATCTACCGAAAAAAAATTGGAAACAAAATAAAAAAATCAGCCCATCTATGACAATATCTGTCCTGTCAGTCAACCTCTTCTAAAACATCTATAGGTACTTGATGTTGTTAGTCAAATTCATTACATTATAGATCTTATCTCTCAATGTATCGGTACCAGCGCCCCCGTCAATTACACAAATTACTGCACAAATGAGTGATTCCCGTTTATCAATATTGGAGCCGCAATCCAGATATAATCCTGAATTACTATAATAATATCAGGGAATCCGGGAACACAGTCGAGGAATCCCTTTGTATTAAACATAGACATTGCTAAATAGAGGAATGATGGAATTATAATTAAATAGACGTAAATAGGCACTAAATATGACACTACAGATAATTTTGAATTATTTATAGCGTGAAAAGGAGTTGCAAATAAATACATATTTCTCATTCTATTTCAAGAAGGAGAGACATTCACGTTGTGTCAATTTGACAAGCAGGTGTTTTAGTTTTATTGTGGCGTTTACATTTTAACATAAAACATTCGCAGCCGTGGACAATATAGTTTTATGGCGCGATAAAGCATCAGTGTCTTCCAGGCACTATTTGATAGACATAAACAGACGGTTTATCTAAATTTTATCAACTAACAAACGCAACTGCAAGTTGAATTCTAGGGAAGTCTTCACGTTTTGGAACTTCACTTCTCTTATTAGATTTTTTAAAACCAAAACAAACCTTAGTTACTCTTATTAATATACCAACCAGTAATAAAGTCCTTCACCCAGACGCATAATTGATATTTTAACAGGAACAGTACATAGTCTTACTAAGATGGCATATAGTCGAGAAATTGGGACGGGTACCGCCGTGGCGAGGTGGCCTAGGGCTTCATGGCGTTAGCCGCGATAGCTAAAGACGCCGGTTCGAATCCGGCCTTCACCACTGGAGGGCTTCGTCACTTTTTCTTTAATATGACATCTATTACAGTTTTTAAGGAACAAACATGTCATCAACAGTTGCATCTCAACGTGATTCAGTACATCTAGGACAACCATGGACCCCCCTACAGTCTAAACGTGCCTCCACCCCTCCCGCTGGGGGCCATTCTCATTATGGAAAACCGAATTAGAAGATATTTTCATTTTCCTAAGTAATGACTTGTAAATTATATTCGTCTCCATTTCATCTTTGTTGGTAATTATATTGTTCTCTTGTTCGGAATTAACTTTAAGCTCGGTTTGTTGTCAAATTAAGAATAAAGGCGTCTAACTTTCATAGAGCGCGAAGTCGTTCGGCGATTTGGAAAAGGGCGAGTGGGGACGGCTGTGGAAGTTTTTAAGAGTTGGGTAAAGAAATTATACTTCAAGTCTCTAGGGAGACGTCATGAGAAAACTTTCATAAACTCTCAGGAAAGTTATTTAAAGGTGTAGGTTTCTCTGAATACGTCTTAACAATAAAAAAAATTAAATTGTTCTAATGAACAACCGACTAAATAATACCTGATAACGTAGAATGATTCAGGTGAGAAATGTGTTATCCGTTTCCGGAGCATATACTTCAACAATCGCTCGAGACATGTACACGTTTATAAAATTGAATGATGTGGTAACGTATGTGTTATTACGTGGTGGAAAATTGTTATTCATATGTAACTATTGTTTAAATTAAACAATAATGTCGTAGTTAAATAGAATACGAGTATTTAAAGAACTGAAAATGTTAGTAGCTATGTGCAAAATTAGTGACTTGCATTATTTTAAACTTATTTGTGGCTAAAATAAAACTATGAAATCGGATTATATCACGTATATTGAATTTATAATACATCCCGATTATAAATTCAATATATACGCGATATAAATTTTTTTTATTTTTTTTTTATTACAAAAAGGCAAGCACTTGACCGCAATCTCACCTGATGGTAAGTGCCGATGCAGTCTAGGATGGATCATGCTTACCTAAAAGATGTCTATTCACTCTTGATTTAAAAAGATCCAAGTTATAGTGGACTGGGAATATATTTGCAGGAAGTGAATTCCACTCCTTAGCCGTTCGCATGATAAAGCTGGATGCATAGCGCTTAGTACGAGTCAGTGGCAGAGTAACGACGTAAGGGTGAAACGCAAGTCCGCGTCTAGTCCCACGGTGACAGAATGGAGAATAATCCGATTTCAGAGTTTTATTTCATGAGTAATACTAATAATCGTGGTAAGGCATATTGTGGCTAAAAGACAACTTTTCACCTCCTTTAAATTTTTGGGTTTTCGGTTCTGTTTGGCCACCAAATTTTCATTTTCCTTTTCTTGGTTTATGTATTTTGGAAACCACTTTTTTGTTTTTATTTTTTATGATAAAGGAGGATAACGAGCAGTGGAATCGCCTGAGGGGTTGCAAGTGCTTTACCGGCCTTTAAGATGGCAGTTGGGAGATACTGATATAGTAATGTTAAATCATACATGTCCTTAATTAGTTAAACAATACATGATGAAAGCAACCAGTACCTAAAACAGAACTACAACACCAGTTCATGGCTAGTACAATATATACGTCATATATGGCTGTTAACCGTTGCTCGAAGTACAAATAAAATAAAAAAACTTTCTACCCTAGGGTGGGAAATGCAATTTTCCTATGAATATATATAAATCAGCCTATGAAAGATGAACTTTCCAAATGGGAGAGACGAAAATAATATTTCCTAAAAGTAATACCAGTATTTAGCGGAATAGCCGAGAAATATATGTTTCCCAACTAACCTTTGACATATATTTTTAAGGTTTCATAAGAGTGGTCCACGTGGTTAAGGAAGTTTAACTAAAATAGTCAGGTATGGATTTGTTATACCTTTTGTCTTATTTTGAGCCATAGAAAACGATTTGCAAAATTGAATGACTGACTTCGGCTAGGAAGTTTGTAGACTATAAAAAACCGGCCAAGTGCGAGTCGGACTCGCACACCGAGGATTCCGTACATTACACAATTTAAACAATGTATTTTTTATGTGAAACGTGAGTGAAAGGTAAATTGCGGTTTACGATTTATGACGTATTAAAAAAAAACTACTTACTAGATCTCGTTCAAAGCAATTTTCGGTGGAAGTTTGCATGGTAATGTACATCATATATTTTTTTCAGTTTTATCATTCTCTTATTTCAGAAGTTACAGAGGGGGGACACACATTTTACCACTTTGGAAGTGTCTCTCGCGCAAACTATTCAGTTTAGAAAAAAATGATATTAGAAACCTCAATATCATTTTGAAGACCTATCCACAGATACCCCACACGTATGGGTTTGATGAAAAAAATGTTTTTGAGGTTCAGTTCCAAGTATGGGGAACCCCCAAAATTCATTGTTTTTTTTTCTATTTTTGTGTAAAAATTTTAATGCGGTTCACAGAATACATCTACTTACCAAGTTTCAACAGTATAGTTCTTATAGTTTCAGAGAAAAGTGGCTGTAACATACGGACGGACAGACAGACATGACGAATCTATAAGGGTTCCGTTTTTTGCCATTTGGCTACGGAACCCTAAAAACACACCCCAATATATTTATGAGCTAAAAGCACACGCGCAACAAAATGACAAATGTAAGGTCAAAAGTATCTATTTTGTATTGATGTAGATTTGCAGACTACAAAAAAAAAATTAAGAAAATAATTTCCCGTTCAAGTCAAACATTTTTAAAACAAAACGCAGGCCGCTGTCGAAAATAAATGGTTTCAGCTTACCCGCCCTTAATTCAGCCTCCACAGATAACTATTCTAATTAAGCGGAAGAAAAAAAGAAACGGAGTTTCTAATTCTAAAACACCTTAAGTTCAAAACAAAGCCATACGACTTTGAATCTTAGCACAAGTCAATTAGGTTAGAAATGAGAGTTGCTAATGCTGGTCGCCTTTTTTTAAGGGGGATGTTTGAGGCTTGGCCGCTGTAGGCTAAAGCCGCCCACATGCATCGAGCATAGAAAAATTAATTTTCCCGGTCATAAAGTAGCTAAGCAATATTGAGGATTGAAGGCAGGGTTTACGAGGGTCTCGATTACGAAGAACATTCAAAAGAGCACTTACTTTTTAGGGTTCCGTAAGGGTAAAAACGGGACCCTATTACTAAGACTCCGCTGTCCGTCTGTCCGCCTGTCTGTCTGTTACCAGGCTGTATCTCATGCACCGTGATAGCTAGACAGTTGAAATTTTAACAGATGAAGTATTTCTGTTGCCGCTATAACAACAAATACTAAAAAGTACGGAACCCTCGGTGCGCGAGTCCGACTCGCACTTGGCCAGCCAGCCAGCCAGCTCTTTAGCAGCGCGCGAACTATAGTCCAAATACTCCAAATGCATGTGAGACGAATTACTATCTAATTATAGCAATGGAACGTACCTATATCATATTTTTTATTTAAACCATATGAAAAACCTCTTAGAAAATGAAAATTGGGCTCGTATTTAGCGTTCACTTAGCATTGTTGTGTGGTAGGTACTTTATTTAATTTTTATTTTATTTATTCAACAAATTACACAGTATGACAGTTAAAACCAATTCACTGTGGAATTTATATAAAGTGTATACAATGTTATACATGTATAATACATATTATACGATATGTCCGGACGTGTAGTGTCGAACGCAAGTCTGAGAAGCAAAACTTCCGTCATCGTCAGAAGCCGGTCCTCTTAACCCTTCAATGCATATTGTTGCCAAATGTACCTATACAAAGCATTGTTAACATTTAAATCAATCAACAACAATCATAAAGCATTGGACAGTTAAATCATGCATTTAAGGGTTAAGGATAATAAGAACAAAGGAAGTGCACATGAGTAAATAACGGCCTATACGCGGATTTTTAAATAAATACAACAATTTTATTATGTGTAATAGGTACTAAATAATAAATCTATTGTAAAGATATAACATGTCTTTGTACCACAAAGTTTAGGGTAAAGCCCTAAAATGATGACCAAACGTACAGTCAGTTTTTCAAAATTAGCCTATCTTCACCTCTGTCATTCAGTTATAGCAAGAGCGATAGAGATAGAACAAGATGAACATTGAAATCTAAAGCTATGTTGCAATTTCGTCAATCCTAGAAATTAATGAATAAATAGTAATAAAATAAAGTTTCGAGATACCTTTACCTATTATTTTATCAAGACACACTCCTGGTAGAGAAGTTTGGGTACATGTAGTATGTAGTGTCACTGTCTTTTAATTATTTAATAGCGATTAAGAGCCAACAGGAGGTGAGCCCGTTTTCAATTTTGGGATTTCATGCTGGATATCGCCGTCGCGCTGACGGGGGCGGTACCGCGTAGCGAGGGACTATCCCAGTGTGTGCGGTGCACGCACACAGACGCGCACGCTATTTGCGCTCCTCGCCGGCCCCCGCTCGCGCGACCCGCTACGCTATAACTATGCATACCACATACCACGCTATACCCAGTTCTTTTCTTACATTCTTCGATTATAACTCGTTCGCTCGCTACCACGACTAAGCGTTTGCTTATTCCCTGTTATTGTGATTAACTCCTTGATTTTAAGTAACTGAATTCCATTTCCTTCTACAACCTGCAATCTAATTAACATTTCGAGGTACAGAAGAGTAAAAACACATAACATAACATGGACATACAAGAAAACATTGTTGTATAAAAACATACAAGATAACGGGCTGTTAAATTAATCCAATTAAATATTTAAAAAAAAAATTATCTACTTTTTATAGAGGCTTTGGACACTAGGTGAACATGTCAGCCAAATATTTTTAAATATAAACAAAAATATTAAATTATAGTCGTGAGTATTTTAAAAGTAAAACTCTCTTATACCTTGACTTTAAACAAAGTATTTTACTTATAACTTACTTGGTTCGTATGAATTAGTGACATACCTAATTAAAAAAGAAAGCTATAACTCCCGCGGGAACAATATAGGCCTTTTCCCTTCAGTACACCTGCATAAAATAAGATCTTTTCGAGCAAGTGTGATGAAAAACAAATTTGCCGCTCTCCGGCTTCGTTGAATAGAAAAAAATGCCTTAGGTTAGATAAAATTATCATAACAAAGAAACATGTGACATGTGATATTTCTTACTTTGATGTAATTATACAGTTTTATTAATTGTCCGTTTTTTATTTATGAGTCAGATTTTGATAGAAATAGGTATCACTAGACTTATATTGACCGGGATATAGACCGTGATTGCCTTTTGTATTACCTATTTATGAGCTCCCGATATTTCACGGTGACGGGTCACCCGTGAACATGATGCATGTAACTGCGTCGAAATATCGGGAGCTCATAAATAATAAGGCAATCACGGTCTATATCCCGGTCAATATAAGTCTAGAGAAATAGGTATGTTTGAAGAGCTCCTAATTCTGGTCGGAATAAATATGAAACCCCAATTTGGGACAATAGTCTAGTCTACAAAACGTTCAAGGTGATGAAAAATATAGTGTAAGCTGTTCGCATAAAAAACCGGAAATCGATGTACAGGTTACCCGTTTCGTACACACGTATACTAGAGGTCAAAACAACATTTTTGATCCGCAGTTCCTAAAAAAAATTCCCTTAGGAGGGGAGTGCTGAAAACTTTTTTTTGTATAATTTTTTTTTTAAACCTATCGGATTTTCTCTTATCTATCATACGAAAAGACTTTTTGAAGCGATTCTGAAAATATACCACATAATTTTAGCCATTTTTAGGGTTCCTTACCTCAAAAGGAAAAAACGGAACCCTTATAGGATCACTCGTGCGTCTGTCTGTCTGTCTGTCTGTCCGTCTGTCACAGCCTATTTTCTCCGAAATTACTGGACCAATTATGTTGAAATTTGGTATACATATGTAAGTTTGTGACCCAAAGACGGACATGTATCGTAAACAAATGAATTTTAAACATGGGGGCCACATTGTGGGGGGCTAAATGAGAAAATTAAAAATAAAGTATTTTAAACTATATCGTGTTATATATCAAATAAAAGAGCTCGTTGTGAGAATCTCAAATATTTTTTTTTATAATTTTAGGATAAAGAATTTAAAAGTTATTCAAGAAAATAGGCAAAAAATGACCATTCCCCCTTTATCTCCGAAACTACTGGGTCTAAAATTTTGAAAAAAATACACTAAATAGATCTTTACCTAAAGATTACAGGAAAACCTATTAGAAATTGCAGTCAAGCGTGAGTCGGACTTAAGTACTTAGTTTTTTATTCGACCCCTACGGGTTTTTTAAAGACAAGTCACTCACGTTTCACATAAAAAATACATTGTTTAAATTTTGTAATGTACGGAACCCTTGGAACGCGAGTCCGATTCGCACTTGGCCGGTTTTTCTTAAATTGAAACAAAAATAATTTTCAAATTATACCAAGTTTGGGCTCCTCCAGATACGATATGACTGATTTTTTTTTGTACAATATACCACAAATGATACGTGATATCCTCATATCTAACCCCAAAAAAGCAATTTTAAAAATTTTTTTTTTTTGTTTTTTTTTTTTTCAATACAAAGTGACACAGTTCTACTTCAATACCTATTTTACGAGACTTATGGAACTGTATTGCAGATACAATGATACGTAATATCCATATATCCAACGGGAAATACCTCTTTAACCCTTAAACTTGACCCCAAAGTTGGTATGTTTTGAAAATTCTATTTATTTTAATTTACAAAAAAATGCTAAAATGTAATGATGTGGTATACTTTTAGAATCGCCTCAAAAAGCCCTTTCGTATGATTTTCGGTTTGTGAAAAAAAAAAGTTTTTTTCCATACAAAATCAATCAATCAATTACTTATTATGAATTTTAATCTATTAATTATACTATTAGATAACATTTTTTTTTTTAATTTGCATTTCGTTATGCGACTGAATACAGCGGTGTCAGCATGGTTGCATTTTTATCACCTGTCACTATGCCTGTCACTTTCGCACTTACATACTTGTTAGAACGTGACAGGCATGGTGACAGGCGATAAAAATACTTCCGTGCTAAGCTCGCTGTACACCATATTTTAACAAAACAACACCTGTATTTTAGAATTAAGTATTCTTGCAAATAAATAATCTTTATCTTTATCTTAAAAAAAATGTTTCAGCACACCCCTCCTAAGGGATTTTTTTTAAGGAACTCCGGTTGAAAAAAAAAATGTTTTGACCTCTTAGTATGCGTGTGCCAAACGGCTAACCTGTACATCGATTTGCGGTTTTTCTTTGAAATTGGGCTTGTACGGCTTCCACTAATAGAGATACTCACTCTAAAAATATGTATGATACCTCATTGGATTTGGAATGATGTCTAGAAAAATGTTTATTCCCACATAAAAAAGTTCAAAAGCTATTAACAAAAAACGGCCAAGTGCGAGTCGGACTCGCGCACGAAGGGTTTCGTACCATTACGCAAAAAACGGCAAAAAAATCACGTTTTTTGTTTGGGAGCGCCATTTAAATATTTATTTTATTTTAATGTTTCGTTCATATATTCAGATTTGTGTATGAAAATGTGAAACTATTATTTCTAAAATAAATTATTCGTCCCTAATTTACACAAAATTTATACCAAATTTGATCTCATATCAAGAGATAGGTAGGAATAGAGGCAAACTGGACCGCAGAAGCCGACTTTTCCCTTCCCTTTTTGGGGGGTAACCAGGACTTAATCTCGTAGCTAGTGCGTCAGCTCAGCTTTGTATGAACCAAGGAATAATAAATAGTGTTAAACGACATCCCCTGAGGCCAAAGTGCATACTCTCTTTACTTACTTCGCCTACTAAGAGGCAAATCGCGACTTTGTTATGGTTTATCGATAACTTATCACATCACTAGATTATCGACTTTCAATGTCGACTATTGCCCATCACTTTTCTGTCCGTGTACGTATTTAGAAACAAAGCGCTGGTGGCCTAGCGGTAAGAGTGTGCGACTTTCAATCCGGAGGTCGCGGGTTCAAACCCCGGCTCGTACCAATGAGTTTTTCGGAACTTATGTACGAAATATCATTTGATATTTACCAGTCGCTTTTCGGTGAAGGAAAACATCGTGAGGAAACCGGACTGATCCTAACAAGGCCTAGTTCCCCCTCTGGGTTGGAAGGTCAGATGGCAGTCGCTTTCGTAAAAAAAACTAGTGCCTACGTCAATTCTTAGGATTAGTTGTCAAGCGGACCCCAGGCTCCCAGGAGCCGTGGCAAAATGCCGGGATAACGCGAGGAAGAAGAAGTACGTATTTAGAAACTTGACCCCGCCCCTAAAATTAGTGCGATAAGGACAACTGCAGCTTAGGCGAAAAATCCTGCGTAAAAATCTCAAAAATCGAGGTTTCGTACTCGACTGTTTCCTCCTCCAAAACTTAAGCAATCGTAACCAAATTTGGAAATCTAAATGATTATGAAATTGTCTGTGTCGGACTGTTTTGATTTTTTGGCTAATTGATACCAGTTTTGAATACCACGCATCTCATTGCGGCATAGTCAGTGAGGCCATTTTTGGCCATGTTTGAAGGGCTCTAGCGCCTTAAAAAACAAAAATATCAAAAAAATCAAAACACACCGACACAGATATTGACAATATTAATCTGTGTTGAAAAAATCATTCCTCTAGCTTCAAAAACCAGGGAGGAAACAGTCGAGTACGTTTGTATGGAGAAATGACCACTCCTGTTGGCTCTTAATAATTTGCAATAAATAGAATGTAGATGTTTATGTTTATTTTTTATCAACAACTGATTTACAAATAAATCTAATTACCTAATATAATAATAATTATGGCGTTATGACAGCAAATAAACACAACTTGAAAAAGTATAGTTCACAGTGGGACTCCAAATCAGATCCGTAAAAATAAGAAAAAAGAAAGAAGTTCCGCCATAGGTAAAATGTTTAATTCGCTAGCCCTTATTCGGTCACAAGTAGGTTATTATAAATACTACTCAAAATATCTTTCTGATCATCAACTGCAAGATCTTCACTTTCACAGTTGAATACCTTATTAAAGTTCCTTATAAACAGAGGAGTAATTTTGTCTACTGAGCAAGGTTCTCCAGTTTCTACAGACAAGGAAGTGACTCCTTTGTCCTTGATGCCGCAAGGGTCGATATGTTTAAACCAGGACAAGTCATTGTCGCAGTTGACTGAGGTGCCGTGATAAGTGATATACCGGGTAGCATGCACGCCTATCGCGGCTACCTTATTATCGCCGATCCACACGCCGGTGTGCGGCGATCTTTCGCCATTCAGCCCTAATTCGGAGCACACGTTTATGACTGTTTGCTCCAAACTGTTTACGTAAGTCTTTACACTCAGCTTAAAGCGTTTTAGGTTAATGATCGGGTATGCCACTAATTGGCCTGGCCCATGGAAAGTGATCAGTCCACCTCTGTTAGTTTTTCTAAACGCCGCTCCTAAGGCATTCAGTCTTTGTACCTCTTCTTTAGGCGTGTCATCTCTGATCCCCACAGTGTAAACGGGTCTGTGTTCTAGCAGGAGAAGAGTGTCCCAGGTTCCTTTTCCGGTCGTGACACAGTGGAGTTGTTTGCGTACGACTGCCTTCTGAATCTTCAGGGCTGTGTCGTAGCTCATGAGACCCAGCTGCCAGATTTTCAGCATTCTGCTGTAACGAATAAAAATAAAACTCCTAATCGATACTTGGCAGCGGACACTTGTATTGGGGCTTCTGTTAAATTTTATTTTTATTTATTTATTTGTTAATCGATTGATCACTTTAGATCAATTAAAAAATAAATTAAAGTCATTATAATGCTTTTCAATCAAATAAGTAGCTATAATATAAATGACATTTCGACAGAAAAGTGGACTGATCAGAAAACATGTGGAATGAAGCTAACATGAGGTTAATTTTTCAGAAATACGTGATTTTTCTGGCTTGGATCTCCTGGTTTGTTTTATTTAATGTGTACTCTCTAGAAAATCTAGGAGATTATCATGGTATGAGTCGCGGAAAACAAACGCTCAAACTATTTGGTGTTCTTTTAATATGGACCTTGTAGTTTGCACAAGATTACAGCTGCCCAAAATTACTGAACAATGTTGTCTCCGAAGTTTCGTCGCCAGAATTAATATGTAACTGGCGTAGCTCCGCGTATGAACGCATCTGGTATCCTATCATCAATTGTTCGAGCCCAGTAGCTTCGGAACACACGGTCGACGCTTTGGCAGTGTTGTTCGAATTCGAAACAATGAATTTATCCGTTGTATTGTATGTGAATGTTTTCGTACAGACGATGTCAAAAATATGTTTACAGTTTCGCATTTTACTCCTGTAGTAAGGTAACAAATATAAATCCTACATAAATTTAAATTAGTTTTATGTCGAAATTAACGCTGAAGTCAGCTGAAATTGAGCGCGCCGACCATTTAACTTTAACTCCATACGGCGTTTGTTGTAATGTTGGCATAGATAGATACAAGTTTTTGCGGATACAAAAACCTCAATCTATTTTAAAATAGGGTATGTCAAACGAATAGCCAGCCAACTTGAGTGATAAAATCAAGTCCCCCCGAGGTTTCTTGACCTAACACCCCGACCCGACCGACGTCGGAAACAGTACAATAGCATAACGCGCAGTTTAAAACACGGAAACCCACCGTATCTCTCAAAGCGGTCACCTATGCAGAAACAGAAACTGATGAGCTATGTCAACCTCGTTTTAAGATGTAAACGCTATAACGTCTACATGTAACTGAAGTGAGATTCCCAATCAGCAATCACTCAAATAAAAAAACCGGTCAAGTGCGAGTCGGACTCGCGCACCGAGGGTTCCGTACTTTTTAGTATTTGTTGTTGTAGCGGCAACAGAAATACATCATCTGTGACAATTTCAACTGTCTAGCTATCACGGTTCATGAGATACAGCCTGGTGACAGACAGATAGACAGACGGACAGCGGAGTCTTAGTAATAGGGTTCCGTTTTTACCCTTTGGGTACGGAACCCTAAAAAAAGGTTAACAGACTTAACAGTGCATGTCAATTGATTCATAAATGATAGTTGCTTAGGTAGCTAACCTTTGAGCGCCATTATACGTGAAAAAATTATGTAAAGCCTCATGTATGTAGTAGAAGTGAAATTTATAATATAACGTAAGGTTTGCAGACTCTCAGCTCAAGACTATTTACATGGTAAAGGAGTATGACTAATCCTAACCACTTGACTTAAATATAATTGTCATGAAGATCAAGCAAAACTACTTATCAACGATGAGTAATTCATTATTTGCGTTTCTATAAACTGTACAAACGACATGCAAATGGCGTTAAATACCTTCTTTAGTTTAGGTTAGATGGGGTTAGAAAAACATTGTGGCTAGAATAGTATAAGGATTCCCTACTAATTCCTACAAATGTTTATCTTGCCCCGAGCAAATTAAACTACGTTTCTCTTATCCCTGACCTTATATTCCATATTAGATACCTACACAATACCAATACCTATACACAATACCTATAATATTTCAAACATTTCACAATAAAGTTAGGGTCATGCTAATGTCTCCACTTGGGCCGGTGCCGGTCGATAGTTGGCAGTCCTAGGCACATGCTAATGCCCCGAGCAAATTAAACTACGTTTCTCTTATCCCTGACCTTATAGCCTTCCATATTAAATACCTATATGTATAATATTTCAAACATTTCACAATAAAGTTAGGGTCATGCTAATGTCTCCACTCGGGCCGGTGCGGGTCGATAGTTGGCAGTCCTAGGCACATGCTAAGGAGCCCGACAAATTGAGGCCATTCATTTCAACGGACCTCGCGAATTATTCACCACTAACTAAGGGTATTTTTATTTACGTGAGACATAACAGCGAAAGTCAAGATACATGGGCATGCCGGCCATACCTACTTTAGGATAACATTGTTATTTTACTTTTTAATTTATTATTCTAATTTGCTTTATCTCCTTAATTAATTTTCTTAGTTTTGCCCATTGGCCCTATAGTTTTAAAGGCAAAGAATGCCTTAAGGCAAAGGTCCACCTTTAACCTTTTGTTATATGCAAGAAAAAATTACAATATACACATGCATAGAGATGAATAACGTTGAAGGCAGAAATAGACAGTGCATTTTTTTATGTTTTCTGGATATTCTACCTGGCTAACGTAGAAAACAAGAAAACAGTACCAATATATAATATGAATTTTCTGAGATGATTTTTTCGGGCTCGGGACCTAATCTGTTAAACAAAAGCCTTTGTTTCTTTTAAGAGCGGTCTTCAGCACGTGCGAAAGCAGCCATGTCGTTTAAAAAGCAACTATCGTGATAGCATTAAGGTTCAAATTCATGTGACAGCTCATTCAGAGAACAATCAGGGTGGGTTTTTCTTTGGAGATAACATAACGTGTCATCTTCGAATGGGCTGTTTTATGAATTAGAACCATATAAATAGAATGGTAAAAAATACATTCAGTCTATTCAACACAAAGGACTGAATGGCGTTGGTTAGTCGAAGTATTTAGCAGATGGCGTGGCGCCAGCGCCAGCATAGCTTGCCCTGTCAATCCCTAGAATTGTCAAATTTTTGTTTTTTAATGGAATTTTATGCCCTAGCTCATTAAGCCAAATCTCAAAGAAAAAGGAACCACCACCAGGCGCCATCTATGCAAACCTTTGACAGTTGCCAACCCCATTACATAAGCCTCTTGTACCCCCTTCTCCCTACGCGTATCGAGCGGCTGCTGTCTCTGTCTGACAGTAACCTCTCGCTCCGACTGACGCACCGCCAACCAGCCATCCCAACGCTTACCAAGCCTTCGCCTCAAGCTACCAGTATAAGCGAAACTCTTTGACACGGTACGGGTACGACTGCGTATAGAAGAACACGTTTATATTGGTACTTTAGCGAATACTCGGTAAGTGATGTGGATAGTTAGTGACGTCCCAAACAAGACCCATTCATCGGTGTCTTCATAGCGTCATTGTAACACCGCCGCAGGGTTACCAGCGATGTACCGCACTTTAGATGTGGCATTGATTGTGCCGCCATCTATGGTGTAACTATTTAAGTGCCGTAAACTGAGGTTACTTTGAATCGCAGAGAAACATTGATCATTGAGTTTGAGAAATAGTAAGTTGATTTTCGAACCCTTACGCTTACGTAATGAAAGCGTTCTGAAACCAATTCCTTGTAGTTTATATATAGTAAAAAAATTCTGCTTTGCCTTAACCCCTCGTATGCTTAGACACGGATCCGTGCGTGTGAATTAAAATCTATTGTTTTAAACGCCAAGGTCACTTTTTAAATTATCAAATTTGAGAGGCCCCATATGAGGGGTTTTAACTGGTAGTTTAGTCATCCTTTTGTATATTTTTTAGGGATCCGTACCTAAAAAGGAAAACACGGAACCCTTATAGCATCACTTATGCGTCTGTTTGTCTGTCCGTCTGTCACAGACTATTTTCTCCGAAAGTACTGGACTAATAAAATTAAAATTTGGTACACATAGAATAGAATAGAATATATTTTATTTGTAGTAATTGTACATCGTCATATTCAAAAATTATACCCATACGTAAGTTTCTGACCCAAAGACGGGCATGTAACTGATTACTGATGTAACGTAAACAAATGAATTTTAAACATGGGGGCCACTTTTGGGGGGTAAATGAGAAAATTAAAAATAAAGATTTTAAAACTATATAGTGTTATATAGGTGGGTTTCAAATTTTGAAAAAAATATACTACATAGCTCTTTACCTATAGATCAAAGAAAAAGCTCTTAGAAATGTGCAGTCAAGCGTGAGTCTGACTTAAACTTATTGTTAAAAATTGTGTAATGTATGGAACCCTTGGAATGCGAGTCAGACTCGCACTTGGCCGGTTTTTTAAAGTTACATAGTATACAAATTAAAGGGGCTACAAGGTGCTATTTCCATAAAGATTGAATTTGAAATCAACCTTATCGACAACTGACAATGTGGTACCTTTTAATTGGAAACGTCACATTTAAATTCTAATACCTTTGACCTTTAGTATTCAACTGTATTATATGGATTAGGTGCCTGTCATTTCATTTAATTATCAGTAACTTATAGTGGGAGTTTGTTAATCAATAAATGGAGTTATAAAATAAATATACAGAATTGCTTATGAAGAGGTTAGTATTAGTGGTAGAATGGTGATAGTAAATTACTTAATATGTCTGTACTCACTAACATGACCATGAAATCTTTTTTGGTGTTATATTAGACTTTTGATATTATCCATAGGGAGCATTCAGAATCAGAATATTTGTGCCAATTTCAACCAAAAGGGTACTTATTGTCGGGTGTCAATAAGGCGCTATTTCCATATAGCTTCAATTCGAAAACAACCTTATCGATGAGCGACAATGTGGTACCTTTTGGTCCCATACGAACACGAATATTCGCAGGATTTGCAGGTACAAGAGTTTCCTTTTCTGTGACAAATGGTCAAAAATATGCATAGAAAAATAATCATCTGCTTTAAACGCCGAAAAAAAGTCGTAACACAGGAAATAAAATGCGTTTGTACGGGACAGCCCGTGGAATGCTTCAGAGGATGTTACAAAATAGTCTACAAAATGCATAAAAACTGAAACAATACCGGAACCTCTTAATTAATTTTTGAATATGTTTTTGCTGCTAAATTGTAACTGAGATTACTGGCAGGAAAATTCTTATTAGAATCAGATAAACATATTTGATGGTAAACAAATAATAACATGACTGCAAAATATGATTGATTGTGTCGAGTATAATTAAAGATGAAAGGGTATATAGCTCTGCAGAAATGTTTAGATTGTTTAGGTACATAAGTAGGTACATTACACAAAGCAATGCGACAGTAAGATCATATAACACCTACTACCTAATATAGTTTTAGCTCAACAAACAAAACACGAAGTAACAATAGAGCGTCGAATATATTGTGGAGAGGAGGCGAGCCGCGTCGCCGGCCGCGATCAGATGTTCCACCACACGACGATTTCCACAGCCGCGCTAGCAAATTACGCGTAAATACTGCGCATAATGCGCAAAACAACACGATACCCTCGCACTAACCTCTCAATTAAACCATAAAGCAAGTACGCAAACCACAGTGGACACTATTGACAATAATCCGATCGTACCAAAAGCCATTTCGTCTATTTCGGCACTCCACATACACAATCTTAGAAATTAAAGCTAGACTTACCCACTGTTTCCTGGGAACCTGTCTCGGCACGAATAGTCTGGATAACCACTGAAACAACGTTCTCACGACGTATAATGGTATAAAACTTCGATTACTCAATATTTTTAAAGAACTAAATTACAGCCATCCAAATGACGGCTTTTGACACTTGTGCACAATTGTTGCCATACTTAACTTAAGAATGCATTATATTAGCAGGGCAACATCATGAAAAAAAAACCATGACATTAAGGCCCCATACGCACGAGAGCTTAAAAAGCGTTGCGTGTTTGACGCAACCTTAAGTAAGAGCGAGAAAGAGATATCGCTTTCTCGCTCTTACTTATGGGTGCGTCCAACACGCAACGCTTTTTTTTAAGCTCTCGTGTTTATGGCCTAATGTGACATTACGACCTGAGATTACTACTTTGTAAATAGGCTATAAAATCCAAGAAAAAAATCCATCACATTACACATTTCAGTTCATTTAAGCTATTAAAATTATAAATAATTACATTGGTAGTCAAGTTTCGTCTTAGAACGCGAAAAAAAATTTAAACATGCATGGAACTACGAACCGGATGTACACTATGGTTGGAACTAAAAAATAATTTCATTCACTTCCGTTTCCGTCTCAAAGGTGTTTTTCAAAAATTTAAAGCTTCATGAATTGACTGCATAAAACGCCTAAGCGTCGTCCTGCCATTGGAGCAAAAAGCTGTTGCTTTCCATTCCATTCCTGAGTTCCATTCCATCCATTCATTTCACCGAGATTTCACAATTCACCCCGCCATTGCATTGTTCTATGCGCATCGGACGCCATTTTGATTAGACTTCAGCTTGGCGGTGTGTGCAGATCAACGGTGGGATTTTACAGTGAAAATACGTGTTATTTTAGTCATATAGTTTCTAATTTTGTGCTTTTCTAAGTGTTAAACAGGTAAGTCGTAAAATTGATTGTTTTTTCGCCGTATTAAAGTCTCGTCGCGGTACTGCGAACTATCTTTGCAATAGACGCCACTGACTCATTTCGTCAAATTATGTATGCGTTTCAGAACCTAAAATGCCGGGCGCCGGTACTTTCAAAATCTTCGTCGGGAATCTATCCGATAAAACCACGGACGCCGATCTCAGGCCGCTGTTCGAAAAGTTCGGTACGGTCGTAGAATGCGATATCGTCAGAAATTACGGTTTCGTGCATATGGAAAATGAGCAAACCGGGCGCGAAGCCATTCAGAACCTTAACGGCGAGCTAGTTCACGGACAGGCAATCAAAATAGAGGCGGCCAAGAGTCGCAAGGCCCCGACGACGCCGACCACTAAAATATTCGTTGGTAACTTGACGGACAAGACGCGCGCGCCCGAAGTTCGCGAGCTGTTTCAGAAGTTCGGCGCGGTGGTGGAATGCGATATTGTGCGTAACTACGGGTTCGTGCACCTGGACGCGACGGGCGACGTGAACGAGGCCATCAAAGAGCTGAACGGCATGATGGTGGACGGACAGCCGATGAAGGTGCAAATGTCGACGTCGCGCGTACGCCAGCGGCCCGGCATGGGCGACCCCGAGCAGTGCTACCGCTGCGGCCGCGGCGGCCACTGGTCCAAGGAGTGCCCCAAGGCGATGGGGCCGGACCGCAACGGTTACCGCGACCGCGCCTTCGGCCGCGACCCCTACCCGCCTCCGCCGCCACCGCCGTTCCTCCGCGATCGCATGATGGGAGGATTTGGGGTAACGCGCTCTCCTTCTCTTTGCCTTTCGAAACCGCCGGTAGCATTCGCCAATCCGATGCATCATGTAGGCCGAGCGTGGACGTTCTTTCCGCACGCGGTACCTAATAGTCCGGGCTGACTACCTTTTCGGGCTCAATGATGCTATAATCTTTTATTCGAACACTACTAGGCCTCTCCGAACCTAAAATTCTTAAATGCTTTATATTCACATCAACTGCACCCACATATTCTAACTTAGACTTGTTTTCAGGATCCCTATGATGGCTACTACGACCGCTCTCGCTTTGACTCGCCCCGGGACCTGTTTGAGCGTCGCTACCCCGTGGGAGGGTCTCGCGACATAGGGCTGGGCGCGTCCCGCGCGCGCGGTGACTTCGCGTCGCCGCCGCTGCGCCGCGAGCCGATGCCACCGATGCCGAGCCTCCCGCCGATGCGCTCCAGCATGGGATCTATGAGGTCGTCGTATGATGATATGTTCAGCCGAAGGAGCCCCCCGCGAGGACCACAAATGTCCCGCGGGTGAGAATATTGTATCGCTTTTCATTTTAAATTGTTGTTAAATTAAAGTTGTAGAAATACTTAATTTGTAGGAATAATCATGTAATATTTAATATCAGAGATAGTGTTTTGCCTTTGTTTATTTTCTCCCACATTGGCTACATACTACATAATAAAACACTACTAATACTATCATGCTGTACCTGTTGTGTGACAGGCGTGATGTTGTAATGCCAATGTACGATCACCATTTGAATGGCACAATCCTAGTTTCAGGTCATTGTTTATTAACAATTGTATTCTTTATGTTACAGGATGTACGAGGACTTTAGCCGTGACACATTTGATGACAGAAGGTAATAATATATCCCTTTTGGAACACTTGACAGTCAAGTGTCTGCATCATTCACATCTTTCAATTTTTATAGAAAAAAAGAAAGAGAGTACCGAGTTCTGAATAGACATCTCATCTAGTAGGTGCTGGCTAGTTACTCATTACTCAATACCAAAGATAGATATAACTCCGTAACAGATGGATACAGTCTAAGGAAAAAACGTGCCTCGAAAATCAAGAAAATTTGATTCTCGATCAGAGGGCGCTACTAGCTTTGGCCTACTGTCGTATAGATGGCGTTGACGGTTTGTTTTCTATTTAACAATTTTAACGCATATCAGTGAAAGAACATGGGTCAAAATCATAAAAATAATTAATGCAAATAAAAAAAAAACATTTATCCATATTTAAATACATTTTATCGTATTTTTATAAATCATTTTTAGTTTTAAAGTGTGTCGATAGATGGCAGTGAATTTACTGTGGTTACAAAATTTACTATGACAGTACCGCTCTATCTTATTATATCCTCTTTGCTCAATACCAACCTCAACCTCAGCCAGTCCAGCTCAGCAACATGCAGACGTACTAAACACACTGACACAGCTATACAGATCTTGCTCTACATATATTCTAATATCTTTATTTTTTCAGGCCTGGAATGCGTGGACCATCTCCGTCTAGAAGATACGCGCCCTACTAAGAACACCCCATAAATTAGGACGTGAACAGTCTGTCCACTCCGTCGTCAAGGAATTTGACTGTCCAGCAGAAGGATTTTTATAGACTATTATAATTATGGTTAAGTAAGAGTGAATGACAAAGCTATTTGTATAGCTGTGACTGAACGAATGTGTTAATGCTAGGAATTGTGACGGTATGTACATAAAGCGGAATAAATATAAATTTAAGTACATACATTCCCGAGTTTAATTTTACAGTTTTACTTTATATAAAATCTATACTAAAACAGACCTAAAATACAAGTTTCATTCATACTAACAAATAATACAAGGTCCAGGAAGTACTTAACTATGTACTGAAACTCTTATTTTATTAGATAATAAGTGTTATAAAACCGGCCAATTGCGAGTCGAACTCGCGCACGAAGGGTCCCGTACCATTACGGAAAAAAACAGCAAAAAAATCACGTTTATTGTATGGGCCTGGTGACAGACAGACAGACGGAGTCTTAGTAATAGGGTCCCGTTTTTACCTATCAAAATTTTCTGCCCATCACGCAGGCAGCGATCCTGCGCTGGGTTGCTATGGCCTATGGCCAATCTTTATCTCTAGGTCTGGGAATATAAATATTTATTTAACAAATTGGCACTATCGTTTCTTGATTGGCTAATTGAGTTTTAATATAATTAACTATCAGTGATGACTGCGCAAGAACACATTCAAGCTGTCTCCACATTAGTGTACAATGTAATTAGTGATATTGGGTCATAGCAGTGGGACCACGGTTAATTAGAGCGAAGTTTAGACTAGCAAGAACTTGCATGTAATTTACGTTACATTGCTGGCTACTAAGGTTAATTGCATTCAAAATGTTCATCAGATACCGCCATGTAATGAGAATTGCATGCAAGTTCTTGCTAGTCTAAACCTCGCTTTATAAACTGGGATGTCTGGCTCATTAACATAGCTAAGTGAAACAGTAAATTATTTTTGAGTAGTTATTAAGTACATAGCGACAGTAGATAAATCGCCAAAAAAATTTGGCACAGCTCAGCTCATCGGTCTTGCGAAAAAATGTCTCGTGCAGCTGTTGGCGTCGCGTCGCCGGGTGACGCGTGGCGCCCTCTAGCTTACGGAATGAATGATTGCAACTTACATTACCTCATCAGATGACACTAGTAGTAAATGTAAAAGTAGCATGTTCTTAATGGAAAATGCTTCATTGTGGTAAGTTTTTCCGAAACAAAATCATATTCGTTACAAGCCTTAATCGCAGACTAAAATAATAGTTTTCACCTCAGCAGCTCGAACAAGCCTAAGCCTAAGTGCGACTTTCCTCATTCCAGGGAGTGAAGAAAGTGCGACTCCTCACTCCAGGGAGTGAAACAAAGTAGCTTTTTAATTTAGTGAAGGCCATGAACTGCCACTTCATACTTTTATTACTTTTTTTTTGTCTGTATTATTGTGTAATTCGAAATACATTTTACCCTTAATATGTTCTCACTACTGAGGTAAAAAATTATGTATGCAACACCCCAGGTAGCAAAATGACGTAATAATGACGGCATTATTACGTCATTATGACGTCATTTGACGTCATTTTGCTACCTGGGACGAGAGCAAACTTATTTTACATCTCGTGTTTTTGAGTCCCTCGCTACGCTCAAGAATCTTTCGCTTTCTCGGGACTCAAAATAAACACTCGCAAGAAAAACCAACTTTCCTCTCTTGTTGCACAAATAACTATTTCACTAATAAATGTCTGATTTATAGTTTCTGAAAGGATTGTCTCATTTCAAACAGACAGAAAGAATCAAAGTAGTACTAGCACCTAAAATAATAAAATAAAAGGAAGAGTAGGTTTTTTTTGTTCTTAGTTACTGACAATTTGGTCTGACCAACTATAGTTAGCTAGCTGCTCCTCTAACAAGCCTAATTTCGATTAGGTTGCAATATTAGGGTCATTGCGCTAGTTTCGTCCACTTGACGGATTAGCAAATAATATATTTCATTATTAATTAGCGTCGCGAAAATATATTTTTTATGTAGATAGAAATAATGTTTAGTTAGACATTAAGGATTGCAATAAGTCCAAATTTGTGCAGCAATGTCATGCACAGGTTCTATTCTTACCCATACCACAGATTACATAATAGTTCTTACGAGCAAATACTGATCTCTCAAGGAAAACGCATATATAGCTGGTCAAACCAAATTGTCAGTAAATAAGAACAAAAAAAATTTATCATCCTTTTCTTTTGGGTGCTAGAACTAGTGTCAGACAAAGATAGTATAATTCTCTCTGTCTATGTTTGAAATGAGACAGTCCTTTACAAACTACTGTTTGGAATGGATGAGTAGTTTTTTTGTTCTTATTTACTGATAATTTGGTTTGACCAGCTATATTTGCGTATAGCTGGCTTTTGTATTTGTACCGCCGGCGGGACGAGATTCGTAGACATAAATCCGAGCTCACGCGGAGAGTTCCATAGGCCTGCCGATACCACTTTTTTATTCCAAATACATGTAAAAGGGTGAATCAACTATTTCTTGTTGTTATTGTGTCCCGTCAGCCAGGGGACAATTAACGATCCACAAACGTGCTTATTAGTGGTAGCTCATTGGAAAGGCCTTTTATTTACCACAAAAATGCATGTTTGGTTATTTTAATTACCATAAAATTGGGGTTGTAAGTGTGACCCAGGAGAACGTAACCAGCAACGAGTGACAAGAAAAAGTGAATTCACCCAAAATTATAATTTTCTTTATGTAACTGGTCGTTCTTCATTGTCATTTATGGCTGGACATGCGCGGTTCAGTAATAACTGCCAGTCCTCCTGCTCCACCAGAGAGTGAAGTAGCTGGTCGCTGCACTAGCAGAGTAGGTACCTAGCTCAGCTCACAAAGCGCCTTGTTTGGCTAAAGTAAGGTTGGTTTGTCACCTGTGGTCACCTGTCCAATTTCTTTGTCCAATGTGCATTGCGTCTCACTCTCTCACTAAGCAAAATGTGAGGTGCAAATACACATTAGACAAAGAAAGTGAACCGGTGTAATGTCTAACTAAAGCAGGCGAGTCTGGGTCGAAAGTAGATTAGTTTAAATTTTGAAGTCAAGTATTGTTGTGTAGTTGCAATTGAATATGTGCAAAAGTTCAGCATGATGATGGAAATACAGGTGACGACAACGCACGCCGTGGAAAAAATGAAAGTATTTTTACGTTAGCACGGATCTAGAGATAGTGCATACGGGGCTTTATTCTAGCCTTTCTGTAACCTATTAGGTAGTCATAAAAAAACAGAATAAGTCCATTAATATTTTATTCGTAACTTAACTATTTAACCGCTATATTTACAACAATGTACACGCGCATATGCGCCAGTAAATGCTACGCTGGCGCTTGGTTTCACAACATACTTTCGTAATTATATATTATTCTTTTAATTTACATTTTTATTATTGTTTGTTCAGAATGGCAAAGGCACTTCGGCACCAAGAGTGCATAAAGTTTTGAATTATAACAATTTAACCACCAAAGGTTCCTGTAAAATAAGACAAAATAGGTCTCTAACGATGGCTCAGCTTCGTAGTACTCAGTTCGTATGAGCTGCTTCACAGAACTTCATGTAGATATCAGACGGCAGCGGCCAAGTAATTCATTATAATATAGCAAGTTTTTACACTTGGGTATACTAGGAGCACAAAACATTTAGTGCAAACATAAGGCATACCTCGCTTTCTTGAAAGCAAGAAGGATCTGAAGGAATCGATATCAGGACACTGTTGTACAGTCGCCATCAGATATATCGGAGCGGCCAAGGTGCTCAAAAATATCTGAACACGCACTTAACGCCTTGACAATAGAAGCGTGTTCAGATATTTGTTAGAGCCTCGGCCGCTCCGATATATCTGATGGCGACTGTACCTACTGTTCCAAACTGTTTGACACATTATATTTCATTGCATAAAAAATAGTAAGCATTTTGCATTTAAAAGAGAACCATTGGGACTTATAGCCCTTAAGTTCAGCTTAATGACTCTCGGTTTCGTAACATTTTAAATCAAATGCAACTGTATGTTTATCACAATTTATCTTCAACGGTAAAACTTTTTTCAACCAAGCGCTTCGCGACGGACTATAATATGTTAATACTACACATGGCGAAGGCATCTCTTAAGACACTGCACATTATCAAGTCTTTAATACTTCACATTATATTAGTCTTTTTCATCAGTTTGTTCATTTTAAGTACAATTGATTAGTCTGAAGGATCCCTCTCGGTTGTTTCTGTATTTTAGCTATCAAATGATTTGTCTGCATAAAATATATGGATGCCATAAATTTATTACGTATACTTATTACAAAAAGACCAATCAAATTAGATTTTATCAAAGAATTAATTTCCAGCAAGTTGGAAATCGTTTTGATACCTTCATTTGGTCCTAAATGTACACACACTTGGGATTGCTCAAACTCGAATTACATGCATTTAGGACCAAATACCGGTGTTTCTCACAGACTGCCTTTCCCTGGGGATATTTTCGTAAAATATTTGTGATTTCAGTGTAGCATATACATTTTTTGTGTGGCTGTCTGTTGCCTTGGCGAAGCGTGACGTAGCTTGGTTATGTTCTTCCAGAATTCGGTTCATATTATCTATGATTTGTTTATTAATTATTTGTGAGTTTTTCTCGTTCAGCTTGGCTTGCTCTCAGACTAGGTATAAGACAGGCAGGCAAACTTATCATAGAAAATATGTTGACAACTTGCCACCAGTATTTGTTAAATAATTAAGATGATATAATCACAGAATATTAATTATAATTAAAAAAAACAGCAAAGTAGGGCAATATCTGACTCAAATTTCATCCAAAATTACGTGCAACCTCGAGAGGAATCCTTAAAATAAAACGTTGCTAAGGCATTTTCAAAAAATAATGAGGTATTTGTACAACATATTTCGTATTGGAGACATAGTTATTGTCAAAAATATCACAATTTCATTACGTCCCGCCTCAAAAACATATTACGAATAGAAACTTAAACGTGAGTATTGCTGAGCTGCCGACACTATACAGACTTTATTCAGAAACGAACATTTAATGCTAATATCATACCAGTTAAATGTAGCCATTTAGCTCAACTTTAAAGCGAGTGTTAGGTATGATACTAAATATACTGATATATCAACTGTACGTTTCAGAATGTGATCGAGAGACGTGTATACGACCAATGGCTTGATAGTGGCCAACACGAGATCAGGGGTTTACCTGATTCACAGTCTTGAACTATCGCTAACTCGATCGTATAGCACGCCAATATAACCACAGAATAAATTATACAATATACTATTTACAATGTCTATAACAGGTCCATGCAGTTAATTACATATTGAAATTAGTGACCGGTGTCATAGAGTGGACGTTTTGTATAATTTGTTCTGTGGTATCGCTTACAATAACGGAAGACAACGAATTCGCATCATTTTTCCTTCGTGGATAACTAAGACTCCATTACATTATCGTCGATACCATAAAATATTATATACATTTAGATAAGAAACACGCGGTCTCTTTTCGGTTTTCTATAGCGTAAAAGAGACGGTATCGGCGAGAACGCAACAGGTAATAAAACCAAACTAAATACGGAACTACATCCAGTCGTATGTACAGAGATTCTGGCTCGACGCTCCAGTCACTGGTATAAGAGCCGCTTCAAACTTAACAATACTGAGATTAAAGACGGTGGTCAGTTCGGCGACGCGAATTAAAAATAAATAGAACTGAGGAACTCAACACGTAACACGACACAGTCAGATGACACTAACGGTCACTTCGGGGCGTCTCTCGTAAAGTCTGCGTTCACAATCACACGAGTTTAACGTCACAGTCCGCGTGGAATTTCGCGAGTGTTTTCTTGACGCGGAGCGCCGTGAGCCGCACGGGCGGGTTGTGATGCCAGCACTCCGCCATCAGCGCCGCCAGAGCGCCCAGGGCCGGGGTCCTCGCCCAGCGGGAGGGGAGGGGGGGGCGCATGCCCTTGGCCACCACGACCGCGTGCATGTCGTCGAAGCTGGGGTCCGAGGGCACCACGTCGTGGTACGGCAGCGCGTAGGGCTCCACCTGCTGCGCCCTGTCGCCCGCCGCACACCGCCTGCACATCTCCCACAGGACTAACCCTAGCGAGTACATGTCGGCCATTTTGAACGCCTCGAAATCTGTCACCTGTAAAGTCTCGGCGAGCACCTCCGGCGCCATGTACCGTCTCGTGCCGACGCGGGTGTTGGGCGCGATGTCGACCTCGTCGCGCTCGGCGACGAAGCGGACCGCGAGGCCGAAGTCCGCGATGGCGCACTGGCCGTTGCGCTTCACGAGGATGTTCTTGGACTTGATGTCGCGGTGCGCGATCGCCGGCTTGCCCTTGGTGCCGAAGATGTCCATGTGTAGGTGCGCCAGGCCGGAGACGACGCTGTAGGCCATCGCGAGGAGCGCCGGCGGGTCGAGCACCGCCGTCTGGAGGTAGTCGTGCAGCGAGCCGCGCTCGTGGTAGTCAGTTATGAGCAGCATCTGAGTCCAGGAGCCGGTCCCTTTAATGTCCGCGGCGATGAAGCCGAGGATGTTCTCGTGGCGCATCAGCACGGTTTGATATATTTCGGTCTCCCGAAACCAGGAGGCCTCCTCCGTGGTGAAGAAGACCTTGACGGCGACGCGCTCGCCGCGCCAGCGCGCGAGCCACACCTCGCCGTAGCGGCCCTTGCCGATGGACTCGACCATCTGGATCTGCTTGGCGACGGTGCGCTGCACGAGCAGCGGCAGGCCGGAGCCGGAGCCGGAGCTGATCTCTGCGGCGGCGGGGTGGGGGTGTGGGTGGGGCGGGGAGGGCGGGCGCTTGCCGGCGCGGCGGCGGCGGCGGCACAGCAGCAGCGCGGCGGCGAGGAAGGCGACGAGCGCGACGCCGAGCGCGGCCGCCACCAGCAGCGAGGGCTGCGGCCCCCCGCCCGCATCCCCCGCCGGCTCCAGCCCGGGCGGCTCCGTGTCCGAGAGGTAGGTGGGCAGCCGCGGCTGCAGCCGCCTGTTGCACAGATCGCTCTCGTTGCAGCACTCGATCACCTTCGGGTGCCTGTGCGGCACTTGGGAGCTTTTACACTGGAAATAAAAAAAGCCGTCGATTAGTACGCCCGTGCGACGCGGTCGGTCCGAGTACGGTTGCATATGCTAGTACCTCATCTCTGTAGGCATAGGTTATTTAACAAGAATATGAAAATCTATACAAAACGGCGTGTCGTAGGTACTTTGTTGGGAAGCCCGGAAATTCTCCTCCGGATGGATATTGTATTTTTTGATAAAAATGACGGACTAAAACCTTATTAAGACGCAGTGTGTCCACGCGTAATATATATCTTCGGGCGTGTTACACAATCTTATCGTTATCGGCGTAGCTAGGTTGTTTGTGATTAAAGTGTGTGCACAGTTTTATACACCAGCCGTGTAAACGTCAGTCTGGCTATGTCCCAGTTACGTCTTGCAATATCAACAAATGTATGTAATTTTACGTCGCAGAGGAAGTTTTGATGAGAAGACTAATATTTATACAGGTTACAAAAGTACGAAGTCGGGAATATCGTGAGCGCTACACTTATCGTCATGTTATTAAAAATACCTGTTAAAGGCAACATTACAACAAGTTTATGACATTACTACAATGAAATCCCGTCACTAAAAATAACTACAATGCTTCACTCTCTCTGAAACATAGCACGTATACATGGCAGATGACGATCAATTTCATTCTGCTAGATGTGATAAAAAAGGGTTCATATTAGCACTAATTCGGGATCTTTAAGGCGTGGGAGATGGGTTTCAGTTCGATCCGGCTTGGACCCTGCAAAATTTGGTGGCAGTGGTAGTTATTGCATCAATTCTCGACGAACTCAACATCAAAACGAAGCTCTCCACTCGCACCCAACGCGTACTTAGTTTCTTCGGCCATCTGAGCAGAACAGGACCAGACAGTAGAGAACCTCATGGTCACTGGTCGCATAGCAAAGGAGGGTAAGGATGGAAGTATGGCCACACGTTGGGTGGACAGAATAACGTCAGACAATAAAGCACACTTGGTGGTATACTCACTTGCATGAACCCCGACTCGTCGGGCGGCAGGCAGCCGGCGGTGCGCTCGAGCTCGACCAGCCCGGCCTCCGTCTCCACCTCCTCAACGGTGGCGAAGCAGTAGCCGTTGACCTGGGTGGTGCACGTGCCGTTGTTGGAGCCGTCCGGGCACGCGCTCGCGCCCGCGCACTCGCAGACTATGCCCCGGCCTGGAATAACAAAAGAAAAACGTGAGCAACACGTCGAACGAATTGCATTGGGTAATATTTTTGTTCTGGAATATCAATAGTATCTACATATGTTAAGTATGCAGGCATGATATTGAAAATCGTAAATTACTAAACCGTGGTTGAAACACCGCATATTAAGTGATGGCTATAGTTAACGTCATAGATAAGCTTGAATGTATGAAAAATAACTAAGTAGGTACATTTCTATTTGTAATATCAAAGATCTATTTTACAAAGTAACATTAAAACACAATACAGAAATACAATGTCAAAAATTATACAAATGTTAATAACTACCTAAAGTTTGTAATATTGTATACTTAAGATCCCCTGATTTCCATTTAGTTATTATATTTTTCTCATTCTATTTTCTCTATTAAATATTATAAAAATCAACATAAATAAGTAAACATTCTTATTTATTATCTCATACGATACGACGCAATACAAAGGTTATCTGTAATTTGGCAACCGGACGTTTCTGAATTGGGGATAACCCAGAAACTGGCACAACTATCCACATAATCGGTTTTCAGAATTCTAACACGGTAAACAGCAGTTTAACAGAGGAAACATTAGATTTAGGGATAGGGATCCTTATAGGGATAAGTTCGCCTTGTACATTGTATATATGTATTTTGTTTTTATTGTGTTTGTAATCTGTCTTTATGTACAATAAAGTGTTTACATACATACATTTCCACAACAGTTACCGCCACTGTTAGACCTACGATGAACCGATTATGTACTGTCGCGATCACTTTATTTCTAAGGAGTTAAAATAGTGCATTCACCGATATTTTAAAAACTATACATTGTAGTATTTGTAGGTACCGTCACGGACTTTAATTGTTGAGCCATTCAGGGTTCACTTTACATTGCACATTTCATACCGTTAGTATTGACAACCAAATTAGCTTAAACCCTAAATGGATAAACAATTAAATTCTGTGACCGTACCTAGTACTACAAACACTGTATCGGTAAAATATACGGACTCTATAGGTATATCAACTATTTTGCTAATCGAAACTTGTTTACCTGCTATCTGCTCGACTTTAGAATAGGGTTTACAGACAAACTGCATCAAATTATACTCTCTGTTTACGTGCGGATTATATAATATATTAGTGTAAGGTGTACGCAAAAAAACGCAAATCGATGTACAGTTTAGCCGTTTGCCACACGCATACTAGCTCAAAACAAAAATTTTGACCCGCAGTTCCTAAAAAAAATCCTTTAGGAAATTCAAAAATTATAGGAAAAAAATTGACAGCACCCCTCCCAAGGGTTTTTTTTAAGAACTGCGGGTTAAAAATTTTGTTTTGACCTCCAGTATGCGTGTGCCAAATGGCTAAACTGTACATCGATTGGCGGTTTATCTTCGAAATTGGGCTGCTCGTACGGATTCCACTAGAACCATTAGTTTGCACCTGCAATTAATTCAGCATGACATTCACGCTCTCGCGTCAGCGTCACATCCGCGAGCGCATTCAATGTAATCACAGTCGACTATAATAAAGCGACGAGATAATCGCGGACTATCAACCGCGATTATTTCTTAATAACACATCTAGAACCTACTAAGAGAGCATGATGTACTCGTATTCTCAGGTAATTACTGGTTACAGTACCTACATTACGTAAAATTATTCCTTAAACAAAAATTTAAAACACCTGCGTTGTATAATTGCCATTATTAGGGTTTGTTAAAGACAATATTATTTTCAACTGCGAACCGTTAAATTATATTCATATGTATTAAGCAGTCCCTTTTGCACACATAATCACATATGTTTTACGTCAGTCATTCAGTAACTGAAGAGGACTCTCGTTGACCGAAAAGCACATGATTTCAGCTCTGGCGAGTTGGCGACTGCTCCGAAGCATCAAGGCAAGTAAATCATGTGAAATTAAATTTTAAAACAAACTGCAAACAAGCTACAGCCACTGTCAACGTGACACAGTGTGTTAAAAACCCTCATTAACAATTATTTTTAATATTTCTTTACCTATCCCGGGTCAACTGACATCTGATAACATAAAAACTAGAAAGCTTTGGCAAGCCGGAGTTCTTGTGAGCTACTTACAACGATTAGAACTATGCATTTTTCAAATAAAAACTGAATGAGACAAAATGAGGGAATTTTAACACACTGTGCGTGGAAGACTAGTAATTAACTAATTCTGATTATATAGCATTACAACACTGTGTGAGCGTGCCAAGTCGACACATCTGTGAACTGAACAGGATAGCTTGAGGAACACCAGCTATTCATACTCGATAAAAACTAATCGAGAGAATGAATGTGCGGTTTAAGAGGAATTTCCTCCCGCGTACGCTTCGGCTGTGGAATGAGCTCCCTGCCGAGGTTTTCCCGAGGGGCTACAGTATGGGGTTCTTCAAAAAAGGAGTGTACAGGTTTTTAAAGGGTCGGCAACGCGCATGTAATATCTCTGGTGTTGCAGGCGTCCATAGGCTACGGTGACTGCTTACCATCAGGCGGGCCGTATGCTTGTTTGCCACCGTCGTGGTATTAAAAAAAAATGAAGAAGAAATGGAAGAAACAGGAAATTCGGAGGCTGGGCTCAGGTCAGGGATACCTTTGGTGATTGATTGGTCCTGAAAAATTCAACTTTGCTCTAAGAACATGAACGTTCCCCGCTTTAACAAAATGGCGTTGGAGTACCTAATCTAATCGCTTACATACATACAACATACAACACACACTGTTCATAATTATTTGCAAGACAGCTTTGAGATTACTGTACTCGTATACACAGAAATATAATGTAGGTAACTTTCATGTTACAATTTTATTTGTTTACGAAAACACCAGGATTTACACCGTATAAATTAGTAGCCTACTCTGAATGGGACTATGAAACTTTTGCTCCTAAAATCTCATATATTTTGCAATGATTGGTTTATCATTATTCTTTTTTTTTATGAAATAGGAGGCAAACGAGCAGACGGATCATCTGATGGTAAGCGATTACCGCCGCCCATGGACACCCAAAACACCAGAGGGGGTTGTAAGTGCGTTGCCGGCCTTTAAGATGGGAGTACGCTCTTCATTAGCGCGCTATTCAGCTTGCTTTGGCCCAAAAAAGAAAGGAATAGGACGGTATTGGAAAACGTACCATGTTGATGCTAGATTTTTCTCTTACGGAGACCAGGAAACTACATCGCTGATCAGTGAATGAAAAATCAATTAGCGGAGCTGCAATTAAGATCGGTTATTGGCGCGACAGGTCGTGGCGATCACAGTAATTACAACAAGCGATATTATGCAAATAAACAAGGGCCGATTAGCGCGCCCTGCCAATCTCGATCCAGATATCGGGCAATTATGCTATCAATAGTGATTTCCTAATCAACTGGAATGGACTTCATTAGGAGTTATGGCGAGTGAACGTGGCTTTGAGGGCGATATGTTAGCGCGCAAAAGCTACAGTTGCACAGATCTCTCGAACAGCTTGTATGGCAAATCGAAACAAATTACATTTCGTCAATTATTAAGATATAATCTTGATACACGTTGGTAGATAGTCCAGTGTTACATCAGGCAGAAAGGAAGGAGGGCAAATACTTTTATTAGGGTCCCGTACCCAAAGGGTAAAACCGTGACCCTATTACTAAAACTCCGCTGTCCGTCTATCCGTCTGTTTGTCACCAGGCTGTATCTCATGAACCGTGATAGCCAGACAGTTGAAATTTTCACAGATGATGTATTTCTGTTGCCGCTACAACAATAAATACTAAAAAGTACGGAACCCTCGGTGGGCGAGTTCGACTCGCACTTGTCCGGTTTTTTTACAAAGTGTCTTTACTGTGGCATATGCAGATCTGTTTCAAGATCCATTCCGAGCTGAACCTCAGCTTGGTTACCAAAGGATAGAGAAATCTGGACAGATTGATGTTGACTGATTTAATCTTTCTCAAGGTAGAAACTATATTTCTGACAAATTTCTGTTGGACACAACAGGTTGCAGGTGAAGCATCAACAGGTAAAATTTCATCATTCCTTTCACATTTATACAACAAAAATCTCAATGTTAATAAAATACAAGATACATCCAGATTAATCATCCATAAATGTCTAACATAAGTAATAGAACGCCATTAAAAATGGAATACGTATAAATGCGAGTATAGGGATGGCGACGAAGCCCATCTGCCAAGGGCCCGTGTAAAGAATGGTTGTTTTTTGGCGCGGGCAACAGGTAGGCCCGGCCACCTCGAGATTCGACCGATACACGATACAGCCCCGTAAAAACAACAATAGGAATATTTCTATAGCGTTCGGTGAAATTCAATTTAAATTGAATATATTGGCCATTATATTGGAATGTGGGCAGTTTAATGCACTTAAGATATTGGTATTAAAGGTATCTTGAAAAGTGTTATTTAGATTATGTAAACACGGATGTAGTCATGACAGATGTACTAATTGCTAAGAAGGAGCTCATGTGTTGCAGCATACCACTAGATCAGTGAACAGGATGTAAGTGTCCATAAGACTATGATAATTATGAAAATAACTTGCAAGGTATGGGTGACACATAAACCGGAGTAATGAATGTTATTTGCGGAATGAATTAAAGTTCGCCTTTACCGAGAAATGAAAAAAACAAACGAGGAAATGACGAGTCGTCCAACATTGCAGACATTGCAGTTGTAGCAAAACACATGAAACAAACACAACACTGATTGTGGCGATGCAGTAACGTATAAAAACAGGTCGCATTATAAGTACATGGGAAGTTAGTCCGATTGGAACGTTGCACAGGATCCCTCGCGGTCGTGACTCGAGCAGGGCTAGATTCATGATCTAGTCTAGGTGTCGGACGAAGGCGTCGCACTTACTTAGCCTCATGTCGTCGACGAGTGGAGGCGAGCCCGGCCCCGAGTCCGCGCTATCATTTAAATATAGCCCGGGACGCCGCCGTCTGTCGCCGGCTTTATTTTTACACCACCAAGTTTATAGTCAGTCACAACACACGCCGTCTCACGGGAGTGGCGAACTTCGCGACACAATCTAACGAAACGCGCGTCTCGCTCGTTCGGCGGGCGCGGCACGAATGACGGGAGGGCCGGTCCGCTCGGCCGGAGAGCCCCGCGTCCCGCGCGTGCACTATGCAAGTATGCACCCCTGCACAGCACAGCCTCTACGCTACGTCTCCACCCACGGCATGAGTACGGAGACTACGGAGATAAAGCGACCCAGTCGCCCGGCCACAATCCATGTCAGGCATCACTGATCCGCGCGAGTGCATGCGATTCATTGACGCCGTCGAGATAACGCATTCTGTTTAGATCACTTAAGATACCGCGATAGATGAGCGTCGAGCTTGTTTATTAAATGCGACCGTTCTACGAGATCTCGTCGCGACGCCGAATTTTATCAGCCCACTGAATTTGAAACGGGTTATCGAGCAACACAATTAACTCTTTGTCGAGACAAAGAGGAGATTATACTGGTAGCAGTAAAAGTACACATAACTCATTTATAATTAGGCAAAACAAGTCAATTTTTAGATAAGACAATTAGAAGAGTAAATGTATGTATCCAGTATCCACTAATTAAATATAATGAACTATTTTACAAAAAGCATTTTATTCGGCAGGCTGTTAAGAGTGTAATAAACTCAATTAAAATTCTGACGGAAGACATAAAGTCGGTAACGTTTTCAGTATATAAATATATTTTCGAACTTGGATTTCTTTACGCGCGTTTTGAAGTCGCATCCCACATGTTATCATGTCAACTGTCGATATAACCTTATGGTTCTTGGTTAATCACGATCCACGAGGTTGTTAATCGCAACAGCGATAGCCGTTCGACATGTTGTTAATGTTATAATGACTTATTTGAGCTTGTTCGTTTCCGTCGAAGCTGTAGAGAGTTTGACTAGTCACAAAGCCAACGAATAATTTCTGCATAGGCCAGCCAGATGAGATATAACCATCGACTATGAATAGATATTACGTATCGTGGGGTCATGCCATACTAGAGCACAGCCACCTCTTACCGCCGAGTACAAAATGCTTCGTCAATAGTCTTGCTTTTGCGTGGAGAACTGGTTGCCCTGTAAGGCGTTGGTTGACGCAGATATGGTTCGATCATGTCTCAGAGATGCATGACTTGCATTGCATGGCTTCTTCGAACGAAAAACGTCCACAAACTTAAAACCTGAAAGTCTATTAAGACATTGTTCTCTCGAAGGTGTTCACGAATTACAAAAGCGCACTCACGACCATCTGTTGCACGTGGGATGTCTTGGCCCGATCCTCGACCAATTTCTGCAATGAAGGCCGGCAGGTCGTGTATTCCCAAGCACTTACCGAGTGTATGCGAGTCAAACGTTCAGGCGAAATCAAATTGCGCAGTGACCCTTTCACCAATATTCACATTTGCAAAAGTTCCTTTTTGTACTCTTCTTAGAGATATTTCGAAAACTATTAGAAGTCTTCTGAAGAGACTAAAAGCAAAAGCTAGGAACGTCTAGGGACATCCTTTTGCATCGGTTATGTACGACCGTTCAAATAACTCCAGACACAAACCCACACTAAAAGGAAGGGTCTTAAAGAACGTAGGTACGAGGGTTTCGCCACACACATTTTGCGAGAAGATCTTCTTGAACATGCGTTCGCTTGAGCTCTGAAAGCGAATGCTAGATATTGCATTAATGCATCCCAAGTCCCAAGGCCCAATTCGCGTGGAGTACCGACCGAATCGGAGATTCTAGTGACGATTGCCAAACCGAATGCAAATTAATAGTACTAGTTATAAATTCCAATTACACGCTCAATACGGTGCTATTGTTCTGGGGGCATTGATTTGCAAATAATAGGGTTTATTAGCTTAATATGGTTCACGATCGAATAGTTTAAGGATGTCCGAGTTACTGTAAATTGGCTTGACTAATACACCTGACCCGGGCCCATTTCTCAATCTGTATATTAAGCGAAACAATTAGGGTCGTTTGCACCAAACCGTCTGTCACTGTTAAAGCGTTCGCAAAATTTTATTGTATGAGAAGTTTCATAGATCTCTGCTGCGTGACGTTGATCAGTCTGTTAATAGTGGTTGGTGCAACTGGCCCTTAGGTATTCATTTACTAACATTCTGGAAACGTTCAGTAAGTTAGGTACTTACGTTGTTACAAGTGAGAGCTGAAAGATTCTCAAGAGGGCCTACTGCGAAAAATGAAAATCGAAATTTCTCTATAGCTAATATAGCTGGAATATGTAAGAGCGATAGAGAGGCAGATAACGAAATTTCGAGTTTCGTTTTTCGCGGTAGGGCCTCAGGACACTACTGTCTGTCAGGAAGAGCCACGAATCTCTACAAAGATCTGCCACCGCAACTACGTATTATGTATACATATACCAGATCATCAGTCCACCTAGGTTGCCTGACATTTTCTCGTGGGAAGTGCGACGACATTTGAGCCGATCAAAAGCTCATCAGAGCATGGCGATTAAATCTATAAATCACATCGCGCGTACAAATCGTCCGACGCTTGGCAGGTACAACTTTCACACAGTGTTCGCCGCGAGTGGGTTGCATTGCATGTCGATACTATACGATAGCGACACGAGTTAATAGCTTGCCACTGCGTCAATTTATACACGATGTATCCGATTCGATGTTTCGGAGTAACTATAAAAGGCCCATTTATCAAGATTTAACAGACATCAAACATTATTGCTCGCTATTCATATCATTCTGTGATATCTACATGCATCATGCTTGTATGGAATGGAAACGACGCAATTGAGTTATAAACAGAGGCGTAATTCAAAATGGATTTTCGTAAGCTCATGGCATCGCAAATCTTGTATCACAACAATTTTGCCACGACTTCAAATGTCGAAAAACTAACATTAGACAGTTCACAAGTAGCGTTCATTTCGCAGCAATCGCATTACTTTTCACGAAAATACGACGAATATCCATGTTATGGATTTGCGTTCAGTGTAAACACTATACAACAATGTTTCAATTCTGTTTGACTTTGCGTTCAGTGTAAACACTATACAACAATGTTTTAATTCTGTTTGACTACAAATTGTCGTGACCGTGCAAATGGCATTCCGTTCGGATCATGTAAGGTCCAGGGGTCAAGCCCATGCGACCTCTGGATAATCCTACACGATCGATAAGAGTCCCGGGCGGGGAGCGCGGGGCGATAGGGAGTAATTTATTCGGCGGCAGCGTGGCGCGCCTCGGAGGTGCCACGCGCCCCGCGCCTCCCTGCGCCCGCGCCGATCTTATTCCTATGACATCCCAACCGCATCGGAGCATTCGTCTTAGATAAACCAGCATAATTCACAAACATCATCTTCCATTTTATTTGACTGATAGGCTAAAGTTATACTGGTATTCTCGAGTCGAATGTCCACTTGCGCGAGAATGTGTTCGGGGCAGGGTCCATTTTTTGTGCCCCTAAGGATTAAGGAGTATCAGGTTAAACGCAGGTTACGTAATAGTTTTTACACACCCTTAATCTCGAGTGGTGGTATTTAGTTTCTGCCGTAAGGTGTTTTCGGTTTATATTATAATGACATAGGGGATCTATCATATTTTTGAATAACCAACAAACGTTTTTATTGATTTATACCTTAGGAGTTAATAGTACCTGTTGTAGCGTTTACAAGCCTTCTGAATAAAAGGTTTTTTTTTTCTATTTTCTTCTATACGATGTATTCAAGTTACGTAACAAAACTCTTCGATTTCAATAGGTCATAAAGACGTTTTTTTTTTGTTCCAACCTTCCAACATAACTTAAATTTATTGAAACAAGAAGTTTTATACGTTAGACATTTATTGCTGACTGGCTTTATCGGAAGGCCTGGTACCATCGTGGACACACTTGCAGTCCGTAAACCTTATTGTGAGGACACAAGGTCTACCCGTTAGTACCTACTGGGTGCCTAGCCAAGATGCCAAACGTTTTCTGTCTCTCACATATTAGTGCGATGGAGACAAATAGCGTTGTCGTAGATTTTGCCTAGCACTCGTGCTGGTCTAATATTGGCACGGTAGTGTCCGATAGCAGTCCGTCACCTCGGGGCCCCACTGTAGGTATGTTTTCTTACACCTGTTGACATTGCTACTATCTTAGGTTTGTTTTCTGGAGTTTCTTCTCATTAGATACGTGATTGTAGTGTAAGTCGAATATTTATATGAGTGTAGGTATTATAAGCCTTAAATTCCGACGTTTCAGTTGAGTTGCACCAGCTGTGGTCACGGAAAGACTGACGTCCCACCCCTCCGTACCCCGGGGAACCCGGGGGTAGACCTGTTCGTATAATTAAATATGTGTTCAAAACGCAAGAGTTTAAAGTGTTATGTGTTATAGGTATTATAAAATTGTGATATTAAAAAGTAGTTGATATCTCCTTAATTATTAAATTAGTTACTCTTTATTAGGAATTACTTCTACCAGTCCTACCGATCTACCGATGAGCGCGAGAGCACCGTCAAATTATTATATTTTTATATGAAATTTTGCAAAAAGTGCCAGTCCCTCTTGACTAGTGAGCTAGTGCAAGCTGTGTAAAACATTATTGTAGGCTTAGTAGTGTCGCTACGACTTTACTAAATCATATAATTTAATCAAAGACATATATCAGAGCTCCTTGAAGTCCGTGATGCTATCACATACTCTCAGTAATTGCCGTATTAAGTTCATTGATAACATAACATGTGTCGGCGATTACAGTGATCGTAGATAGATTATAAATTACAACTAATTACAATACAACGGCCCGTGGCAGGAGTCACGTACGACGCTCGTGATGCTCGGTTTTGCCAAATATACCGTATCATGATAACGATGCGCAAATGCTAATACCAATGTGTGCTAGCTTTACCAGCTTTTGAAATCACCTAGCACCCGAATATGCCAACTGGCAATTTTTCACATAGGTGCAAAATTACAAATCGGCTCCCAAAAAAACCTGATCTCTTATAAAATTTCGAGTTTGCAAGTTGCAACACTGGTCTTCTTGATAGTGTCGAGCGATTACGATTAGGGCCTTTACGTTATCTTTGTGGTATTAGCTGTTATTGGAAATCATTATTCGGGGCAGCCTTAATAATTCCATCAACATTATTTGAGGCTATCTTAACTCGTGTCATGGTAATCCTTCGTATTAATCCTTGTGTTATTTAGAAGACAGTCATAAATTGCGTCTAATATTGATATTGTTTTTCAATAGATAACTCAAGAGATAACAATGTTTCAGAAAGATAAGAAAAACGGATAAGACCATTAAACAACTACGAACTTAAAGGCGTTCCTTTCAAAGCAGCTAAAAACTACTTGTATTTTACTGCTTTCATCGGTCCCATTTCAATAGTATATAGGAGGCAAACGAGCAGACGAATCGCCGGATGGTAAACGATTACCGTCGTCCATGGGCACCCGCAACACCAGACGGGTTGTAAGTGCGTTGCTGGCCTTCAAGATGGGAGCACGCTCTTTTCTTGAAGGCTGGAAAGGTCGTATCGGTCCGGAAATACCGCAGGCGACAGTTCATTCCAGAGTGTAGCTGTGAGAGGCAGGAAGTTTCGGGAGAAACTCACAGTTGAGGAGTGCCAACCATTTAAATTCTTAGTGGGGAAGATGGAACAGTTGTCGCGTAAAGCGATGGCGGAACGAAGCAGGGATTAATCCCAACAATTCCTCGGAGCAAAAATACTTGTATATATAGCGAACGGGACAAACTGAATGACCAAATGATTAAAACATTGGGTCTTGCCGGCCTGTCAGACAATAGAGCAATTTTAAGGCATCGTCACTCATAGACCTCATAGTGGTCAGTATAAAAGCAACTACACGCAGGTTTCATCAACTTAAACTTTCTGCTGGGTTGTTGAACCGCATATCGTATTGATAAGCATTTCTCACGTCAGGTAAATGATAAAAGTTCACACCGGCGGATCGTGTCAATATTGACATGTTGGACCTTCGTTGAACCCAACTTGGTAGCGGTTGTTGATATTATTTTAACAAATATGTACAGGCAAAGTGATCATTTCTATTTATGACTGCGGGTATTATTAGAACAATAAAATTACTGCTACGATCAATTATTTTTATGACAATTATGAAAATGAAAATGACTATAAGACTTATATTTATAAGTATGCTTTTTACCGTCTCATTGAATCTGCTGTAGTAGTTTTTGCATCCAAGCAGCAAGCTCGGTCGAATTGGATTGTAATGAAACTTTGCACATACAATGACATGAGGTATATCTAGTCCTGTAATTAGTTTATATTTTATAGCTCCAGTTTATAAAACAAACGAAATAGAGCAAAAATAAGTTTTGTATGATAAATTTAAATTCGCTGTATTTTTTAACTATTGTATCTGAAACTACATGAACTAATTACAGGACTAGATATACCTCATTTCATAGCTAGTCATTTTAAAATGAGAGCGGAACTACGTTTGTATGGAGAACTGAGCTTGCTGGGGACTCTTAACCATTGTTTCGTTTGCTTATACGGTCCACCCCGTCATACACTACGTCTCGAAATATTACCTAATTTACTGCGAAAAATTGAAGGTTTTACAACAAATCAACTAGTTTTTAATTAATCCAATTAATTATGTAGGTAGATTATTTTGGTTAGATACAACTGCAGGTGATTGATTATGAATACATATAGATGGTGCTGATAAGGACTTGTTGGTTTGCAAAAGCAATTTTTACATTAATGTCATTATTAAATGTCAAGTGTCAGTTGTCAACTCAAACGAGGAAACACAATACAAAGCATTATATCTTATTCCGCGTCAATAATAACTTCGATCTGTTACCAAAAATAAACCGACTTTCCATCAAATGACTACCAAAACCAATGGAAATTTCATGCCAAATAAGATCAATTATTTATTTCCACCAATGAGTTGTACAAATACGCTGATTCATGCTTATTGAAAATATTATCCTTGTTTTGTATTTCAGGCCATTCATTGGTAATTCTGTGAATTTCATGCATATTGATACATTCACTGAGCCAGCAATAGCAATGTCATTATCATTACCTACTCATTCATGAGTTGTAATGTAAAGGTCTGCTTTAGTTTTGCGGCTTTCACATAAACGATCTAAAATTAAATATTGTTCATTTCTGGCCTCGAAAACAGTGTTTTTTCACGTGTTAGCAAGATTACATGAATGACGACTTAAATAGCGTATCTATATTGTATTGTACTTGAAGTTATTGATAATTATATTTGCTGAGTGAAATTGTACAAACACTTGGAGATTAGCACTTCGTATTCGTACGCAGTACGCAGAACTAATGTAGGTAAGGTACTTCGTCGTATTTGTTTTATCTAAAAAAACAAACACAAAGGATTCATAATAATAACCGCTAACACTTATTGAAGAAAGTATTAAGATTAGAAACCATAATTTGAAACCTAATTGACGCGATTTTGAAACACAGGCGAAACGGTAAGTATGTATACGAAATTAGTTTATTTATTTATTTATTATTACTCGGAGATCCAACAGCTGTAAACATGTGTATAGGTTTTATAAATATGATACAAAAAGCCAATTACAGGTTCTCACCAGTAGCTACATATTAACAAAAACAATTGGTGGTTAATTTAATTAAGAATATCCTGTGAAGAACTATCACGATTTATCGACAGCAGTAAATACAACTCCTGTTGCCAATATAGGTAAGGCCTATGCAAGTATGCAAATTATGCAATATGATTTTAGCACCCTTTGATTGACCGGGGCAAACACAGAGGAAAACTGATTGAATTACAGAGCTAAAAGCAACATTATGGACTAAATTAAATGACTAACACACTAATGTCCTCGAAATTCGGTAGCAAGTTGAATTTTATTCAAATCGATTCATAAAAGAATCGTTTTCGATGAACGTTTTGGGCTTTAAGTGGCATCGCCATCTTTCACCATTTGCAAACCTCAAGTTATTAGTTATTGCTACGAGGTAAGGTCCACCAATCGTCATTCAAGTGTTGTTATTAGTCGTTTGATGTGTATGGACACTATGGACACCATCGTTTGCACGTTTTACATCCCGTAGCTACACTCCACCAATTACACTTGTACGTTTGCAATTAGTGTCACTTTATTAGTGTTTCCCATCGGGGAATAATTGGTCTTTCAATTAGAGGTTCATTTGCAGTGGCCGTGTGAGGAATGCCACATAGCCTGGGCTATAACCTAAAAAACCGAAGTTCGCAAATTGCGGGCATTTTTCTCTGTCACTCTAATTACGCCTTCACAGGAGTAAAAGAGAAAGATCCCCGCAATTTAAGAATTTCGGTATTCGCGGTAGGCCCCGTTGTTCACGGCAAAATGGATCATTAAAGTTACAGTTGACAAAACTCACTTCGGGATTACTTTGAAAATGGTAGTTGATTTATTTATTGAATTTGTAGGAATACAGAGTACAGACTGGCTACTAAGCATTCGCGTGCTACAAATCCATACGGGCGAATTAGTTGTCAACATTTTCTTTCATAATTTTTTCAAACTATATTTACAATTTTTATGTTCTTTAAAAAAATATGCATGCAATGAACCAGTTTTCTTACCTTTTTGCAATCAAAAGGAATACTGACGTGCCACATGCATATCATACGTTTTTGGTGATTTATAATAAGGAAATTTTGGTCAAGTACTTTAGCATAAGGCCATTAGTTATAATATATAATTCGTGATATTATCGCGGTATAAACCGAGCTCAGTATTGCATGCAATATCAATTGAATCTGTTAACCGATACTTTCATAAACATAATTACAGGCATCAATATTAATATCGTCGAAGATGAGAAAGATCTTCCCTCAGGGCGTATCCAAGACATAATACCTAATGACAACACTGATAGACAAGGTACCTCAGTTGAGTAAGCAGAGGGCAGAAGTTCAAGCCGTTCGAATATTAAAGCGTTCGATAACAGTCCCCGTTCTATTTCAAACTCGTGTCAAAACAACAACAAAACTTGTTGCATTATCTGTGAATGAGTCGTGCGTGCGCCTGCGCCGCCGCGCCGGAACGCCGCCGATTACGCTAATTGTCAATGCACTCCGATAACGTACCGTAATGCTACAACAAATTAAGTTCGGCCCTTTGATTTGCAAAATTCCGATCAAATTAAAACTTTGTTATGGATATTAAAAATAAATGTTGTAACCTGGTTTTTAATAGCGAAAATATTTCACTAAGGTCAGCTGTTGCAAAATAAAAGAACGTGTAATCTTAATCGTGCGATAATCTTAATTGTAGGGGCGCGACTGCTATCGCTGGCTATCAGGTGGCTGCATATCTTGTCGAGATAACGCTTTTCTTGTGACGAGGTTATTTTGGTCAAGTGTGTCACGCGCCCAGACGGTGCCTGTTGCAAGCGACCATCAAACCAAGACCTTTACTCTTAACGAGTTCCCTCGCATTTGCTTACGGTGTACAAACACAGGGATTCCTAGTTACACTGGAAAATAATGACGACTCATTTGAAACACAATACCGCGACGTTATACCTTTTAGTGATTGTTTGTCGATACACTGACATACTCATAGCTGTATGATATGACTATCCGAGAGATTACTCTGAGTACACAACAATTTCGTGGCGTCAATGTACGTAAGTAATTAATGATCTATCAATGAATGTACAGATTAAGAGATAAAGATACGTCAGTGGGCGATGATGCCGTGAAAGAAATACAAATATCTCTGTATGCCAGTCATATTGATGTCGAAGATTGATTGACACCGGACAATCGAGGTATAATGGCGATACAAAAAGCATCGTAGGCGAGTTAACGAGTGTATGAAAAGATTTCAAAAGAAACTTTACACCTACCTACAGTACCTACTCAGACACTAAGGACCGGGACAGATAATATTAATATACTTTTTTACTAGTTTTTCTTTTAACTAGTGCTTACTGTCTTTTTCTTTTAAACTGGCATTTTGTTAGGCTAGGTTCACACGGCGTTAATTTTTCCCGTATACCTTATACGGAATTTTATCGAATACCGTAGTGACAGCAAAATTTGTATGGCAATTTTTAAAATCGTTCACACGGCGCGGCGTCTATTCGGAAAAGCCGTCTAGATAAAATCCCGTACACGGTATACGGAAAAATTAACGCCGTGTGAACCTAGCCTTAGGGATTTACAAATAAATATGTTTTTAATATTAAAGTAACCGAACTGACAGTTAAATAATATAGTTGACGTAAGATTATCTATTAAACGCCAAGCCTAGCTCTATTTACGATTCAAATAATATATTATGTAGTGACAACATTTCTTTCTGTGGGGCCGACTAACGAAAATCTTGGCCACAACACTTGTCATCGTAAACTTCAAGTAAGACATTCGAATAGCGTTTACCCAGATTAAAACATCACATTAAAAAGACAGGATTCTAAATTATGTTCTACATTATTGTGTATGCGACGTAAAAGTGTATTGAGGTGATATCGTTAACATTGACGTACGGCTACATGGTGACAATGCGATCTGAATTCACATAAATAATGAACCAGACTTTGTATAATATGTATATACAATGTTGGAGTGGGTGCCGGTGCCGACTTGGGCGGGATAAATAATTTCAGGGTCTTTATGCGTGGTAAGACTGGTAAGTACCAGAGCATGGCATACAGAGCTAGTTCAAATTGATAAAAACATACATGATTTTGATTTTGGAGATGAAATAATACCCACCGCGCACAAGCAAAGATATCGATTCTCATACCGTTCCCAAATTACGTAAAGTAAGTATAAGTTACAATTGAAATACATATGGTACCTATTAATATGTCAAAGTTCCGCATTTCAAACAAGAAGTGAAAAATGAAAAAATATAAGTACAGTAATTAAACTAAATTATTGATAAACACCATTTATAAAATAATACCTCATGTCTTTAAATGCGTGTTAACTTGCTTATCGTGAAATCGGTATAATGTATGTAAATTGGTTTGTGTATGTCCCAAGATAAAAAATGCACCGCCATTGCCAGCAACCTACGCAAAAAAATCTAAACGTCATCGTCATATTTAGGTGCACTTAGAGAATAGCAAAAGTTCAAGTCAGATCTGCTCTCAGTACCCAAAAGGCGTAACTAACTTGAGTTTTGTACTAAGATATAACATTTTCCGAAACCAGTGTATATTCTGAAGGTGTCGTAGGCGTGGATCATGCGTGCTGTAACCGTGCGCCCACGCATCGACTCTTGACCGCACGCCGTCGCCCAAGCGAAAAACCACTGTCATCGTACGAAAACCGTCCACACTTAATGCGTTATTCCTTTATGAAACTATCCTGCACGTTCTAACGAAATACATAATTGTAAATGCCAATAAATCTAGATTATTACACATTTATTTAAAGCGATTTGGATTTACCCAACCGGAATCGTCTTAGATTAAGTTAAGCTGATTTTTAAGCGGCCTTAAACAACGGTTTTAGAAAACTGGGCTCAACATAAGCGTAGGTTATGAGACATTAAGGGACCACCTGGGGCGAGGTAAGTCTCGACTCAACTTACACTGCTAGAGTTACAAAACTAATAAGATCATAAGTGAATGAGCAGAGCGCTCATATGGCTTGAAAACTTTGTCAAAAAAATAAAGATACCGTTCTGGTTTACTAAAAAGTCGGAACTAAAATAAAGAGGGACAGGGATGTCAATTTGTCGTCTAAATGATTTAAATATTTATGACGAGACGATAAATTTTTTTTAGAGTGGACGCTAAAGTTCTTTCAAAATATGTCTAGTTAAAAACGGCCGCTGAAATAATTTGATTCACTTCTAAACACAGAGCGAAACGTGACTTAGGTTTGATCACCACAATGTGTGAATTAAACTAACAATTCTGAATCTACTCGTAATCTATGCAAGCGCACGTCCAATCAAAACCCTATTGGACCGGCCCCAGCGCCATCAACTCCATTTGCATTTTAATAACTCCGTTTAACGAAAATGAGTTCACTTCCATAAACAACTCGCGATAGGAATCCACTAAAATGATAATAAAGTGAAACGTGGTATAAACAAACAATAGCAGGGGCCCCGGAGTCTCAAATAGCTTGAACTTTTAATCGTTGGCGTAGGCGACTTCCGCACCATCTCGCTGGCACATTAATATCAACCTACGACACCCATTACTATTATAATTTGATGAAAACATTGAAAGCTAAAGAAATTAGAAATTTGAAACAGTTAAATGGGTTTGGGAAGATCCGAATACAAATGACAAAGATAACGAGGCGCAGTAAAATAAGAATTAGTCGACGGTAATATTATGCAAATTGGTGAATTAACACTTGAGGAAAATTAGTAATATGTAAATATGACTATTATATAATAAACAAATTTTCAAGGGAACCTAATACCTACGATGCGACAAGGTGATAAAAAATAAATGAATATGATATATGGTAATGCACGCTTGATTTCTTCATCGTGCGGTAGGTAATCGGATATGGTCCGATGAAACATTTGATCTGGTTCGAAGGACCAAAAACACGACCTTTTTTGTCGACGCTTTGTGAAATATAATACGATTAATCGACAGATGTCGCAATGTCACAGATACTTTAAACCAACCTTGCTACAATTACCGCACACATGGATGATCAAATGTAGCGTATAGAGCTCGAGGCCCTATGTAGAAAATTTGTGGGACCTGTCATGAAATATGTTACGTAAAACGACCATTAATACTCTTATAAAAGCTTCTTGTAAAACGCAGACTATAAATCTCCAACTCACGACATAAAAGGAGCAGAACTTATAAGTTATAGCAGACAAAGCTATATAGCATCAAGCCGTGGGGAGCTATCGTATCCCGAGAACGTGTCATAAAGTTGCCATCCTAACTCTAAGCCATCAAATGGACTCTAATATAGGTACATATCCAATGTAAACAAACCATATTTAACGCTTCATTTCGTATTCATTTGGCAGCCATATAGCGCATTGAACACGCTATCCATTGGATCTGTCGTTCGAATCTGGCCGATTGCGGTAGAAAGTCCGCCCACTCTCGGTGAGAGGTCAAAGTCGCCCACGCCCGAGATTAGACTATTGAGAAAGAGGATTTAAGGTGGCCGAGGAGCAATTACTGGTGTAATTGATGATTATTGCAGAATAATGCGGAGGAGGCTTGATACGGTTGATGGATGCACCCGAGGGCGGGAGGAAATGACAGCCCTGCTCAAGTTGACTCGACGTTAAGTTATATATAAAGAGTGCATGTTTTATGTATAAGAGATAAAAGGAATTGCAAGTTTTAAAATGACAACGATGTAGGTTATTCTGAAGAATAAGGATTTTATCAACTTTTAAAACGCACTTCTTTACATCCTACTCAATTTTCAAGAGACAAACAGATCCTACAGAAACAGATAGAGCTCAACTAATGAAAATAAAGCGACGAAATCGTTTACCATTAACAAACAAAAGCCAGTCAGGCAGTTGAAAAATGATTAGAAGAATCACTAATCCGCAGCAAAACCAATAATTCACTGAGGAACGTGCCTCGTTTGCATGTAAAGGGGATATTTCGACGCACGTCTGATTACGCGGTCCGTCGCGTGCCGGCACTCTACGGGTGGGCGCACTATCAGACTATTGCCAGAAACTAACAAATGTATGATATTAATATTTCGGTGACACGCGCTTGGTGATCAGTATGGGATGTAAATCAGGCGTGCAGTTATGTATAATAATTTATTCGGTACAGGCTCGTCTAGCGCATGAAATTATTAGTGAAAATATTTTTAAATATTTTTTTGTTATTTGCAAACTATTATCGTTAGGTATATATTATAGGAAAAAAATATAAAAATTTACGCTTCCGGCAGGACTTGAACCCGCAACCTCCTTTCCTTTAATATAAAATTTGGAGTATCGCTCGCAGACGTATCTGCTTGTTAGAAAATTGCTTTATTATCGTTTTGCTTTTTAACAGACACATATATTAACAATTTGTTTCGTTGGTGACTTCTTAACCTCCCCGTTTATAAGTCACTGATAACTTTGATATTTTATGTACAATAGCTTGTCTTTCTAGTGTTCGTAGGTTTTAGATATTAGGAGAACTAAGCTAGCTATATTTCTTCGATAAGGGGTTAACAACGCCGTTAACCCGAAGGTGGACAGCGTAAGAAACAATTAAACCGTTGTTGCGGCAAAAGGCAAAGTCCAAGGAATTAACGTTGCACAGGGAAATATAACGTGTTTCATTTGACAGAAGTAGGTGAAACGGTTTAAATTTAAACTACGCTAAGCACTTTAAAATAACTGAGGACCAAGGACGCCTCCTTCATCGACGTTTGCATCTGTAGTGGCAAAACAAAAGTGTCAATATTTAAAAATATACTTGTTGGTAATTGTCCAGAAGTAAAAAAAACTACTAAGCTTTTTATTTTATAATACTTATTAAGCTATTAATATTTTTATAATAGAAGACCCAGACGAAAGACATAATCATAAATCTGAAAGAAATTACGGTGAAAGTTCAACTGCTATTTTCCGCTCCAATTAGTCCAATTACTATTGAACAATTAAGAATAATGCACTGCAGTATCATCATAAAGTAAATTAATTAAGAGAATAAATCAGTTGACCAAGATAAACGTTTAATATGTTTATGCGAAAATTTAAAAATTATGTAGTCATTCCATTTACAAGACGATCGTCCGAGTAATTATTATAATTAGATGTCAATATAATGAATGACTGTGTTTGGCAAGCACCTGCTATGATTGCGACACGTCTGATTTAACAACTTTGGCAACGCAATTATTTGATAACACATTTCAAACTTAAAGACAATTTCTAAACATTACCTTAATAACCGCTTTACTATTTAGTCAAAATATCTATGGTTCCAGATTGTTTCCTTGCATTACTTTAAGAGCGTGTGCTCATGAGATATATGCCTCCGTTTGTCTGTCTGTCCCTATGTATGCTTAGATCTTTAAAACTACGAAACAGATTTTGATGCGGTTTTCACCTATCAATAGAGTAATTCTTGAGGAAGGTGTTAGTGTATAATTTGTAAAGGATTTGTGTAACCCGTGCGAAGCCGGGGCGGGTCGCTAGTATTCTATAAACCGTTTACGTCCATTAGGTACCATGTCAACAAGTTTGCCTATAAGTGTAATATAACCGGTATAATTTCCAAACTAGATTTGCAATCAGTCAAATGCCTTTACTGTTTCCGGTATTACATTTCCATGAACATTTCTAATAAGTATTAAATACATTTTCTATCATCAATCATAACTTTATAACTGGTTGCAAAATTCTTGCTACGCCATTAGAATTTATAATGTTATTCAATTAATAAAAGCAATAGATAATATTGGATGTTTGAGTATCAAATTACTAAACCTACATATGTTTTCGGTCTGAGCATATCGAGACAAGACACCTGGACGGCGACTTGTGTCATTGGAATTTCCGATGCCAGATTTAGAACGAAATTTTCGTTGCAATACAGGTCTTCTGATGTAATGACGCAACAAATAATCCATTTAATTTAGAAATTACCATTAAACAGTGTAAACAGACAACGGTTGGGAGACAAATGCAAAACATGCTAATGTAGACTTATATTGATCGGGATATAGACCGTGATTACCTTTACCTTACCTTACTACATGCGAATGTAGTCCACGAACTGCCGTAGGTTGGTTTTATTTTAAGATACTGGTCGGAAACTTAGACTACTGAATTGAGCGAAAATAGATCCAGTATTTTTATATTAAAGGCAAAGTCACTGTTCTTCATAAATGTTTAACTCTTAAAAACCGCCTCTACACAATGCATATTCTAAGACACGCAAAAGGTTATGTTGACCATGATGAAATTGTTTCCAAATTAGGCTAAAGTTGTCTTCTGTGGGCCTACATTGGTCGCAGGTAGCAGTCAAATACAACATCCGTCAGTCTCGCACTTTCCTGCTTGTCACATCATTTTTAGGGTTCCGTACCAAAAAGGTACAAAAGGAACCCTTATTTTTTCTTCAAACGCGACAGTAAGTTTTGGTCCTCAATTTGAGGAACCCCTCACGACTCTACGTTCTCTAGTAGATAATGGTTAAAGTAATCATGAATGGAGTGGACACGCAGCTTATGCAAATCCGCGCCCATTGAGCCGCACCATTGATGCTGCCAACTGGTCGGGGCTCCTAGACAGCCGGTTAATGGGGCCCCAATAACCGCTTTCGGTTATATAATTATGTGCGTCTGCGCAACATAAAACATAAGTAGTCTGATAGAAATCATTAGAAACATTTTAATTTGTCAGTTTTTACGAGGCGTTGTATGATTACTTACTTTTTACAAATGATAAAGTACATTCTAATCCCAATCATAGTACCAAGTCATCTCGTTGAATGCATTGGGAACTTTAAACTGATTTCAGCGCTTACCTGTAAAAGAAAGAACACATAAGTATCCATTGATGATACAATAAAAGTCATCATGAAATCTAACATTTCCACTAAGCATTGAAAACGACATCGCCAAGTCCTATAACTAACTTATAGAACTACGTCGAGAGGAACTATCTGGATTCTTTGATGATGCATTGCATAGTTTCATAACCACAATCGAACGTCTAATCAACGTCACTCAGCAGAGTACTTCCCATACAATTAAAAGAACATTTTAAGGGTGACGCGACATACCGTTTGGTGCAACCGACCCTATAAATTATAAAGAAATAAATAATAAAATAATTTTATTTCGAACATAAATCCATAGTTGTTAGTTACATATTACATTAACTTATAAAATTGTGTATGTGTAGGGCAGCAATATTGTAATATAATCCAACGATACCAATAAATCCGAAAGCCTCAAGCGTTGCAAATATGTCACCCATGGTAGTAGATCTGCGGCGTTCGTAGTTGAAACCCTGGGGCCGTGGGGTCCTAGCGCGCGGCGCCTCTACAAGGAACTAGCGCAAAGCGCCTAAATAGAGGCTTCGGGTGACTAGAGGGCCGGCCGGCCTGTATTTCGCTCATCGGACAAGCATTGCTATTGCTATGCAGAGAGACAGTGAGCTCACAAATATCTGAACACACCTCTATTGTCAAGGCGTTACTTAGAGTGCGTGTTCAGATAATTTTGAGCACCTAGGCCGCTCCGATATGACGACTGTACTTACATATCAAGAATAAACAATCACGTATAGTAGGTATAGCTCGTTTAGCCGGTCTGTCGACTGTCATCTGGAGGACTGGAGCGTAATTTTAAAGTTTTCATCAAATAGAAAGTTTGATTAATCCGAAGCGCAAACAAACAGCATAGGAAACCAACCAGACACGACATAATTCATTTCCGAGGAGATTAAAATCAAACCGATCAAAACGTTCGCTGTTTAGATTCAATGATTTAAAAGCGTGAGACGCTAAATATCGGATCGATTAATTAACTCTGAATCTTTTAAAAATTCACACGGAAATCGACAGGCCGGGCCGTAAGAGAGTAAAGAGCGGTCCAGTGACAGTTAGCGCATCCGGTCATTAAGGTGGCTCCAACTTTCTTGTCCCCAGAGAGTACTGTTTCGAGGCCGGGGACATTAACGGAAAACCGGACAGGTAAGTTTCTGCATAAATAAATGTGTCAAAAAGCCTTTCGTACTAGTTAGACCAAGCTTGTTGGTAGCGATTTTGATAGCCCTGACTGTGCAAGTGTTATTTTAAACGTCAAACTTCTCTTCTATAAAATTATGACGTTTATATAACACTTACGCAGTATGTGCTATCAAAATTGCTGACAATTGAGCTTGGTCTAACTCTATGTTCATTATTCTAGGATACTTTTTTATAATTTTAGGATAGTTTTTGCTCCTTATATTTCTTTCTTGCTGTGCATGCTTGCTTTGGATGGCATTCTTATGTAATACCTACCACTCATGTACTCTTTTTAACAATGTTGAATGTTGTCTGTTTAGTGTGCCTTTTAAATAAATAAAAATAAAAAAATAAAAAATAAAATAATATTCTGCTCAATATGGATGGGTATTCAGTATTTATTAATACGGATGAGGCTAAGTAGTGGTAAGTACGGTCTTTGTTGGCAAATTGCTTGATCGCTTTGAGGTGATTGCTTCCTAATTAAATATCTGATCTGCAGCTCCCAGCTTCCACTATCCCAAACAAGTTTAAGTATCCGATTAGATGGTGACTTCGTGACCTCTTACTCGACGACAAGTTTGGACAAGATTTTTTTATAGTTTCTAGTGCCGAAATATAAGATTTGGAGATGGCCTCTATCGATATTTAATCGACAGTTTACAATCATCATAAATTAACCGAGTGATGGGTTTATCGATTAATCGCTCTGATGAGATGAATTTAATTATTGATAAAAGTTACCGTTAGTTAATACCTATAGTTGGAACACTTGAAAACTGATGCGATGGATAACGTGAAACAATCATGTATTATAGCAACAACGAATTCAGTTGCATCATGGATCAAACGTAGGGTTTATTCCAAAATTAGTTAAAACAATTTCAAATAATTGCTAATTGTCCTGGTTTGGTTTGGTAAAACTCGTACGTAATTAAAAGTAAAAACAGAAAAGTGCAAAGGAGATAGTGACCGGATGGTTTTCTATTATGCAAAACATCCTCTTACCATATAAAGAAGTACAATAGGATAGACTAAACACCGAAGAGTTACAAAACCATTGAAACATCAAGTATCGGCACCGGGTATTTAGTATAGAAATGACTTCATAATTTTACCCCACACACGTGTAGCCGTGTAAAAAGTTACCCACACAAACGCAGTTTCCGGCCACAACTGTGAATGGCGCACAACACGTATTCGTACACCAGTTTGTACTCATCTGAGAGCTCAAGACAAATATGTCTTGACCCTAAGGTTCATAACAACTATGTTAAACCTGCGTTCAGAACTATACTGGTCGTTTACGGCGCAACTGCGTAAATGAAGATTATGAATGGCACAAAACGCACACGCATGTTTACTACTGGCTTGGCTGTCGATCATTTCGGTGCACTCTTACATCATGTACCATCAAAGACACAGATAATTGATAATTTGTAAACCTTATTGTAAAGGGATAAGATCTTTAATGTATTGTGTTAGTATCCCATGAACGAACGTCATTGATAAAACCAGCTCGCACTCGCACGCATTCGATTGGTGCAGCGGCAACCACACCACACGTGTTCAATATCAAAACATTACCCTCGAAATCGCATTCCAAATACTGATAGTTTAGTGTTACATTCATGTTTGTTCGGTGATTTACCTTATCTGCTCAATTGTTCTAGTTTATTCTAAAAATGTACTTATTGCCCTCTTTAATCACGATGGCAAATGCTGGTTTAAACTAATGGTTACACCGGCATTCGTGTTGCTTTGTCTAAGCTGCAAAACGTGGTCGATACGTCGCAAGAGTGGTCGAAATATTTGCGGCAGTTAGATAGTTAAATAATAAAACATGTATTATATTCAGTCTCCACCTCTCCAGTGCGTTACAACATACAACTATGCTTTTCTGGCTGGCCAATGACCGTCATTCGGGCTTCGCCTGCGGCCCAAAGCAGAAACACTGTAAGCTGGTGGACTACGTATAAGTAAATATCCTGGGCCATTGGTTGCATAAGCGAGGGCAACTCAAGGGACCTCGAGAACCTGGAAGGAATGTAAACGGTTATATCTCTAACTATTTATTTTTAGATATAGCTTCTAAGTTTTATGTAATCTAATATACTTTAGTATCTCACTATATAAATGTAGACCTTCATGAAATATAAAAATGGGTGCTACGAAGCAGCAGTTGTCTAAGTTTTTTTTCGTGCTTTATTTTTTTTACCAACAGTCTAACACCAACAAGCGTAGTGTAGTCCAATATCATCTTAACAACTCCGCGTACCTAATCGGGAAGCGCACGGTTTAAGCCAACCACACCGGAACTTGATGCAACATATTCATATGCAGTGACGTATCTTGTGCGTTGCGTTTTTGGCATTCATTTTGTTGCGTAGGTAAAGTCGGTGTGGCTGATCCTTTTTACGCACTGGATTGTATGGTTCGTCTCGCTTTCGCTCTATAGATAGATACATTTAAAATATACATTACGTACACAACATCTTTACTACTAACAAGTGCGACTAGTCAGGAAATTATTGGACTAAGGTGCATGCATGACATAATTTGTAAGTTGTAACATTTACATTTCATTGAATTCACTTATCTTATACAAAGTCTTTTTTAATAATAGGTCTTTCACTTGAGCACGAAACACTGTCAATCTTGATTCCTTTTTGAGATGTTCAGGTAATTTATTATATAGTTTACGACCAATAGCTCCGGGCATTTTCTTCGACATTGCGAGTTTGTGGGGGCTATAAGCGAATGCAATGACATCCGTTGTTATCTCCGCCGATTTCCGGCGATCCCGTTCGTTGTTGATTTGAGAGCGGATGATGTCATGCACATGCAGATTGAATAAACGGCACGACTTCCGACGTTACGACGAACCGCGATTCGAATTTGAACTCGATGTACATTCAAGGGCATAAATATATATATATATACATTCCCAGTCTCAATAATATGTGTACGCTCTTACACCTTAGACAATAAAGTCGTGTTCACATATTTTTGAGCCATTTGTCTGGATCGATATTTTTGCCTTCCTTGACCGCGGTATCGGATACAATACAACTAGGAAAACGTGAGGATTCTCATCCTCACCATCCTCCATTGAGGTGGAAATGCATGGAATCATAGAATTTTTAAGCTACAGTTGGCGATGTCGCAAGCTATCAATAAAACAAGAGGAGTGCAGCAGACCCAGGATGGAGTTACTTACAGCGATCCTGTTCTAGATTTTGCGTTCATCCGTTGAGTTTCTGCCGATTACCTGTTCCTGTTTCACATCTAGATTTATTGCTTTTTTTTATATGTTATTGTTTTTATCATCAGCGCAGCACAAATTTCTTACAATGTGTAATTCAAGTAGGTATGCTTAGAACGATCTAAACAAGTAAACAAACCTATTTTGACATTGACAGTACAGTCGTGAGCAGATCTGCATATCATTTATATCACGTCCTTCACACAGGTGCTTTAGCAACTAGCAGAGGAAGTGAGTGTAAATGAATAAATCCTATTTCAAAGCCTGTTTCTGCGATGACTTATACTCCATTGAACTTGCACTGTATTTTATTGTCAACTTGCACAAGCAATTGTGGGGTGAAGCGAAAAGCGTACGTACACTACGTACGGCTTCCGCTTTTCATATATAGGGGTATTATCAGTATAAAGAGTGCTATTCGTGCCATGAGTAATGCACCAAATAAGTTTCACACTGTGGGCAGCTTTAGATTTAGCGGTGAGACACGGCGGGGCAGACAAGCCAGAGTAAAATGAGTCAAATTTCACTATTAATTTAGTGCATGTCAAATTTTTCAATTTTATAAATAAATACGTGAAAGCATAAGCATACACTTGCTCACTACGAGCTAACTTTAAAGCATCGTCAAATCGTCTCGTTGCTATGCACTACCGGTGAAAATTGCGATATTTTTTTGCATTTGATTAGGTGTTTGATTGACATGACGGGTTGGAATCACATAAGGGCCAAAGGCGTCTGTGTGGACACAATCTATGTTTCAACTTCTCACTCTTCTCAGTTCTAGTCAGTTATGATGGGGTGTGTATATATATATATATATTGTGTTTAAAAGCTACAAAAGCTAAAAGCTTAAAGGGATAAGTTCGCCTTTGTACTGCCTGTCCTGTGCCATATTTGTGTTTTGTGGTTTGTACAATAAAGAGTATATACATACATACATACAACCGTTTAACCACCAGCCCTTCCTAGTTACATTACTCCTATACACTTCACTATGGTCGAGTTCACCGTTGGCATTACGAGACATAGATTTGGCGATTAGCGTCGCGGTGCGGTGCCAACGATGAGTGCGTCGTGTATTTCTGCGCGCGCGCCGAGCCGTCTGAGCCACAGACTAGATTGCTACATTATTAGGCTACAACTTAATTCTGTTTCATACTTGTTTACACGTATTAGACATGGGTGGAGATTTAGTTACAATCTTGTTATTGAAACGTGAAATCATGTAGTTCACGCATTAGTACTAGCAAAGATAGATATAACTCCGTAATAGATGGATACAGTCTAAGGAAAAAACGTGCCTCGAAAATCACGAAAATTTGATTCTCGATCAGATGGCGCCACAAGTTTTAGCCTACTCTCGTATAGAGGGCGTTGACTGATTTGTTTGTTATTTATAATTTTAACGCATACCAGTGAAAGAACATGGGTCAAAATCATATAAAAATAATTAATGCAAATAAAAAAAACATTTATCCATATTTAAATACATTTTTAGTTTTAAAGTATGTCGATAGATGGCAGTGAATTTACAGTGGTTACAAAATTTACTATGACAGTACCGCTCTATCTTATTATATCCTCATTGGTACTAGTAATATTGATAGTGTAAGATATCTACGCGAATGTGTAGAATTTATTTCAAGGAATATTCTTTCAAGAAATGCAAATGAATTAAAGTACTAATATAATTAACAGGAATTTATGATAGAAACGAAATACCTATACTAAGAAGGAAAATAAACATGCATAAAGTATTAATTTACACAATCCATTGATTTAGCCTTGATTACTTATCGTAAGATAGAAACACAACTGGTCTTGAAGTACACAAACCGAAAACAATAATGTGAAAACCATACAATAGGGATGAAAGTCACTGTAAAACGAAGAATGTCATCAATAGTTGCCATTTACAGACAACGAGCTTCCTGTCCTTTGCGATCGGAAACGACAAACACTATTCATACAATAAAAGTTGATAATTACCAGTCGTAAAAGATATCCTACGCGACATTGAAGTCCGGCATTTAAACGCAACGGTCTTACGAAACTTTAACCGAATGCACTGTAAGTAAGTACGCTTCATAGATTTCAACAAAGAAATCGTCTTTTTGGATACCGAACAGGTAGAAATCCTGACACGAATTCGGGTGCATCGAATCGGAGAATTTCTCAGAACCTGCGAGTTTTTCTCGATGTTCAAAATCCTACAAAACACAAAAGAACGTCGCAGCATCTGGCAGACATAGTGTCGTCTGGTAGAATTGGACAATAGGTAGGGTAAAGGATATATTGGTTTACTACAATAGAATATGTTCAAAACTACCTGTGGGCAGCGTACCTGCTCGAAAGTTAAAAAAACATTCATACTTGATGACCCTTTTATAGCAGGGATATGTAAACGGGCATATGCTAGAAAAACTGGATGTATACAGTTTTATGTGTACATAAAGAGTAACGGAAAGATACAGTGGTGTCAGACTCGTCTGCGGCGTTACCTAGCCTAAGTCATAAAGTCTTAGTAATGAGAGCCGGCGTGTGTGAGGCATTGGCCTGAGTTTCTCGGTAGATCGCGCACGGATTGCGCGAAGGAGACCCGATACGCCAGCGTGTACAATGGCTCATTCAGGTGTCATTAGTCCAAGACAAGACATTACACACCTTAGACATATGTTGTCTGCGAAACATCAGAATCCTCGTAAAGTGTCCGATTTAATGCCTTGTGACATCAGAATCCTTGAATACAATTAAGAATGTAAACACGCATGTACCACAGGTGCAAATTAACCTCGATAATATTTTTAGACTGATATTTTCGACCATTAAATTATACGACGATATTACAAATTCATTGGCACAGTACGAATATCCTCGAGGCGATTCTGTCGACTAATGAGTTACTAAAGCAAATTGGGACGCAGACATGTAAAGATGAAATTAGAATCGGGTTTCCATGCCAAGATTTACGATTCCCCTTATTAAACATTGGATCGTAACCGTATCTTGATTGATGTAGCAGCGAAAATAATCTTTAAAATGAGTGATGAATTCTGGCCGATAAAAATACGAGAGATCAAATCAAAAGTTTAAATGAGCTCATGTTTGAATCAGTTGCAGTAGGCGGGTCCTTTGATGGACCATTAATTATATTCACACCTCTGTGACCGCAGCGAGCATCGGGTAAACTGTGGAGGTTTTTTAAACAGTTCTCGGAAAATGGCAGCGACTGGAGACAAAAAGTTGAAGCGCGAGCACGAGCTGCTTTATGAGCTCTACGAATTTAGAGGTTGCGTTTGACCGTTGAGGGTTGATATTAATTATCGAGATGACCTTTAATAATATTTTCGTAGGAAGTTATGACTATGAGTCACCACCTAGTCAGTATTACTGACTAAAAAATTCATAATTAAAGCTTGATTATTTCAGTAGCACGTAGGCATGTACTAGTTTTTTTTTTGTTGATAATATCGCTTTCGCTCTAGATTTAAATGGCAACTAGTATTGAAATGGTAGTATAGTGACGGACGTGCCTTCATTTCAAGTCAGTTCGTCCCTATAATACAGAAATCATGGTTCAGTTTAATCACTTAAGTAACCATGACCTTAGCGTTAAGTCATTTCAATAATATTTACAAATGGTCACCATAGCCAGTCTAGTCTATTTTCTGTAACATTAATAAGAACAACACACACATTTCAACACCTCAGGTTTTTAAGAACACGTCCAAAAGGCAACAAAGGCAGGATTCCCTGAACCCGTGCCACAAAAGCTTTAATACCGACCTGTCAAGTGAGTTTCGTAGTTTTGTTGTGGACGCGGATTTATTTCACACCGAGCGCTTTGTAGTCATGTTAACTTGGACGGCTGCGGCTGTGGCATTATACAGTCCCGATTATAATTTAGAGGCGGTTGATTTGAATGCCTGATTAAGCTAAGCTTGGTTTGTTGTAGTTCTAGGTATCTGATGCTTCTGATAGTAGGTCAGTACTGTCAGTAAAATAAATCGAATGGTACAGTCAAGGTACAAGATCAACACGGACAAAGTGCCAATATGTATATGCACTTACACGAGCTTATTGCCCATACATACCTTTTAACCTGTAATTTTGATAACTTAGCCAAGTCTACAAAATACTGTTAGAAAAAAAAGAGTGCTAGAGACCAGAATATAAACCGACAGATACGCAACTGTATTCAAATAATCTCATAATATCAACTGTGACTAAGAATGTGGATGGCTCCATATAAGTTCGTGTGGTCCATTCGGAAAAGCAATTAAGGTTAAGTATTACAACTTAATTTTCGAAATAGAAATTCTTAATAGCCACAAGTCTCTGCCGATAGGCTCATATTGACACTCCAAATGTCCAAACATCATGTCATTAGAAACCAACAGCGATTAACGCGTTTCCTGTCACCAGAATCAGTCAGAATATACAATTAAAGTGTCCAAACCAATTTAACTAACACCTAGCCGCACCAAAATCCGATGGAAATGGCGTCAACCTTTTACCCGCTGTACGGACATAAATTATGTATTATTTCCTTGCGGGTAAAGCCTCATTAATCCATTCCGGTCACCTCGTTCCGGATCCGGCGGCCGTCCCGGCAGCAGGCAGGTTCAATGGACGGGGAGCTTAGCGTGCTGACGTGCGACGGCAGAGCCTGTTAGAGCTGGCTGGTTTATGTGGACAGCCAAGCCTACAGGTACATTACATAAATCTTCGGCAAAATCCTAATCTCGTGAGTTATGAGTTTATGGCTGTTGATTATAATAAAACCACGTCATATATTTCCGTATTTTGTTATACAGACTTGGTACAGAAAACTGCACTTCGTATGTTTGTCAGTTGAGTTTGGAACGAAAGAATGACCAAAAATAAGTTGTCGTAAAGTTCCGATGAGATAGCTAGTGATTCATAGCTTAGAAAAGCAGATTTTATCCGTGTATCGACCTGTATGTCTCGTATTAGCTACACATAATTCAAGGTAACCTTTTTGCTGGGGAACAATGCGATTGAACGTGTTACGTTAACGAGAGCATGTTGACTGTCTAGCAAGAACTCGTTGGTGCAACATTGTTGTTAATAATATCTTACCACGAACAGTACGTATTATGAATATTATGATACACAGAGCCAGGCTAAACTGTAGGTACAGCGCGTGCTGTGGACAAAGGGTCCGTCACATTTTTTAATACGTCATTTTAGAAAGTTCAATTTAAAAATACGTTCTATAGTTTCCGAGTAAACATCTGCTACATACAGACATACGGACGGAAAGACGGACATGACGTAACTATAAGGTTTCCGTTTTAGCCATTTTGGCTACGGAACCCTTAAAAGGTAGGTATCAATCAGTCGCTCAGTCAGACGAACTCCCTAATTCTACATATATACAACATTCTGGATTCACACTTGTCATTCTTGTTTAGAAATTCGTCATCAAATTAGCTACAGGCCAAAACTACGCCTGAGGGCCTACCTACTGCCAACATCGAAAAATCAAAAACCGTTGCCTTGCCTGCCTCTCTGTCGCTCCAATATACAAGAGTAATAGAGAGGCAAATAACGATTTGCGATATTAAGATGATGTCGGTATTAGGCCCTCGACGACAAAGATCGTCAGCAGTCGCAAAGTTAATATGGACCACAAGACATGTTTGCAACAATTTGTGTATGACAAAAGTCTCAAGGGAAATCTCTATGTCCGTTGACTCGAGCCTGCCGTAACGCTCGAGTACAACCGTGAGCAAGCCCCTCAGCTGTGTCCAAGTGAATGTCCTAGACTCAACGGGTCCATGACACGGTCTGTCGCGCGCCAGAGCAGAGGGCCTAGCCAAGTTGCCAATCGTTTGCGCTACGACAGCGAAACGCTCTGTCTGTTTCTATATCACTCTTATGTATTAGTGCGATAGAGAGAAAGATAACGTTTCGTTGTCGCAGTGGAAACGATTGGCATCTTAGCTAGGCACCCAGCACACGGCCGCGCCTGCTGTTCGTGATAACTGATACTTTGTCAAAAGCAATCCGCGCGTATCCTGTTCGCTTGTTAATTTGCAAATCAAAGTGTGAATATGCTAATTAGTAATTAAAGTTTAAGACATACTGCATCTAGGCAGTCAGTGAAATAAGTATGAGTGTTTACTGTGCAGGTCCTATTCGACCAAGCTACAGCAAGGTTTGAATGTCACAAATGTTAACTTAAAATAAACTCTATACTTGTGCTTAGCGATATTATAAATAAATAGAATATCTTCGCTTATGTAGACTAGTATTTTGCCAGAATCGAAAATCAGCGAGGATCGCAATAGTTAACAGAATAGTTTCAATTATATTTTATTGAAAACAAGTAGCTGCTTGTACATGTTGAAGAACATAGTAAAGGAAAAGGAATCTGACTTCGTGGTTTAAATGGCAAATAATAAGTATAATTTATTGAGAAAACCTTATTGCTTATGTTACATAATTCGTGCACTTTTGCGTATTACGTACAACATTGTTAGGTGCGCCTAATTTAAAGAACAATAAAATCATGAACATAGAGATATAAATAGGTATTGAATTATCTAACACTTGTAGAACGTAGTAGTCGATGCAGTAGAAGAGTCTTAGTTGCATTTGAATTCCCTATCGCTGGCATTCTACATAAAAACGCATTAATTCTATTCTTTATCAAAACTCAAAAAAATGGAAGCCCATGCGAAGTAATGAAAACATAAATAAGTAAGAAAAGGTAAAAAATTTTTTTAATTCTACGTAGTGTCAAAAAACCACGCGAGCTATACGCAGACTTCAGGTGGACGATTATGTACCGATACTGAAAATGAAAACGTTCATATGATTTAGGTATCGTATTTCTAGGAGAATAAGTCATAATTAGTAACGTGAGTTATGCGAGAACCCGCAAAGGAACAGGTTAGGCGGGATACTGGATACTAGATCGCTGGGAGTACGATACGTGCAGAACTTTGGACGGTCGTGCCATATGGCTGCAACGAGTGAGGGCGTAAAAACAAAACAACAAGGCTAGTAATCTAAAAGCCACTAGTAATCTTTAGTGACCGAAGTTTCGGTTTTCGCATAAAAATATGGCATAGTAACTAGAGCAAGACAGAACCTTCGGTTTCTGTCTTTGCAAAAAATCCGATATCGGTCGGACACAAGTAATATCTTCTGTGCCTACAAGCCGAACTAATGACGCTGATCCGAATGTAATATCATCAAAATTTAGTTTTTAGGGTTCCGTACCCAACGGGACCCTATTACTAAGACTCCGCTGACCGTCTGTCTGTCAGCAGGCTGTATCTCAACTATCTCATGAACCGTGATGGCTAGACAGTTGAAATTTTCACAGATGATGTATTTCTGTTGCCGCTATAACAACAAATTTATATGAATTTCATGTTAACAATTTTTGTTTTGTACAATAAAGTGATTTACTACTACTACTACTACAAATACTAAAAAGTACGGAACCCTCGATGGGCGAGTCCGACTCGCACTTGACTGGATTTTTGTGTATATTTTGAGATACAGTCAGTGGTGGCGTATATCGCAAGGTAAAACCAAGTAGTAACTGCCTATTTTTATAAAGTTTTGTTTTTATAGAGGGACATTATGTCTTGTCTTCATCACGCGATAAATACGATCCACGCATGATTAAACCAGTAATCGCTGTCACAAGAAATAAATACAAAGGAATGGGTGCCAACTCAAACGTGTATTAGTAGTAGTCTATCAAACATTGTTAATTTTAGATACACAAACATACGAAATTAGATTTAACCTTTGGAGAATTCCTAATCACCCCGATTAGGATGTTTGTTGATTCGACAAACTGAACCGCTTGGCTCAGACATGGACATTCACGTATGTTACGAAACTTTTGGCGCTATGACAAGTGAATAAGATTTAAATTTGTGTGGGTTCGGGACGTGACTGTGCCTAGATTGAGAAATAACTGACTTTAGAACATTTATTACCAAGCACTGGAACGTCCACGTAACTTTGAAGGCTCATTTCTCATTCAGGAACGTGGGAGGAGGAAAGACGTAGCTCTTGCACGAAAGTTAGAATTTCAAAGGAACAAAGGCATCGCGCAAACTGTGACAAAATTCCCGAGATGGACTCGATCCTCAATTAAAGTGATTTGTTACTTTGAATAATAGTCATGTTACATCATCATCATCATCATCTCAGCCGAAAGACGTCCAGTGCTGGACAAAGGATCTCCACAACGAACGGTCATTCGCTGCCCTCAACCAACGGTTTCGCGCGACTTTAACCAGATCGTTCATTCGTAATCGTAATCCTAATTGCAACGAGCTAAGGAATACTTGCGCCGCTACAGTCAACGGCTTATGTTTCGCCGTATCACGTGGCAGTAAACATTGTCGCGAACTATACAAATCCCTCGCAGTAACGCCAGCCGGTCTGCTGTGCAACTAATGAGAGTAAAGCGAGGGCGACATGCTACTAATAATCGCGTCAATTAACGCATCGGCCGCGCATTCCGCGGTGCGCGGAAAAAAACGCAACGCGACTTAATAAGCTTCCAGCTTTTTGCCGTTTTAGCTTTACACAGGAAATAAGCGGTGTGAAACGTAGGTGCTTAGTTTGTTTAGCTAACATCAAAGATAGATATAACTCCGTAATAGATGGATACAGTCTAAGCAAAAAACGTGCCTCGAAAATCACGAAAATTTGATTCTCGATCAGATGGCGCCACTAGTGTTGGCCTACTCTCGTATAGAGGGCGTTGAAGGTTTCGTTTGTTATTTATATTTTTAACGCATATCAGTGAAAGAACATGGGTCAAAATCATATAAAAATAATTAATGCAAATAAAAAAACATTTTAACGTATTCAAATACATTTTAACGTATTTTAATAAATCTTCATTTTTAGTTTCAAAGTATGTCGATAGATGGCAGTGAATTTACAGTGGTTACAAAATTTACTATGACAGTACCGCTCTATCTTATTATATCCTCTTTGGCTAACATGTACTAAAGAAACTAATTGTAACCCTTCCAACGGTCTATACAAAGGATGCCCCAATAAAACAAAGGAACTGCTATTATTGATAACAAATTAAGTCTAAAGGTAAATTAGAGAAGAAGAACAATAATTAAAGTAGTGTAAAATTCCAATTTTGTCTGGGTTTAAGATAAAAACGAACATAATTATGATGGCCACGACGACCAATACAAGTTCAATAGTTATATTCCCTTTTGCCACCATTCTGCAGTAAAAATACGACGATACGAGATAGGTACGACTACATTACCACTATTGCAATATTTTTCTTTTGCATACTGCGTGTGGTATTCTAAAGCGTATGTAAATGTAAAACTAGACAAATAAAAAAGTTGTATGGCGAGTACGCTCAGAATGCAACTACAACTATGGACCAAGCATGTAATAAAAAATGTGAATATTTACGAGGTAAAGCGTTGATTGTATACATAATTAGGAAATTACGCAACTTCCTAGTAGAAACCCTTGTAGGGTAAACTATAGATAGGTATTAACACTAGCCCCCTGTAGTGATTAGTTCTTTCAACCTTATTTTATTCGGGATGCTTACTGCCTAATATACTTACATAGGTTACACACTTATAAAGCCGCACTTGTAATTTTTGTACAAACATAGACAACTGTACATAAATGGACCAATCATTGAGAAGTAAACTAAATATGTACCTACATAAAAAATCTTACTCATTTAAATACACACCTACATTATGGCGGGATTCCACCAGTGTGCGGCACAAGCATATCGTCGCTATACTTACTCAACCTCATATCTGCAACAATCATTTGATGGTAATGTCGCTTTTCTTTCATTCGGAATACGGGTGTTTTTGTCATCAAATGAAGGTTGAGTAAGTATAGCGGCGATATTCAGGACAAAAATGCTTGTGCCGCACAGTGCCTTTAGAAAATTAGGAAATAGTCCTCTGAGATACAGAGGCTATTTAAGTCACAAACGATTTCTGTGGTGCATTTTATTTAGTATGTGGTGAGGATGATAAGAGTCGCAACCAGCACGAGCAAAATGACTGTCAACACGGGAGTCGGACTTACGGACCAGTTTGACGTCATCACAGGGCTTAAGCAAGGAGATGCACTGTCCCCGATGCTGTTTAACTTAGTGCTCGAGTATGTCATTAGGAAGTCTACAATCCCCGATGGCGGAGTAGAGTTGAATGGCAGACACCGGTGTGTTGGGTATGCCGATGACCTGGCCCTTCTAGGAGAAAGTGAAGAGGATGTCCGCAGAGCTGTCCAGAATTTAGAGGGGGAAGCTGTGAAGGTTGGCCTACGAGTGAATCACGACAAAACTGAGTACCTTCACATGAAGAGATACAAAAACACAAGGATTCGTAGGAAAGGCCTCACAGTGGGAGATACCTCATACAATGGCGTGGAGAGGTTCAAGTATCTTGGATGCATCGTCACAGATACCAACCAGAGAGAGGGCGAGATACAAGTCCGGATCCAGAATGCTCTACGCTGTGCTGCTGCCCTGCACAAAGTGTTAGTGTCCAAGCTAATGACCAGGAACACGAAGCTTCGAATATACAAAACGGTCATAAGGCCAATTCTTATGTACGGATGCGAAGCCTGGACACTAACACAAAAAGAGGAGCGCGCGCTGCTGGTAGCCGAGCGGAAGATCTACCGCAAGATATTGGGACCCACACGTCGAGAGGATGGAACCTGGAGACTCCGCAAGAACCAGGAGATTGAAGATCTGGTGTCCGAGCCGAACATCATCGGAGAAACGAAAGCCGCCAGGCTCCGATGGCTCGGGCACGTAGTCCGGATGGGGGAAGATCGCGCAGTCTGGAGGGCGTACTCTGGAGTACCAAGTGGCCGAAGACCGTCTGGACGCCCTAGGTACCGCTGGAGAGACGAAGTGCAGAAAGACCTCAGCGAACTCGGCGCCGTCGACTGGACAGAAACGGCTTTGGACAGAGTAGCATGGCGGTCTTTGGTGTCGGAGGCCAAGATCCACTTCGGGTCGTCGCGCCACAGCAGTAAGTAAGTAAGTAAGTATTCTATTTAGTATAGGAGGATCATTGATCCTCTAATACATATCACTTCTAAAACTAAAGTCTCATATAAAGGCAATCGGCATATTGTCGCCAATACGCAACGCTAACTCAGTTTTAGTTGCTAAAACTAATGAATAGTAATGGGTAATGGCGGTTTAAAAAGCACTAATTGTATAAATTAATTGATCCTCATAAACGGAGCCGGTCCAGTGCATTCGTTAATGTACAGTCGGTTGTAAAAGTAAGTGCAAAAAAATAAGTCGTGCGAATGAATTTGCTCGTAGCTTTTTTCTTTTGACTGTACCTTCGGCATAGCAAATACAACTGAGCAATAACAATAAAATTAAAAATGTATGTCTATGCTACTTTAATACTACCCGATCAGATTAAATATCCGATGGCAACCACATGATTCGATAAAAAAATAATTCAACCGAGCGGCGGTGTGTGGCTTGAAAACTGATAATTGCAGACTCAATCAAGTTGGTTTTTAAAACTGATCTACGAAATATAATTTCATATTCAAATATCAAATTGAAGTTCTTTTGTAAATAAACACATAGTGAGTACTTGTATTCACCTGCTTGAATAAATTCTAATATGTATGTCCTACATATTCCGGGCAAAGGCTGGTATGGGGACTGTAACTCTTTAAGACAGAAGAGATTTATATTGATACGATTGTATCACCAAAAATTAATATATAGAGTTTGGTTACATATTCTAGATTTTAATTAACTCCGCCCTATACAAGAATAGGAAAGTTCCGTAACTTTAAATTTTGACGTAAAAATGGAATTCTAAATAGAAATCTGCATTAATAACAGGTACAGAAAAATATCCACCTCCACACCGAGAGACACAGTCTTCAAGTTATTTGTACTGTACTGCGTTGCGAGACTTTTTTGATGGGATATCTTATACTTAGCACCACTTGCAGCATTCCACTAACCCGGGGTTAACCCGTTAAACCGTTAACCCAGTGTCAAATTGTACTGGTGTACTAACCTAACCCAACCTGGAGTTACCAAACTTACCAACCCATGGTAACTCCAGGTTTAATCGGTTAACCCCGGGATGGTGCAAGTGGCGCTTAAGTTTGTAATTTAATCATAAAATTCATATAAGAGTTTAACGTTTTATGATCTGCCATCAGATAGAACATTACAAAGTGATAAAAGGGGACATGGCAATAAAAAGTATTATGAAACCGCTCGAAGATAGACCATAAATGTATACTACGGGGATACTGTTTGCGGATACGACTTCTAAATGCGGTTTTATTGCAAAACACCGTATTTTATACTTCTCATATTCTGTAGGGAGCAGGTAAATGGTTGCCGAAGCCTTTTTGTGTTGCGGTTGTAAAGCCGATGTCGGATTGAATGCGTGATACATACCTGAAATCAAAGAAAATCATATTAAAGTTACGGCGCTCGCATAAAAATAATGTCTGCAAATTAAGTTTTCAATAAGCTGAAGCAAATCGACAGCTTTTTAAAATGTAAATTATAAGGAATAGAACCATGGAAAGAAGAGTATCTACACAAGCAAAAGGTATAAAACCTGCGACAGTTTCTATTAATAAATGTATCATATAGATGCAAAATCAGCAACATCCACATGTAAAAAAGTGGATAATGCTGACTTTGCTTCTTTAAGGCACAATATATAACTTTAGTACTTAACAATAAGCTTAGTACTTAATCCCTAAATAAAATATATTTCGTGACCGACACCCGAGCACGTTTTATGATAAAATGCTCTTATATAATCCCTTACAAGTTTGAGGAATAACATCCGACCATCACAATACACGTTAAAATGTCTCAAGACAAAATATTTGCAAAACGTGACCGTGAGGTAAATCTCAACCAACGCGAGGTAAGCTTTCGTGACATATTTTAATAGGGGAAACGTGTTGACCAAGAACTCCTCTGGAGAGTAGACACAGAGCAAACTAGCCATAGATAAGAGTCGTTAGTCTGGTTGCTTAACGAGGTAAGTACGTCTCGAGAAAACCAATATAAGAGTGGCCTCGTGACCCATTATAATATAACTATGAAAACGTGAGGTCGAGCTTGGAGAACACGGTGAGTAATTTGAAAAGAGGCAAGATAGGGAAATGCGCTCGCCGAGTCATTACGGTCTGTGTCTGTACTGTACCTCGAAAAAATAATGACATCTTCGTTGGAGATGAATGAATTTGATAACTTTTTATGTAACTTGAAAATTTTCAACTAAACTCACGCTACATTAAATATATGAAGGAATATGGGATTTTAGTTGCAAAGACAGTCAGTCGCCATCAATGTGATCAGAATATTCATCAGATCAGAATAGTCATATCAAGGTGACCGTAACGCCCTATCCATATATCAAAATTATTACATATTTCACAATTTTATAAGCCATATTTTCAATTTTAGACATAGCTACTAGGAGAGTTAAGCTCAAGATATTCCGGTCCAACGTGAGAACCGTATTGCTGTACGGATGTGAGACGTGGAAGGTCACTAACAACATCTCGCGTCAGCTCCAAGTCTTCATCAACCGCTGTCTTCGCCGTATCCTCGGTGTATATTGGCCCGAGAGAATATCTAACGTAGATCTGTGGGAACGTTGCGGTGAGACTCCGATCGACCAGCAGATCAAACGCCGCAAGTGGAACTGGATCGGCCACACGCTCCGAAGGGACCCGGATCACATCCCGAGGCAAGCCCTAGACTGGAATCCCCAAGGAAAGCGGAAACGTGGTCGCCCTAAGCAATCCTGGCGGCGGACGATCATCGCAGAGGCGGCGACCATTGGCAAGACGTGGAGCGAAATGAAGCGCGAAGCTCAAGACCGAACGGGATGGCGGAGCACTGTGGATGCCCTCTGCCCCATCTAGGGGATATAGGACCATAAGTCAAGTCACATAAAAAACTCTATTAGACCTCTTGAAGGCCTCTATTGGTACTTTTACGGTGACGTTTTAAGTGGCAAGTCTATAATAAGCATACTTTTCGTAAATATATACATGGTCATCTATGTAAGGCGACAGTACTCTAAACTGGTATAGTGTTATTTTAAAGCCATGTTCGTCTCAAAGGAATGGGGCTACATAAGAATGGGCTGTGTGCTGACCGTGTAATTTTATTGATTGCGCGAATGCGGGCGTGATCCCAGGAACACCGGTGTAACTTGAGCTGGAGATGAAACAACTAATAGTAGAGTAATAGAAATAGGGTTTGCCGTTGGAATAATTCTATGTGGCACCGGTATCTCTTTGGCATAAGTACTAAAAATTTTAGAAACAAAAAAACATTGAATGTGTGTTCTTTCGGCTCCACGATAAAAATAAGGAACGTACATAATATCTTGGACCGCAGGAGTTGAGTTTTCCTGTTATCCTACTCTTTTTGGAGTGTAGTAGACTTGGATTATGTTGGAGGGGTATCCCTCTCCTATTTTATTTTTATTTTTCTGCAGCCCCTACCTAATAGGATAATCACGATAAATCACGAAAGGGATTACCGTAAATTCGTCATCTGTCTCGCAATCATTATTCGTCGTATAGTATTCGAGCGATAGAGAAACAGATAACGAAATGTCGATTTTTAATTTTCCTGGTAGGTCCTCTGAGCCCTCGACTCGTTCGTAGTCGTTGAGCGGTTGGAACAAGACCAGTGATCAAACAAAAGCGGTGTTTGTTCACTCGTAGCCCGGGCTAATATTTGTATACAATTTGAAGGTACGACTGCCCCGCTCAATTAGCCGAGACAGCTTGGATTTACTTTACAGGTAAATTTAAATCTACTTTATCTATACCTCCTACGATTTATATAAGTAATAAGTATTTCCTCTATAAAGACATATTTCTTTATTCTTCAAATTAGCCGACACACTAAACCTATGAATGTGAAAACATACCAACGGGATAACCTACACCTCATCCTGTGTTCATAATAGGGATGTTGCCTGTATTTATTTCACACCATACACGAAATAAACCACCAGAAAATTATTAGGAAAACGTTGTCTACGTTATTTTTATCACAATTTTTATTTAATAATAAATCAGATGCTAGGCAAAGGCCTCCCCCCTAGACCTCCAATCAGTTAGAACTATAAAGAGTACGTAACTTGACCGTAATGTCACTTGTTCTGTTTTTCATACAAATTCCATAGTTGCTAATCGTTTTGACAGTTCAAAAAAAGGGAATGATTTGACTAGCCAGGCATTCAGGCATGATGTGTAAGTATGATCCAGGGGCGATTGGTTGAATGTGCCAGGTAAATATGAGGAACATATTCCTTAGTGACCATGCAGGCTTTCAGTAACATTAAGTGAATATATTATATTGTACATGAACCCATATCGATACTGAATGGCGAGACATGAAGGACAAGTAGTTTGAAGAAAAAAGGTTGTCATTTTCAACATATGTTTTACCAGAACCACCACAACTTTGAATTGAAGCGGAAAATTCGTCTGCATTTATTTTTGGGCATAGACCTTTTTCGAATCTCAGCCGTAGTGCCAACAAACACATTAAAACAGTAGGCTCTCACGTTACCCCGAGATTTACGCAGTCGCCATTACAAATGTATGGCAGACAAAAATATGAATGTGAAAAGGACCGCGTGCACAATGCATTCGAATGTATTAAGGCCGGGCACTATGTTAATGCGGCCAATCACGCGCATCTCGACGCACGCGCACCCCGTCTACGGCAGGGTTGACACTAAAATATATTGTAATATTTTCCAGTCATATAAAAAACCCGGCCGGCGGAGCGGAGGAAAATGACATGACTTACCCTGGATCGCAAAATGCATTTCAGAATTCAAAATAAGTCTTATGCGCAAATTCTTACATAGGTATTTCCTTGCCTTGGTGGTAGTTGTGAACTCCGAACTGTTGACGGGGCTGGTCTTTTACCACAAGGATACTCATATCCTAAAAAAACTGTGATAACTACAATGTCTCAGACATACTTGTAATTTAATAGGATTGACATGTTTAGCAACTTACCCAAAACATATGATAATAATAATAAATCTATGGCATAGACAGTATGCCCAGCAATGGGAGAGTCTGGGATTTGTATAAGCTGGTATTATATTATGATCTTTGTCTATCACGTGTAAAAAGAGTAACCAAACAAATTGTAGGTCAAATAGCCTAACCCATACCAGATGCAGGTGACGGTAACCCTACACACGATCGAGATAAGAACCGCACACCGAGACGCATTCGCTATGCCGCCGCCACCGCGGCCGCGCGCTGGCGCCGCCGCCCCTGTTAATCCACTGTCCATCACAATGGCAAAAACAACCAACATACAAAAACAATCGACCAACATATGAAATATGGTCAACGACGTTCTTTTGTTGGTCCGTCTATAAAGATTGAGTTATTTACAGTCATAGACATGACGCGCATGAGTAGGTAGGGTACCCCCCCTGCATAGAAGTTTGTATACAAAGGTGCTAGTTGAAGGGTGCTGACTGTACATAATCAGTCTAAAGCTTGAACACGGCAAAACGTGGGCACACATTTTTGGTTACAATTTTTGTCACGGGTGGTTTAATTTTTAGGGTTCCGTACCCAAAGGGTAAAAACGGGACCCTATTACTAAGACTCCGCTGTCCGTCTGTCCGTCCGACTGTCCGTCTGTCTGTCTGTCACCAGGCTGTATCTCATGAACCGTAATAGCTAGACAGTTGAATTTTTCACAGATGAGGTATTTCTGTTGCCGCTATAACAACAAATACTAAAAACAGAATAATATAAATATTTAAATGGGGCTCCCATACAACAAACGTGATTTTTTTGCTGTTTTTTTCCGTAATGGTACGGAACGTGTGCGCGAGTCCGACTCGCACTTGGCCGGTTTTTTTGTTTACTTAAATTAAAAGTGCTATAGCTCGAGGAACATATGATACTACAATAGTTGTCAATTCTATAATTCGTTTTCATAATAACGAGCTTTAAACAATGACGGAGCGAAATCACTTTGCACCAAAAGCCTTGGAAACTTCGATTAGGCTAAAGAAACTTGTGAAAATGTTAATATATCAAGAATCGATTCGTTTTTGTGGTCTTGCCGAGACGTTAATGAATAGAAAGACAACCAGAAAGTAGAAAAACACGAGATTAAAATGAGAAAAAATAGAACCTAGAAACATACAGCGTTCTTACATAAAAACCGAAACCTAATATATTTTCTTATATTGCAAAAAGGTAAAACTATCTCATATTTATGCACAAGTACAAGTGAAATCAAGTGAAATTAAGAGTTATAGCAAGAGCTTATTTGCCTCCAAAATAGTAGTACTAAATTAAAACTGTATGCAAAATTTAGGGTATAAAAACGTTTGTGCGTTTTTGTATTAGACGATTTCTTCTAGAAATACAAACTTCAACAGAAGATTGCAAGATAGAAATAATGCTAAGTATCGCCATTATTTATTGGTTCAGCAAGCTACTTCTGCTGATCAAGCGTCGCCGTTAATTGATTCGCACAAGGGACATTGACCATAGTTATATATGCAAGAATCATTTTTGAAAATGACCTAAACCTATTTTAAAGAACTCACAGCCCACAGTTACTATTTTGGTAGCATTCATCGTGTGGTCACTACACTATAACAGTGACGAAGGGGTATTAACTATTAACACAATAGACATGCTGACAATGCCAAAAGGGTACTTTTGGCCAATATCAAGGAATATTTGAAAAAGACACCTGTTAAAGTTATATTATCAACTAATCCGCAAATAACTCTGGCTTGGACTAACTGACTGACTAAATAACGTGCAAAGTGCCTTTGTCCTGGTCATCACAAAGTCGGTGACATTTCAACTATATTCAATATATATTTGTATATTCAATATATGGCCCCACGTTTTGGCGTGTTCAAGCTTTATATCCAGACTCAAGTACGATCTACGATCTATCTCTGTCATCGTAAAATGATCTAAATAAAAAGTAATAGCACAAAGGGGAACGCATAATGTGACCGGCGACGTTGTTTACAATGTCGTTTCGTTTTTCTTAGGAAATACCACATAAACTACGGGAGCGGCGAGCGAAATTATCAAGATAGCAGCAGGACGAATATTTGAATTTTTTAAACGCCTACAATTTCTCGCGCGATATTCGAACGATACGTAGGTCGCGATCGGAATCGTTGGGCTCGTTTAAATTCCCGGCGACAAGCCGAGGCGGGAAATGGTGAAGAAAAACGAAGAGTGCAAGAGCTGAGCACACAAAAATGTTGAGCCCGAGAGCAAACCCGTGTAGGAATGTTAGTGACCACACCGACGAGATGGGACACGGCCTTATTAAGAGCTCGCGTTTGACCGCACCGCGCCGCATTTCCATATAAAACAAATTAAGGTACTTTAATTTACTACTAGACATTACTGGCAGCACCAAACGATTTGTTTTCATGTCGACCGTCTTTGGCAAACTGACCTGCTCAATACCGCTGTGCGGCCATAGCCCATAACTTATTAAATTTAGCCAAAACATTGCAGTTGGATACTAAATCGGTCAAGATTTCGAAACTCCCAGTAGTTTGTTACTTCCCACTGAAAGTACCGAGAAACGTGGCTTTGTTACGGACACAAAGCAGAAACAGCCGGTGTTACAAAATCTGTTGAACCATAAACCAAACCTAAAAGGAGTTGTCCAGAAATGGAAGCAAAGACAGTATTTCCGCGCACATGTTGGCCAGTTCCTAGTAGGCTTATAATTTAGATACCTTTCATGAAAACGGTACGCACTAATAATACTAAGCAGCGGTTAACCTCTCCTATACGCTTTCGTTTTCCACAGCATAACCAAATATTAGTTAATCTCAACGACGTTAAACAGAATGTGAGAATGAGGTTGTCTCTATTTGAGTTAGATATTTTACCAATACTTTAGGGAACTCAAAAAAGTGGTTGTTACGACAAGAGCAAAAAAGTTCACGGGCCTCGTTAAAATGAATTTGAACTTTTTATGCTATTGGTAAAATGAAAATAAAATGGTAGAATACAACCCAACCGGTTTTTTCAATAGCAAGCACTTCGAAAAGCGTCGATCGCACCAAGCAGGGTGTTTTAATAAGCGCCATTCAGTTCAAGATGATTTATGTCCATAAGAGGTCTGGGTGTGATATATAGCACCTCCGTATGGTCCTAGTATCATTTAAAGTTATCGAGATTTATAGAGGATCAATAAAAATATTGAGAAAGCTGTAATAAAACGTAGCAGCCAGCTACAGCGTGGATAATGTATATAGCATTTTATAGGCAAGAATGCCATTTAATACAGGATTATGAGAGGCTGGACGTAGTTTATAGTGGTAGAGTTATTGGAGTTAGTCGAGGAATTGTATTCGGTCCGTAATTTAATTTCCAGTTGGTGTTAAGTCGGGTGTTTTTATTGGATTGGTCGCGTCGAATTCACACTTCCCGTGGCGAGGAGCGACCGGTGGGCAACTGACGAGAAGCCATTAATTCACGAAGCTTCCACGGAACACGAAACCAAGGAGTTCACAACAGTGTCTAAACTTTTCCAGAGGCAATTTTATTACAAAAACACATCACCATGAGCTAAGCAATGTCAAGATTAAAGTTAAACGTAAATGCGTGAAGGATGAACGGTCTGCAAGCTCTATCGGAAAAATCTGTCGTTGGTGTACAATACCACAATTTTGATACTTATGTCTTTGATATCTGGGTTAAAGAGATAGTTAAAATGCCTAAAACATCATAATTATCATAGTATATACGATTATACACTCTCTGATAAGAACATACCTAATCTTTTTATACGAGAATTAATAGGTAATATTATAAGAAACTCATCTATCCGCATAATAAATGCAATCACCTTGCTGCCATTTGTTCTCAGAATCAATTATGATACCTACAGGCAATGAACGTAAAAACAGCAGTCAATTCCACAATAAGTTATTAAAGTTATAGGTATCAGTAATATGATATGCTGTAACTCGATTAACCGACTGATTAGTTAGCTATCGGAAACGTAGCCATTAACAGTAATTACACTCCTTACGCCTGTAAGTGACTTTTATTAGGATTTGTTTATTGCCGTGGATTATTTATTGCGGCGACTCTACAGGCGTTGGTCGCCGGTTGTCGAACAAAAGTGCACTTTTGTGCGTTCACGACAGGACAATGGGAGGAATTGGATTTATACGCATCCCGCCGCGCCACTGCCTCACTTGTTGGAAGCGTATATCAACAGGGAACATAGTAAGATTCTAGTAAAAATCCTTTTAAATATTGACTTTGTTTCAATGGGATAGGATTCTTTTTGGACCGGCATTCTTGAACAAGATAAGAGTTTTTGAAGATGACGAGTGGTTGTTCTTTATACGGCGAGAATTTTGTTATTCGGCGCCGCGGGAATGGTTCAGACGAAACGTGTGAAGGCATCTACCATTCGCATGTTTTTATTTGGCAGAAAACATGTGTCGAAACGCGCTTTACGATAAACTTCGCCACGGTTGGCATGGCGCGAATTTTATGTTCGTCTTCACAGTTCTAAAAATAACATCCTGTGCTAAAGACCGGGATGCACTGAATAAAAAATAGAATTTTTCAAGATGATCTTGATAGTTATTTTCGCTGAGTAAACGTAGAGGAATTTAGTAAAAATAGACTTAAAATTTGGTATATTGGTCGTCATTTTTATCAGCAATTCGGTCTGAAAAAAATTCTTAACTCAATTTGTATTATTTTTAGTGTTCCGTGCAAAATTATGTTCACTGAACACTTATGGTATCACTTCGGTTTTGCTAATCGGTTATTCTCTCATGAACATAATTTTTTTCTCGTGTGTCGAAACCGAAACGTACAACCTCAGTAGGCCCAAAATGTGAAAAATTTGCCGTCACCGTTTGGAAGGTTACAAATTTAAAGTCTATTCAGATATAGCTGTTAGCATATTGGTTAGGTGAGTTAGGTGATAACCAAAACTTATTAATAAAAAATAAAAAAACAACCTAATAATTAGTGAGATTTGGTTGTCACCTGAAGACATGTGAGTAAGGGTGGTGTGTGTATTTTCAATTACTTTCGCGTTGCTGGTTACGTGCAACAAGGCAAAGGAAATTCTATATAATCTTTAACTATCCAAATGAGCTACAATCACTCCAAACACACACCCACAAATAGTGAATAGGCACAACTAGCACAAGCTGCACCTAATTGTGGACAAGTTGGTCGCAGTTGGCAACATGCAGTCGAGCTAAACGACAGAACGGGCTGATTGCGGGCTAATGACAAGCCTGGGGCCAACTCTGCACCTGATTTAAACCGGGGGTACACTTGCAAATGGCTGCACATACAAGGAGATGCAGATCAATTGCTTTTTGTAGCGATATGTAGTAGGTACCTTTTCTTAGTTGGTTTTATTTAGGGTAAAAAACACTACAAGAATTCGAAGTCTTGGATACCTTGCCGTTATTCTTAAACAAGTTTAGTACAGAGGATGCAAAAACAATCTATGGTTAGGTATTCAAATTTTGCACTAATAAAATAGTGAAACTTTTTAGGTATGGGAATTCGCAAAAGTTACCTATAGGAACGCTTTCTACTAAAAAGTATTCTATGAAGTTTAAAAATATTGCTTATGACAGAAACTTCAATAAAACACCTATTTGTTTGTTCAGAATCTTTACTTGGTAAGCTTTTTAGCCTCTCGACAACATCTAATATTTTATTATTATTATTTACGAGTAACTTTACAAGAAAGTGTGTTCTAGGCATTATGCCAGCCCCAGTGAGGCGGAAGGTATAGTCCAGACTAGTCATTTGCCGATTCATATTCATTTAGTTAGTGTAATGTTGAGCTGCGTCAAATTACAGTTATTATATGGTATTTCAGAATGGTTGTTTAGGCTTGGTAAATTTATTTCAACGTTTACCTAAATTGCCAGTATTGCCACTGGCTAACTTTGTCAAAAGTTAAACTACTACGGTATTTTATAAGTCAAATCAATTAGGAAATCATATTTCTAGCTCATTTATACGAAATATGGTGGTATAATATTACCTCAAATGTAAACTAATATGTGTGTAAACAAAACGTAATCATTATACTTACTCGATTACTTCTGCGCTTATTCATGACGTGCACAAAAAGTGTACACACTGTGTTTTACATGTTTTCATTATGTATTTTTAAGATTTCATGCTATGTCGTTTTAAGAGCGAGTCTATTGCGCCGCGCGCTGGTTTTTTTTTCGGAGATATTAAATGAGGTAAGTATCCCCTGTAAAAATAGTGCCTTCGTCAGTTAGCTACTGGAAAGAATAAACATTTAAAAACATAATGTCAAAAACTAAACACATCTGAAACCAGTAACAACAATTTCGATATTTTGAATCGAATTTTTTGTAGTATTTTCTGCAACAGGTACCTACATAATAAGGGCCGAAGTAAAAAACGAGACGAAGTCCGTGTAATTACAAAAAGGTCGTTTATCCACCAACATTATTTCCCAGAAACGTCGTAGAACACTTAATGCTTCTTTATCGTGTCATTTTACACCGTATGTTTGTGTTGCAGTTATATTAGTCAGATCAGAGTGAGTACGCTCTTTTCTCCAAGGTTTGAAGGTCGTATCAGTCCGGAAATACCGCAAGCGACAGTTCATTCCACAGTTTAGCTGAGCGAAGAAGAAAGTTTCTGGAGAAACGCACAGTTCAGGACTGCCAACAGTGCCAACCATCTGAACCATCTAAGTGGTGGAGATGGAAATGGTAATAATAGATAATTCATAATATGAGCAATCGCTGTCATTTGAATCCCACATTAGTATAAGTGTATTATATTTTATTGGATGATGGCCGGAAAGTGGGAATAGGGTGCCGGTGTCTGTCATTGTCGGCGGGACTAATTCAATTGATGGAGAGTAACCACGATTGACCACGGCTCGGAGACTGATTTGTTTATAATGTCAAGTGTTTATATTCTGCTCACGAGTACATCGGTTTTGCTATGACAGTATGCATACCAAGCATAACCAATTGCCTACTACCCCTTGGTCCAGAACCTGTACAGTCAGGATGAATAGTAGCTGATGAGGCCATCCGCTAGCCGGACGAAAAATAGTATGAGCAACGCTAACTGGCGCGGACGCGTGCGACGGATTTTACCTACAATGGCATGGCACCCGCATGCGTACGCCCGCGAAGTGTAGTATTATACAATTAATCATATGTGCATTACTTTCTGATGGACATGCGTATAATGTCTGTAATTCATTATAATTAAAACACCGTATCATAAAATAAATATTCAGTTAAAATCATTGTTACTAAATCATTCTCGTTGAATGTAGAGCTTTATTAAAACGGAGCAAGACTCATAATTAAATCGAATAAATAAAAATACGAGTTTCAGAATCAGCCGTCACAACGAATATACGAATTGAGAGATTTCAAGGGCCAGCAAAAAGCGGTAAGGATCGCTTGAGTTTTTATTTTCTGATAATTGGTTAGTAATTCCATATTAAGAGTCACAAAAAACTTGGGAACAGATGTCACAGAAGCGAATACGAATTACCATAACGTGAAATAGTACATATTTATGTACATAGCTCTATTGAATATCAATCGACAATAGCGCTTAACACCTCGACTTAAAGCTATAAACGATTGTCCATATTTTATAGACTAACAGAATACGATTAGTAGCCATAGCCATTAACATTCTTCTGTACAGATTACCAGCCCAAGCAAACTACTATATATAGGTATATATCTTTTATTTATTTGTTTCCTTTGTGGCGCAATGCGCAATAATAGTAGATTGTGTCACAAGGGAGCAAAATGACATATTTACGGCGAGGGCGTACAATTGAATCCTAAACGAAGCGAAGGATTCTATAATAGAATCCTGAGCGTAGCGAAGGATTCTAACATAGAATCTTGAGCGTAGTGAGGGATTCAAGTGTTAACGCCCAAGGTGAAAATAATTTTGCTACCATGTGACACATACTGCTTTTCACATCACCTATGAGGAAATTGCATACATATATTAGGTTTCAAAACATTACTATTTTAAGCAAATATCGATACGGACAAAGTGCCAAAAATATGTATACACGACCTTAGTATAGGTACATACTTCTGGCACTTTGTCCGTATCGATATTTTCAGACGTGACTGTACTGACAAATTAAAAGTACCTACAGCTCATAATTATGTACCTAATATTTTTTCAGACAGCAGCAAACACCTAAAATGATACAATGAAAATCAAGTACATTATTTTTGTAGATTTTTCTGGTAACAAATTAGCTCTTACCCCTTTTAGACCAGCGGTGGAACAAAAATGGGTTTTGATAATATTAAAGTTTTTTCTTTTTCGATATGTCATTGTTAGCATGTTAAATAAGACTTTCGTAAAAAGTTAGAAATTTTTAGGGTGAGCGTTCGGATATATTGAAATATTTTAATTTCTGCTAATAACTTTGTAAATATAGAATTAAAGTTACAAAAAACTTTAGCATATTCAATACCACTTTAATTTATACACAATATTCGGTTTTTAGAAATCTGGAACATGTGCTTCCTGGTGAACTTAAAAACATGAATTATTTTGTAAATAAAGAATTAGAGTAGCTGATATTGCAAAATTACGATATTATGGATCAGCTTATTATACTTGTAAAAAATTAGAAATGTAGACAATGTGCTTCTCTAGATATTGATTTCTGGTTAAGCAGTATAGCCAATATTGAATTAAAGTTTGTAGAGTTAATATTAAACGGTCATGACAATGATCTTAGTTCCCACACAAAAGATTAGAAATATAAAATCTGTGCGTCACTAAATACTGATACGTATGCATTCCGTGCTTATATTTACGTTACATTTCAAACGCGCGGCATGTACGCGCGCGCCGCGCTGTGCGCCGCCGAGGCAGCGATCAAACGGTATTGATATATAGGTAGATCAACGGTATATAGATCAACGGGCTAGCGGGTAACCTAACCTTGCTAGACGCGTGCAAAATAATATTTTACAAAATTCAAAAAAATGTTCTAAAAGCAATCTGTATTTTTAACAGGTTGAAATTAGGTATCTAAATAGTCATAAAAATAATAAACCAGAACATTTGGTCGTGTCGTGTCTTTAACCTTGCCAGGCGATCTAAAAAGTATGGCACTTACTTGCACGCAAAATTAAGTTTGTTTACTATACAAATTGTATGCATTACAAAGTTATCTTTGCACACAAAATTAAGTTTCTCTACTATACAAAGCGTATGCATCGCAGTTATTTTTGCACGCAAAATTATGTTTGTCTACTAAAAAAAGTGTATGCATTACAAAGTTATTTTTGTAGTAAATTAAAGACCACTAGGTAGGATGTACAGTCAGCAATACTATTCGCTTAGCACCTTTGCATACAAACCTATACAGGGGTGGTATCTTTTCTCTGCAGCTAACTGTACAATGTGATTGTAACTATGAGGATTGTGTATATTTATGATGTATGAGGATATTTCTATTAAAAGTTATGTTAGATTTTGAAATTTTTATATTGAGTATATCTACTTATATAAAAATTTGAATTTTGGTTATGGAATTTTATATTATATAACATACAAAAAAACAACAATAAACAAAAAAAAAATATATAGGGCTGTATCTCCTAAACCGTCCGTCGCAGCGCAAAAATAAAAAAAAATTCGTTCCCCTCTTTCAATATACAAAAAACACAATAAATAAATATTATAGGACATTCTTACACAGATTGACTAAGTCCCACAGTAAGCTCAAGAAGGCTTGTGTTATGGGTACTAAGACAACGATATATATATAATATACAAATACATAGAAAACACCCATGACTCAGGAACAAATATCTGTGTTCATCACACAAATAAATGCCCTTACCGGAATTCGAACTCAGGACCATCGGCTTCACAGGCAGGGTCACCCACTAGGCCAGACCGGTCGTACAATGAAACACAAAAAGAAAAAAAAATCTTTACACGGCTGTATCTCCTAAACCGCGCGTCGTAGCACAAAAACAATCATCAAATTTTCGATCCACTTTAAGAAACCCTCAATTAATATTTAAAAAAAAAACCAAAAAAAACCGAAAAAATCTTTATAAGGCTGTATCTCCTGAACCGTGCGTCGTAGCGCAAAATAATAAAATTTTCGTTCAACTGCAGTGGACCCTTAATTAACATTAAAAAAAAAGAAAAAAGGAAAAAAAATCTTTAGAGGGCTGTATCTCCTAAACCGTGCGTTGTAGAGCAAAAATAATCTAGTTTTCGTTCCCCTTTGAGAAACCCCTAATTAACATACAAAAAACACGATGAAAAACAAAGAAAAATCTTTATAGGGTTGAATCCCCTAAATCGTGCGACGGAGCGCAAAAATAATCAAATTTTCGTTCCACTTTAAGAAATCCTTAATTAATATAGGTATAAAAAAAACAAAAAATCCGTATAAGGCTGAATCTCCTAAACCGTGCGCCGTAGCGCAAAATAATAACATTTTCGTCCGCCTGCAGTGGACCCTTAATCTTCTTCTTTGTCCGTCCCTGCTCCCGTTATCTGGGGTCGGGTCTCCTCACATTTTTGCGCCAGGCCCGTCGGTCCTGGATTGTCGGTTTTGGCAATTGGGTTTTCTTGAGGTCTCTCTCTATGTTAGACCACCAGGTCAATGGCGGGCAGTGGACCCTTAATAAACATTTAAAAATAAAACAAAGAAAAAAAACGGTAAAAATATTTACAGGGCTGTATCTCCTAAACCGTTCGTTATAGCGCAAAAATAATCAAATTTTCGTTCCCCTATCAGAAGCCCCTAAGTAACATACAAAAAACACAATGAAAACATAAAAGAAAAAAACAAAGAAAACAATCTTTTTATAGGGCTGTATCTCCTAAACCGTGCGTCGGAGCGCAAAAAAAGTAAAATGTTCGTTCCCCTCTAAGAAACCCTTTTTTAATATGAGAAAAAACAAAAAAAAACGAAAAAGATATTTACACGGCTGTAACTCCTAAACCGTGCGTCGTAGCGTAAAAATAATCAAAATTTCATTCCACTTTAAGAAACCCTTAATTTATATTTAAAAAAATCTTTATAAGGCTGTATGTCCTTAACCGTGCATCGTAGCGCAAAATAATAAAATTTTCGTTCCATTGCAGTGGACCCTTAGTTAACATTAAAAAAAAGAAAAAAAAAAACAGAAAAATATCTTTACAGGGCTGTATCTCCTAAACCGTGCGTTGAAGCGCAAAAATAATCTAATTTTCGTTCCAGTTTGAGAAACCCGTAAGTAACATTCAAAAAATACAATGAAAAACAAAAAATTTAAAAATCTTTATAGGGTTGTATCTTTTAAATATTAATAAGGTTAAAGTGGAACGAAAATTTAATTATTTTTGCTCTTCGCTTTGACGCACGGTTTAGGAGATACAACCCTATAAACTTTTTTTTCTTTGTTTGTTTTCTTTTTAGTTTTTCATTGTGTGTTTTGTATGTTACTTAGGGGTTTTTCAAAGGGGAACGAAAATTAGATTATTTTTGCGCTACAACGCACGGTTTAGGAGATACAACCCTATAAAGATTTTTTATTTTTTTGTTTTCTTTGTTGTTCGATTATGTTTTTTTAATGTTACTTACGGGTTTCTCAAAGGGGAACGAAAATTAGATTAGTTTTGCGCTACAACGCACGGTTTACGAGATACAGCCCTGTAATAGGACATTTCGATGCTAGTGCGGAAAGTATGTCATTATTAGACATTTCCGCACGTGTATCGAACGACGTTTTTCAATACAGTTGCGAAAAAATAAGAAAAACAACAAGTAAGGAATTCGAAACTTTTATATTATTAATTCTGTGACATCATTGACATTGACATTATGAAGAGGTGTTTTTTTAGCTGGGTGTTATTATTATTGAACCCACTTCAATGAAAGATTTTTTTTAAAATGCATGTTCTATAAGACAATTGTACATATAAAACATTGTACTATTATTACCCAAATATCGTTAATTACGATTATTTGTGTATCGTACATTTATACAAACAATATCGAATGTTGCCTTTGGAAATTTAAAGCAGAAATAAAAAACGCCTTTCCTTTGACAGGCGTTCCGTTCTATTCAGACAACTAATTAAGAACGGTTTTTCAATATTCAATATATAAAAAAATAGACGTGTTATAATGATGAAGAGGTAAGTAATAAAATATGAAATATGTATATTTTTCGTATTCTTACTTTAACAGTAGGTTTTTATGTTGATTACTGAGTACTGAGTATTGAAATAATCGTTAATAACGATATTTAGGTAATAATAGTACAATGTTTTATATTTGTAAAACAATACAATGTGTATAATGTTGTATGAAGTGGGTTCAATAACAATAACAAAATCCATTCTAGTCGAATAAAAGCTATAAAAACACCTCTTCATAATGTCAATGTCAATAATTAGAGTTTTGAATGATTCACGGTGGTTTTGAAATATCGGGAGCTCACAAATAATACAAAAGGAACTGCAATGGAACGAAAATTTTATTATTTTGCGCTACGATGCACGGTTTAGGAGATACAGCCTTATAAAGATTTTCAGTGTTTTTTTTTAAATATATTAGCGTAAAATAATAAAATTTTCGTTCAACTTTATTAACGTTTAAAAAGAAAAGAAAAAAAAAAATTTTTTTAGAGGGCTGTATCTCCTAAACCGTGCGTTGTAGCGCAAAAATAATCTAATTTTCGTTCCCCTTTGAGAAACCCCTAAGTAACATACAGAAAACACAATGAAAAACTAAAAAGAAAAACAAAGAAAAAATCTTTATAGGGTTGTATCTCCTAAACCGTGCGACGGAGCGCAAAAATAATCAAATTTTCGTTCCACTAAGAAACCCTTAATTAATATATTAAAAAAAAAACACAAAAAATCTTTATAATTCTGTATCTCCTAAATCGTGTGCCGTAGAGCAAAATAATAAACATTTTCGTTCGCCTGCAGTGGACCCTTAATAAACATTTAAAAAAAAACAAATAGAAAAAAAAACAGAAAAAATATTTACAGGGCTGTATCTCCTAAACCGTGCGTTGTAGCGCAAAAATAATCAAATTTTCGTTCCCTTAACAGAAGCCCTTAAGTAACATACAAAAAACACAATAAATAACATACATCATAAATATACACCATCGTCATAGTTACAATCACATTGTACAGTCAGCTGCAGAGAAAAGATACCACCCCTGTAAAGAAGTTTGTATGCAACGGTGCTAAGCGAATAGTATTGCTGACTGTACCTAGTAGTAGTAGTCTTTAATTTACTGTACTACAAAAATAACTTTGTAATGCATACAAAATAGTAGACAAACTTAATTTTACGTACGAGTAAGTGCCATACGTTACTTTTTAGATCTTCTGGCAAGGTCAAAGACCCGACCAAATGTTCAGGCTTATTTTTTTGTGACTATTTAGATACTTAACTTCAACCTGTAAAAATTACAGATTGCCTCACGAACTTTTTTGGAGCCCTAAAAAATCTTAAAAAATATAAGGGTTGATTTAGCCCCGCTACCCTGCAGCCAGACCTCCAGTGCTGAGTTAGGGTATGATAGGAGAAGTATCAGGCAAATTTTCAGCTTGCCTCAAGGACCTACTCCAAAATGTCTACCAGCTCTCGGACCACTAAGTAACTACAAATAATCAATCCACATAACAAACATTTTGTACTCATTTTGAAGTCATAATTACATTAATTTCACGTAATATCGGCATCTAATTTATGTGCACGGTAAACAAACTAATGAATGACAAGAAAAGTCAAGCAGCGCTTACGAAGCTGAGCGGGGGGTGGGGCGACCGGGCGAGGTACCTATAGGTATAGATAGATACGAATGCTACGATAGGCTCTCGCGTGCCGCGCCGGCACCTTGATGGACCAGCGCGGCGTATGTATGAATTTCGCGCCTTTTTAAATAGATTTGGCTATAACAATGGAAGCTACACACAGAAATTTCTTACTTTTCATAATATGGTTGCATATATTATTTTATAGTATGAAACTTATCTTTATAGACTTTAATTCAATATTGGACCTTACAGGACAAAAAACGCATATTAAAATTTAAGCAGCAATCCTATTTTTCTAATTTTCGGCTTTGTCTATTAACTTAAGAATTTAGAGATATTATTGTGGATTTTTAAAACTTTAATTCAATATCGACAAAATAATAAGCTAATTTTAGTTTGACAAAGAAGCACGTTAAATTTTTTTCTAAAAATGTAACAGGTTAAAGAGACATACATAATTTAAACGATGAAGCTTAAACTTTGCACTTTAATTCAATATTCAAAAAGCATCAATCAAAATATATAAATACCTAATTTATACCTAACGCTCGTTCTAACTTTTCCTCTTAAATTACAAATATGCTTAAAAACATGTCCCCTGCCATATAAGCATCACTTTTCCTTCTTTAGAATTATCATAACTTTAAGGTCAAAAATATGGTCCCACTATCGGTCTATTTGAACCAAATCTTCGAAAGAACACTATGAAGACTGATATCACTTATATTTATTAGTATAAAGTTGTTGATTTAAACTAAGTATTTACAAATTTATACACAATACAGAACCGCATAATTATGCTTTGTGAAATATTTGTACAAAACTTTTTAAATATAAATTTTTTTAATTGCATTGCAATTGCAAGTATGGCTGCGTTTAAGGAGACCTAAAATGTCAAAATAAAAATTAAATTATTAAACTAATGTTTTTTGTATATACTACGCTAATTAATTAATTTACTTAATTTAAATATGCTATTAATTAATTTAAAATACGCTAATTACATTTATTGTTTACAATTACAACAAAATATTATTTAAGTTAGAAAAATTGTATGCACGTAATCGATTATAAAGAAATTGTAATCGATTATATGCATACTAATTTCATGTCTTTGTGTCAATATTTCATACTGGCAACAAAATGTCCTTGAACAGAAAAGTGCCACTTTGATCCCTCCTAGCAGGGAAGAAAAGTTCCCTTTTCGAATAGGTGATGTGAAAAGAATATTTACTTACTTCCAAATTAACACACCTACTTGTTTATGCAATTGACATCCAGTTCTATTTGAATAACCTACCTATACTATTGCTCGAGTATAGTAGCTCGAGAGTATTTCACCAAATATGTAACGTTATAATCGGAGTCGATTGCAAATCATATTTTATTTACCAGTGTTAACCAAAGTTTCAAGTTTTTCCTAGAATAGCATTAGTCCATAATTTTCCTAGAGATAATGACCTACCTCAGTAACTTCATTACAAACTTGCTCGCTAATGAAATGTACCATTAGTATAGTTCTTTTAGACGACAATGGTCTCTTAGAATTCGTAAGGCTTAGCTTCTGCCCATGACTGACTCTGACGCCTCTGGCAAATAAGAAACTGCGTATTAAAAAACCCCATTTATTGTTTTTAACGCGCCAACTGAACGATCGAGATGCAAAAGAAACAACTGTCTGCGTGCAGGCTCGATACCGTGTTAAGCAGCTATTGCGACACCAGATTAAACGCAGGCTGTGTATTCTCTATATTCTCTTAGATTACGCGAATTAAAGACAGTAGTTTTTTTGGTGAAACAGCGAAACAAGACCTCGAGATCGGTACAAACTAAGGCTGATTGAAAAATACTTATACTGGTTCGAAGAGAGGTTTGGAAAGACATTCCAGACACCCACTTGTTGCCAATTATCATGTCCTTTACCTGAAACTGCCGGCCGTTTATGGATTTGCCGGCTGATAACTTTCGCGGGTCGAGGACCTTGTAGCCAGAAACCAAGCTTCCTGTAGATAACTTTTTTTGCAGTAATCTTAACACGAAACTATTCTTTAACCGTTTAGAAGTCACCAAGAACAATAGGTAACTTTACTTCAGGAATCAAGCCAAGAATTTGAAAATGGGGGTCTTCCACAGGGGGACATACAGTTAACAATTTGGGTACATTTACTAAGGCTGTAAACTGACTTTATCTCACACTAATAACAGTGTTTGACCTTCAATTCGTAATTGTACGTGTGAATGACGATGCACATCAGAGTTGGCCACCTCAAGCCGATGATTCAAGCTATCCCATTACAGTTGTTTACTGTCGTCAGATCCAAGGTACCACGGTCGTCGGATTACTAAAGGCCGACCGCACAATTATCCACATGTCACTATCGAGACAGCTCCGATTGACACTCGTCTGTTTTTTGTGGGATGTTTTTCAGTTGACACTTGATATTAAATACAGTGTCAATTATTTTTACTAGTAGATTCATTGCTTTATAAGTCGGTGAAAAGGTTGTAAAAACCTATATTCCTTTTAATCTAACAAAAAAAGATCATTGCGCTAAATTGTTTTGAACTACAAAGTAACAAAATCATAACAACGTTCATTTCGCAAATATCCAAATTCTCCCAAACATTTTTAGACACTAGTTTCTATTTTGCGTTCACCATTTTACCTTACAAACGCCAGAAGAATCAGGTGCTTTGAAACCCATTACTATTTATGCAAATGACATATTTACAGGGGTTACAATGTTAGGCGCATTGCTCAGTTCATGGAACCTCCAGACTGTGTACAATCTCTTTGAACTGCCGACGGGCCGATTCGTCTTTCTACGTATGCCGTGTTATTGTTTGGTTCTAAACATAGGTACTTAAAGTCGTAAGATGATGACAGATCGCAGACTAAGTATGGGTATTACATGTCTGGCTGTTTATTGCAAGCTTAATGTGTCACCCGCGCAATAGTTTCTGGAATCGTATGAGAAATGTGTTACTTTACTAATACAATATTTAGAAAATATTGAGGTAAGGAACGATTTTGACATGAACACTCTTGGAAATGTCTCCTTCTTGGGATAATTTGTATCAAAGGTCGGTTTTGGTGTATGGACGTCATTAAGGGAAAAGGATCCAATCCACCAATTTCTGTATCAGAATTTGAATTTTCTAATATCAAAAAGAAAAGTCATTCATTTAAATGACAAATTTTAGAGGATGGATCCTTATCGCTAAATTACGACCATTTGGAAGTATGAAGACAGCGCCTTTTTTTTACTAATATTTCTGATAAATTAGTTTCATGATTAATTGATTATTAAATTATTATGACATTAGATAGCTCCCGTCAGATTGCTAAGTAGGTTACTTAACACTAACTAATCAATCTTCTAGGAAACGATTAACTTCAGCATGACACTGATCAATATGCGCGAATCAATATCGGGACGAACCACTTAATCAAGATTCAACCCACTCCTCGCATCTATCACCGACATCGGCCATCGCGGTAATCATCGGCATATTACTTGTAAATACGGACACGCATACAAAACGGGCAAAAAGTACCGTTTCGCATGAGCAGGCAAGCAGTTTACTCGATGTCGGAGTTCATTATGGTGTTTAATAATAGTACATAAAATTAAACTGGCATTTTTACACGAGGCGAGATGCAGAAACTAAAAAAGGGTCTAACGCGATTAAATTTCATTATTTTACCTTTTTCTCGACGTTTTAGCTAGGTTGCACTAGCTGTAGTCACGGAACCACAAACCACAACCCCAAAGTCCTCTCCACTCCTCGATATTATCCTCAGATCATAAGAGAAACAAGCTATCGAAATTAAAAAAAACACCCGAAGACGGGTACAAATTATCGTCAACTTGGGGACCAGTGATTTAGATGTTGAAACCAAGGAATCTATCTTCGGATTCGGAGTATTCGGACCAGTGTGTGCAGATATTGTTAGTGTTGCGTTCTCGACATTTTCTTCCTCCAAAACTTAATCAATCGTAACGAAATTTAGGGAACGGAATGAGAAAGAAATTAGCTGTGCCTGTGTCTGACCGTTTTGATTTTGGCGTTTATTGCTGCCGATTTTGTATGCTAGGCGTCTGTTTACAGCATTTATTTGGCCGTTTCAAGCGCTGTTTAAAGTAACCTCGTTCTTTTCAAAACAAGAGTATCAAAAAAAGCAAAACGTACAGACACGTTACAGATACTGGTAATATTGAACTCATATATAAAAACCGGCCAAGTGCGAGTTGGACTCACACACGAAGGGTTCCGTACCATTAACTATAAAAACGGTCACCCATCCAAGTACTGACCCCGCCCGACGTTGCTTAACTTCGGTCAAACATCACGTTTGTTGTATGGGAGCCCCACTTAAATCTCTATTTTATTCTGTTTTTAGTATTTGTTGTTATAGCGGCAACAGAAATACATCATCTGTGAAAATTTCAGCTGTCTAGCTATCACAGATCACGAGATACAGCCTGGTGACAGACGGACCGACAGATGGACAGCGGAGTCTTAGTAATATGGTCCCGTTTTTACCCTTTGGGTACGGAACCCTAAAAATTATTCATCTAAAGGGCTAAAATCCAGAGAGGAAAATGTCGAGAACGTTTGTATGGATAAATTACAATAAAAGCCACTTTCCCCTTCTAAAAAGTTGTATTTAAAATCTCCACTTCATCAAAAACCCCTCCTTCCTTCAAAAAAAAAAAAAACCTTCAGTAAAAGCTCCTCAATGCAATCCAGAGTATTTGCGGTCCAGCGAATACAGAGTGGACACTTGAAGAGCACTTTACGTTAAAAAATGCAGTGATACATAAATGCAGCTCATTTTGCAAATGGCGGTCTGAATCCCACGTCTCGCCCGTGCCCAATCGCTAATCACGCTTGTGCGGTGTTTAGTACAAAAGTATATTATAATCGGAATAAAATGACGGATGTTAACGCTCGTTGAAATCGTTAGGTTACTTTATTTTAAGTGATGGTGATTTCGTCGGATGTATGTATATGTGTGTATCTATGTAAGCCCCTTAATTGAAGTGGCTTATCGCTCGAGGTGTCACTAGATTCATCTCAATTGTGAATATCACAGCCTACTTCGGTATACTATACGCAAACCAAACTGACAACTGGGGTCGTAAAACTTCTCATTCACACTTGCTTAGTCGTAGCGGGAGTGAAAAAGATGGTAATATGATGTCGTTCGTAACTTTGGTTTGCGGCTAGGATAGTACGTATAATGTCTGGTTTATAGAAATCTTTCAATATCATTCGCGTCTTGAATAATAAGTTAGCGATCGTCTAATAACGTAAGAATCATATATAAGGAAGAGTCCGTATAATCCAACTCTTCACCGATTTGACAAGCGACAAAGTGTGAAGGTACCACAATAAACGTGAAATTCCTATGACAATATGACGTTTAAACTGATTCTACTAGAGATATAACCGCCGCTAAGTACTTTAGTTTTAAAACTGCGACACGCGTGGAACGTAAAAGATGGGTCAATCCCTCGCTAGCTAAATCGCGCGACATACCTAGTTTATCATAAGCCGCCATTCGTAGCGCATTGACAGCTTTACTGCGGACCAACGACAGACTGATAGTGGCGGAATGTGTTTAAATAGAAGGTGGCCACGACCGGGAATTAGCTACGGTGCGGACACTTGCGGAGTCTACGTCATTTAGAATGGCTAGGCCGCTATATGTCAAAGTAGGGTGTGCTATCGATACTGGTTTCCTATAAAAAGTCAGTAAAGAAACCAGAGGCCCCACCCCAACATCGAAAATCGTTATCTGTCTCTATTGCTCTAGCATATTTGAGCGCAAGAGAGGCAGATCTCGATTTTCGATGTTGGCGGTAGGCCCCAGGAATTCTTGGTTCTCGAAATGTTAAATCAGTACCGGGAGCATACCCTAAATTATTTTAAAATTTCTTAATTTATAGAAAATAATAATCAGAGTACTAGAAGTTATGATACGTCATTACATATTAATATTCGAGGTCAAATACAAGCTACATAATTTAGCTATACGCCATCGCCATTAGGCTTAGCAATTTTAGCCATGCCATGTGAATTTTCAGCTATTGCAAAACGGCGTCTTAGTTTTCCACGATGTCAAACAAGAACATTCAGTCGTAAAGCATTAAGCACCTAATCAAAAGCCTATATTACCCGTTACGCAAATGCATTGAATATAGCAAATGGCCAATGCAAAAAGGCAAAAAGGTAAAGGTATCCCATAAGGTATCCTACCCTTTTCCCAACGCTTTCAATTATTCAGTCTATTATAACTGGATCCCTATAATATATCCGATCCGAAAGAATTATTCTTATTGGCAGAGTGATATACTGGTTTACTCAGAGCACAGCTAGCTGGATAGCTTTCTGAGAAGCCCATAGGGGCAATTCCGGCAATTCGCAAAGCAGATACTCTACGGTTGGACCAATATCAATAGAACCTCTGAATACGCACAATGTTTGTTCCTATCTCATTTTCATCGTTCAAATCTGAGGACCCCGGACATGTTAGGTACCTAAATAGAAATTTCGTTATCTGCCTTCTAACGTTCTTGCATATTCGAGCGACACCTAGGACGATAACATACATTTCGATGTTCGCGGCAGGTCCGGAGACTACAATAGGCGCCTCTAGAAACGAATACGAAACGTTTCACGAACAGACCCCTTAGTGTAAATTTCATTCGATAGCGTGACGTGCATTCGCGTTTGCGTTATGTCTATTTTTGTATGGGATTTTGAACAGCGCGCCAAGCGGGACGTTTTGTAAACTCAAAATCCCATACAAAATGACACTTCACGCAAACGCGTATGTCGTCACGTCACGATATCGAATGAAATTTACACTAGGGGTACAGATGTGTTCGCTACGTTCTTAGCGATTATCTCATGTGGCGCCAACCGTACGTGTTCACGGAGCGTTGCCGAATTAGGTATTCCACGGAGCCGCCTGTAGCGGGCCATTCATGAGCTTGTGGCGTACATTACAATTAATTAAAGCCGGTACGACGCGTCCTGATTTCGAGGCTAATTACTCGTTGTTGGCTAGATTGGTATCAGTTTCAGCCTGGGTGGCTTGATAGTTGATTGCACGCGCAATCGAGGGATCTGTTTTGTCTTCCTGAGATAGAATTTCTAGCTGCTAGGATGAGCTTGTTTAAACTAGATAATTTAGAAGTCTCCTTTAACATACTCATCTTCTGTATTCTACTAATATTTTATTTCTACTTTAAATAAAAATAACAAAAATTACGCACATTGAGTTTTTATAAATTACATTTTAGTTAAATCTTAAATCATATCGAAAGTAAGTACATACCTAGAGGTACACACAGACATTATCCACTTCTTTTATGGATTTAACAAATAACATTCAATCCCGTTCTATAACGCAAAAGCTGCGCTGCATTAGAAGATTGATGCTACGTAAATAAAAGCTGTAAAATTGGATAATTATCAAAACTTGTTTTTTAAATACATTTATGGTAGCGCCCTTCTTGATGAAGATATTCAATCTAGAGTGATTCTTTAAAATCGCCGCCACTAAAACTCCAATTAGCGAGGCAATTTAACTGATTGCGAAGAGTTAAACATAAAATACGTATTCATATCACACGTACATTAATCAGTGTCGGAGGCGCTCCTTATTCCATACGCCTGTAAATGTGACCCCAAAAAATTAATTAATTAGAGATCATTTCCAATAAAATATAACAACTTTGACATGCAAATCATCAGGTCTTCCGGCGATTGTAAAAAGTTTTATCTCCTCTCCAATCAAGAACTAGAAACGATCTAAGAATAAAAGACATCTAAAAGTGTTATGGCTGTTGAACCGGTTTCATAAATATGAGACTACTTTTTGCTTTAAGTGCCGGCTCCATTAATACTACAGATACTGTTGTTTTTGATGATGCAAAACGAGCTGAACATAATTCACTATAAAATTTTATAACTTGCAAAATATTGAATGCACTAATACACATCCAGCAAAATACGCACACAATGCACAAAATTATATATTATGTTTATGTAAGAATAAAAAAGAATTTTTCGCGAAATGTTAAAGTTAAATGTTTTACACCTGCATAATTAATTTTGGTTATTATTGGGATGAAATAACGTGTGTGGATTTTTTTATGAAGTACAAAATGCTTGAATATGAAATGTCACGTAAATTTCGACGTTTGCGTAAAGTTAACGTAGACAAAGGCCAAATATGACGTTTGCGTAAAGTTAACGTAGACAGAGGCCAAATATTGTATGTTTTGTACAAGTAATCAATGATTCATCGGACACTTGTACATTTGAGGGATCGCAATCGTCCGATATCTGCCGGTTCACTGCCGTATCGGGGTCACGACATGGAACATGTCATTAAACGGAGCGTTCGTCTGACGATAGATGACGTGTTTCCGGATGCCGATTACAAACCGTTAACTTAATGTTGATCTGTGATCATCTGATCATAACAGGTCATTATTATTAATGTAACTCATAAATATGTGCTCTATCCTCATAACGCTTTTGAAGCTAGAAGACTAACGGCCTTCCAGTGCCGGATGCGTACACATTATTAAAAATATGAGCGAAACTAACGTCCCTAATAATATTTATTGCGTAAACAAAGTTGTGTGTTGCCATCAGGAAAATAAACAGACGTTTGTAGGCAACATAGCGGGGCGTGGGGCTGCGGCGAGACGAGGACTCCATGTTTATTATTTCAACGAGACGCCACGCGAGTCGTAAAAATAGTTTTATTGTTAATATAAATAGTAAATCTCATTTTCCGGCTAATAAATTAGATGTATGCGTCCGGAATGAATAAATTAATAATTTAAATTAAGCAGCAAAATCATTAATTCAATATCATTAACCTCATAATATTACAGTGTGGGTTTGCTCTGTCACCATACTCGTATTAGAAAATGAACGAAGTAATTGAGATAGGTATGAATGCTGTCACACTAACAAATATAGAAACACATGTCACTAACTCGCCAATTACGAGTAGCAGATGTATAATGATTACATGGAAGTACTGTCATCAGATCATACTAATCTATGAAGTTTGCCAAATGTTATTAAATACTTCCGCGGTTTATTTACATTAGATTATTTTTTTGCGTGTTTTCCATTAGTGTATCAAACAAAAGCACTCAATTTGTTCTCTGTAATAGGCAAACCCTTCTCTTATCTTAGCTAAAAGGGCTGCCACATTTAAGGGTTACATTTTCTGGACAACAATTCAGCATGTCGGGAATGTTGACTTTTTGTCAGGGGAAATACATTATTGTATTACTATTTTATTAGTAATTTACACTTTTCAAAGATGTCATGTTGGGAGTAATGATTGTAACGAATCCGGACAATCTGACAAGGCTAGCGCTAGCCGTGAAGTGTCCCGTACAGACTCACGGTACTTTTATTGCCGCAATAACGTCTCCTATCAAGCTCCCACTCTAATGAAATGGAAATAAAATAAGTAGCCAACGATTAGCAAGCATTACAATAAAATTTAATAGCTTACAAGTACAAACTCCATGATATGACTTTACAAGGAAACCTGATTGAATTTTATGACAGCTTCAATGGGGACGGAGACCGATCGACACGTGAGATTTTTTTGCATTGCCTTCAATATATTTACAATCAATCTTATGTAAAAACACGACTGAGAAAACTGTGAAGAAACAAATTATACAAGAAAACAGAGCAATGTAAACTCGCTCATTTTAAAAAGGAGAGTTACGTATTTAAATAGCAATTACGTAAGCATTTGTACGGGCATTAAGCGTACTTTTACCTTAAACGCCTTTAATTAATACAAAGCACGCGGGGAGAATCCGGAGCGCGCGGCGGTTGCTCAAGCTAGTTCATATGTTGCAAGTTTATGATTTACACGTCAGGAGTGGTCGAGAGGAAGCATGCAGTACAGTAAACGTATTCGTTTATTATCTCGCGCAGTGTTTACTGGAGTTCTCTAATTGTTGGTAGATGCCGGCGCCGCCGCGACGCCGACCGTTTGGATAATTCATAAGGGCGCGAGTCGCGCTACATTCGCGAGCTTCCGGGTTGCCTTATGGGACCTCATTGCGACCTAAAATGGTCGCTAATATGTTCAATAAATCGCGCGTTGCACATGATTGCAGCTTTTATAGATATGGTCAGTGTCCGTCCAACGCCCGCTATTTCAAACTTTGTTAAGCGAGATTTCTTCAGGTCGTAATTGCGGCGGAGTTAACAATGAACGCCTGATTTCATGGTGTCGTCAGAACGCAGCGCGAATGTTTTACTCTCGGTGACGTTAAGTTAAAATTCTGCTCATTTCAATGGTCCATATTGGAGTGGAATAAAAACCTGGGTCGTTTTAAAATTGAAGGCGCGCAGGACCGCTGGCGCCAGCCGAGGATTATATTATTTTGTTTTGTACGGCGCGCAAGTGATGGGGAAAAATTATCATATTTCACTGTAACACTCGTAGCTGACTTTTATGTGATCAGGCTCGTTTACGGCTGATGAGATTTGTAAGTTTCCCGAGCCTGAAGCAGTTTAATTATACTACTGCCTTGAGATAGTAAGGTGGATGCTATATCCGAAATCCGTTTAATCGGGCTAACGAGCCAGACAGCCTACAAACCTGGTCGTTAATAAAAATCATAATTATTGCGTTCTTAAGACAGTAAGAAAAGTTTGAATCGCATTGACTTCCTATGCCGGGACGTTACTTACATTTTAGTTTACATGGTCGAGAAAACTGTGGTGAGAAATTTAGAACAGTACTTCAAGAATCTAGCCAATACTCAGAACAGAACACCATAACGATAACATAAATCCTGCGTGGTTCGTAGTAGCAGCGGTCGGCATCATGCATGCACGCGCCAGCGCGGAAAAATTCTCGTCAGCCTAATAAGGAGGCGGTACGTGCTCGGACACTACCGTTTGCGATTATCTCACGGCCCCAGAACGGGGTCATGTGGGACCGAATTAAACGAGATGTTTTATAGTACCACGGATCCTAGATGGCGGTGATAAAGATACAGTTAGCGGAGTTAGAAGATGGCTTATATGGACCGTGATTCGTGACGCTCAGTCATTGTGATGTATTAAGATCTTAAAGATGATTTGTAATGCATCATGCATGTATTCCGAAAAAGATGACCCTAGGCGGAGGACGTTGTTAAATTAATTAACAACGCACAATCCCATCGCAACAAGCAGCCATGGCAGTAGCTTACAATAAACTACTAAAGCAAACTGATTTATACGGCTCCAGGGATCAGATAGCGGACACCACCACTCATCCCATCATCATCATCAGCGAAACGCTACGGGAGGTTACTAATCTAAAGTAAATTTTCTACAGTCGTCTAAGGAAAGATACATCATACAATACAATCGAGAAAGCGCGCAGCGCGCGTAAATAGACTTGTTTTTTTGTAAAATTAGTAATTTATGTTGCTAGAAGAACATAGCCGACAAAACCCTTTTAACCCGGTTTCCTCGATACCCCGTTATACCACCAACGTTAAGAATACACCTACACAAATTGCGGAAACGCTCGATAATTCCAAATTAATTATCAAACGAAGTATAGCGTCAAACTAGTAATTGTAGGTTACCACTATAATGACAGGGCCTTGGCTAACGAAGGTAATTGAAGATACTAAGTTTGTAATTATAACAGAAGCAGTTCCGCGGGGAATTTATATTGCTCCCAAGAGTAACGGCAATTTGCGCATAGCTCCTGCATTGCCCTCGAGCGATTCCAATTACCCGGTTTAATTAAAATAGACAACAAAGTGCCATGTAAAATGCATTGAATATCGTGCAACCATTAAAGTTTATCTTAACGTACGGTAAGCAACAGATGTAGTCACCGTGTTCATATTGCATCAAACATCCATCAGAGATACTTTAAGGACGGCTGTACAGTCTTAAAAGGCGAGAATCAATAGACCTAATGTCATGCTAATAAGGTTCATATTATACATGTTTGTTGGGTGTATTTACCTACTGGTGTCAGTTACCTACTAACTTACAATAGCAGAGATTAAACACGTCTGACTAACTAAGTTGTATTGCCATATCTGGAAATCCCTTGTTGAATGAAAATAATGAATAAGTCATTACTAGAAGCTGACGCAAGTATTTCAAAACACAGGGCGCCGTAACAATATGAATTTAATAAATAATAACCTGGAAAATCTCAGCTTACTAACCAGCTCAGCTTAATAGGCACAATGTTCCTGTGAAGTTCAAAAGCAAGATACGCGCAGACGTGCTCGCTTACTCATTAAAAGACCTTACCACGTCGTCAGAAATGGTCAGCAGTTTACCGTGACGTTCCTCACAAATTAACCCTTTTCGAGATTTCAGGGATACCGTCATTTTTATTTACTTACCAAGTTCTTCTTGCAAGTTAAAATAAAAAGTAATTTTGTCGTTTCCAAGCGATACATTAGTTACTCACAATAATGATTACTTTCCCCCATTTGCCGTACCAAGAAAAATGTAGCCGTTAGATCGAATTATCTATGCCTATGTATCCGACATTCAACACAGTGCGTCGTCCTGTTTTATGTCAGGCTCAGATTTTAATACTTTTTGTAATGAAAAGTTGAATAATGCAGTGGCGTGGCCGTTCGCCGCGGGTATCTAGATGGTACGACCCATAAACGAAAAGGAACCGGTTCGTATCGATGCTGAGCGCGATACGCGGCGCCGACCACCGCCGGCAGAGTAATTGGGCTCTGCAGGACTTCACACCATCCCCACAACACCAACCAGATCACCATTTTGTATTTGTACCGGGCCCGAACATTCCGAGCCGTTTATCAGTAATCTTCACTGGCTCGAAAACGAATTTAAGCACTAGTTATAAAGTTATAAATGATCGTTGGGAACTCGACCGTAGTTTAACCTTAATCGAATATTTTCATCGACTCTTTATCGAATAAAAATGCAGTAACCTCGAGTAATTGATGAGATTTGCGTTGACAAAGACCTTTTTATTTAGCGGTCGTTGACTGTCGAGACGCCGCTAACGTCGTCCCATAATTTAGCAATCGAGAACACATTTTCCCTTTTAAAGAGTGGGCTAAAATAACTCGTCGTTGCTCTGGAAACTTCCTTGAAAACATGTGTTTGATAGTGTAAACGTTATCATTGCGCTGAGCATATAATTAAGAGTTCGTTAACCCTTCGAGGCGTCGCGGAATCTAGCGACGTGTATTTCGGTCCGGACGGATGCCCGTAGGCTTCCTCGGCAGTAAATCCACAAACATAAATAACCAAGCGTTTTCATACGGCGAGCGGCATAAACTTTATGCGGACTTTTATGAGTGGAGCAGCCGATAAGAACGCCCTTTACGAGTGTACCGATTACGTTCATTCAGCGAACAGCCACAAGCCAGTTCAGCTTGATCCCTAACATGCACTTAGATAAGCTTTTAGATATAGAGAATTAGAAATGCTGGAGAGATTGCGGGGTTCTAGTTCGACTAGTGAAGACGACGGGGTGTGTTCCGGAACAGTTACTACATTAGACTTATATTGACCGGGATATAGACCGTGATTACCTTTTGTATTATTTGTGAGCTCCCGATATTTCGACGCAGTTACATGCATCATGTTCACGGGTGACTGAAGATAGCCCACCCGTGAACATGATGCATGTAACTGCGTCGAAATATCGGGAGCTCACAAATAATACAAAAGGTAATCACGGTCTATATCCCGGTCAATATAAGTCTAGTGAAACTAACCGTGAATCATTCAAAACTCTAGTTACTACATTGTTACAAGTAAATGAATTTTAACATCTCTACTCAGTATTACTCTGCAGTCGTAACTACTAACTACCTAACTAAAACAGGACCAACAATGTCTCTGATTTATGGATGTATAAATCATGTCATAAGCGCATCTAAATGCGTTTTATGGCATGCGTCATTGACAATGAAAACGACATAAAACATGACATGATCAAGATGTATCAGAAAACATGAGTGTTAAAGAGATACGTATGAAGACAGTACAATGGGCGCCATTCATTTATTACGTAAGACGATTTTGGCCAGTTTTTTACCCCCTCCCTCTATGTAACAAAAAATAAGAATAGGCAGGCCCCCTCCTCCCTATATTACGTAAGAATCTGAAGTAAAAAATAATACACGTTTGGTTTGTTAGATTATTTTAAAAAAAATGTATCGTATTTGTACCTACAAAGGTACTTGATCCCGTTTAAGCTAACTCTGCACCGTGTTTGATAGCATAGTGTGGAAGTATCATTTTAAACGTCATGACTTCATAGAAATTTGAAAAATTAGCATCTTTGTGATCTTACGTAAGAACTGTGAAAACCCCTAGTAAGAAAAAATAAGATATGTTCGACCCCCCTCCCCCCTAAATTATAAATCCCCCGAAAAAATATTAAATGAATGGCGCCATGCATAAAAGGCGAAGGCAATTTCCAATGTGACAAAGACAACATAATCAATTAAGGCATTGAAACAAGTGCGCAAAAAGGTTTAATCAGATATTGAGTAGTTAATAAAAAAGTGTGGCCTCAGCGTGGGAGTGACGGGACACCGGGCTAATTAAAAGGATTTTGTTAGCTGTCACCGGAAGATAAAAGGCCACTTTGATGCAGCCGCTTTACTTTTTACTAACGTTTATCCGAGTTTAATCGGTAACTATTTATAGGCGACACTGAGAGGAATGATGATGACCAAGTTGAATTCAAACTTTTCTTTAGACTAGCTTTAATTTCAAACATTCCCCTTAGAAGTAGATTTTACTGGTTTTTAGGGCTCCGTACCCAAAGGGTAAAAACGGGACCCTATTGCTAAGACTCCACTGTCCGTCTGTCTGTCTGTCACCAGGCTATAGCTGTATCTCATGAACCGTGATAGCTAGACAGTTGAAATTTTCACAGATGATGTATTTCTATTGCCGCTATAACAACAAATACTAAAAAGTACGGAACCCTCGGTGCGCGAGTCCGACTCGCACTTGGCCGGTTTTTTACTCGTATTCCAACCAAAGTACCTAGTCACTAATTGCAATGTAGGTACCTAATTGCTCTTGCGCGTCTCGATCAGTACTTATGCGATTACCTAGAAAACAACATGAATTTGTTCAGGACTTTTTAATATGAGACATTTTTTAGATAAGGTGAGCCTCCTAATATGGGTTTATATTTATTATGAGTTTTGTAACGATCTTAAACCTCCCGACACGGTATCATTAGAGTTCGTCCACGCTAAGTTTGCAGTTTGCGCCAATTTGGCAGTGACAATGTATGGGAGGGGAGCTTCTTGACAGTAGACAGTCTCTAATAAAATCCCATGTGTAAAATTGGATCTTAAATACACAACATATTTACATCAGCGACATTCTAATCACTCTCCGCCCCCGACAAACCGAACCAAGCGGAGAAGCGAGTTTCTAGTACTGATAAATCAGTAAATCACAATGCATAGATCAGCAATCACCATAATTGAGAATTGATTGTTTATAAATTGAACAAGCACATGAATGAGATGTATACGTATCTGAAACAATGTGGCCGTTTAGACGCAATGAGATCATCGAAGCAACGCGGGCTGGGTAACAATTGGACAATATTTGGCGGCGTTGTGTCATCTGATTAGAACCAGCCATCTGTTTCAATAATATTAGACGATTTATCCTTTTGTTTTCTAAGAACGGGTTGTTACTGGAACACAAACATTGAGGACTAAAGCAAAAAAAAAGTAGGTATTATCTTTGGTTTATGTCTTATAAGTACTTGGGAAAGGTTCTGATACTCATTCCCATTTTATATACGCCTGGTGAAATTTCACTTCTTCAAAAATTATTACAGAATGCATTAGGTATAGTTTAGTAGATACTTCACCTATGTATGTAGGTTTGGCAAGATCAGCGATACCTGTAACCTAGAAACATTTCAACATCGGCATTTCTATTAGTCGTTAATCTGAACTAATTTGCGATTGTTCGGCAAATACAGAGTCGTGCCGCATTCAGATCGGATCTAGTTTATAGCACGTGCCACTTGTACCCACGATTTACAAATAAATCGCATATTATTTGAATAAACAGCCCGTATTTACTAAAATAACTCAGGTAAATTGAACAAGATCTAAGACTCCTAGATAAGGGAGAGATCGAGTACGTGGAAAACACTTTAATGACAAGTTTGTTGAAATATTATTCAATTATGTTAGAATGGATTTTATACGCACCGGACCGGTATGAAAATACCAGTTTACCAGTTTGTATAACCCTGTAACGGTCTAGAATCTAGACTCTAGATTTAAAAAATCCACAAATCAAGCTTAAATGCTATTTGATAATTCATAGCCCTAAAAATGTACGTAAAAAAAACCGGCCAAGTGCGAGTCGGACTCGCGTTCCAAGGGTTCCGTACATTACACAGTTTAAACAATGTATTTTTTATGTGAAATGTCTTTAAAAAACCCGTAGGGGTCGGATCAAAAACTAAGTAATTAAGTCCGACTCATGCTTGACTGCACGTTTCTAATAGGTTTTCCGGTGATCTATAGGTAAAGATCTATTTTTTGTATTTTTTTTTTTAAATTTGACCCAGTAGTTTCGGAGATAAAGGGGGGGGGGGGGAATGGTTAATTTTTGCTTATTTTCTTGAATAACTTCTAAACTATTTATCTTAAAATTATAAAAAAAATATTTGAAATTCTCACAATGAGCTCTTTCATTTGATATGTAACACGATATAGTTTGACAAACTTTATTTTTTAATTTTCTCATTAACCCCCCAAAAGTGGCCCCCGTGTTTAAAATTAATTTGTTTACGTTACATGTCCATCTTTGGGTCACAAACTTACATATGTGTACCAAATTTCAACTTAATTGGTCCGGCATTTTCGGAGAAAATAGGCTGTGACAGACGGACAGACAGACAAAGAGACGGACAGACAGACAGACAGACAGACGCACGAGTGATCCTATAAGGGTTCCGTTTTTTCCTTTTGAGGTACGGAACCCTGAAAATACAAAAAGATTATGTTATTTATATTGCCTTGCAATACAGATAGCGCCCTATAAAGGGATAAGATATAGAAAATATATTTTTCACCTCAGCAGCTCGAACAAGCCTACTTTGTCACTCCCTGGAGTAAAACAAAGTAGCTTTTTAATTTAGTGAAGGCACTACACTTTTTTTGTTTCTCTGTATTAATCTGTGTAATTCGAAATACATTTTAACCTTTAATGTCTTCTCACTACTGAGGTGAAAAATTATGTGTGCAACTGCAACACGAGAGGAAAGTTATTTTACATCTCGTGTTTTTGAGTCCCTCGCTACGCTCAAGATTCTAACTTAGAATCACTCGCTTCGCTTGTGATTCAATTATAGAATCTTTCGCTTTCTCGGGTTTCAAAATAAACACTCGCAAGAAAAACCAACTTTCCTCTCTTGTTGCACAAATAACTATTTTTAATTTGTCCACGGCAACTTTTAACTGCAACTTAAAATCGCTTGCCAAACATACCCAAGCACAGTACAATGCAATTTTATAGTCTGTCTTTGCCCTCATTAACTTACATGTAACGAGACAAAATTAACGTTTTTACACAAAAATACTATCAAATTTAGTGCTCAAGTGAATAAATTGCGGCAGAAAACACTTTCAAGTCCGTGTCAGGATTTAAGTGGTTTCTCTGGTTTTCTTTGGCTTAATGAAGTATTATTTAAGTAGTACACGGAGCGGGTCTGGGACTCTGGGCTCCGGAGGCCCGGGGGTCACAATCTCACAATAGAGGTCTAACTAAAGGATTAGATCCGGCGCGGAACGGGTCGTTAATGAGAACCTTTGTGCTCTCGCGTGACTGCAAGATGACAGGAAATCGTTTATTTAACCGTAACGAAACTAAATTTACATTTTTTTTTGTTGTGTAGGTTTTGGGTATTTCTCCACTCCTTGTGGAGAGTGAGATGCTATGATAAAAGTTTTATGGTGCGCTTTAAATGTTATGGCGCCGTTCTCGCCCACTCGGGTGGATTTTAGGGAACAGCCTACACCATTAAACATAGTACCTATGTATTATGCAACAATTTGACTGAATGTAATGTGGAGTTCGTGCTTCCTTTTTAACAACTGTCACACCCCGAGCCAGGCAATTTTTATCCGATTGATAGTGTAATGTAAGTATTAGCTGAGAGAAACTCGGTCATAAAAATCTATTGCTGGCTTACAGTCCATGTAGATCTAGAATATTTAGATGGACACAAAAATTATAGGTGAAAATAAATTGTACGCTGTGAATTGCCTAAGACTATATTACTGTCCAAGACTAAGTAATCTTGGTAAGACTTCTGCTCCTGCGGACCTGATCAATAATACCAAAGATAGATATAACTCTGTAATAGATGGATACAGTCTAAGGAAAAAACGTGCCTCAAAAATCACGAAAATTTGATTCTCGATCAGATGGCGCCACTAGTTTTGGCCTACTCTCGTATAGAGGGCGTTGACGGTTTCGTTTGTTATTCATAATTTTAACGCATATCCGTTAAAGAACATGGGTCAAAATCATATAATAATAATTAATGTAAATAAAAAAATCATTTATCCATATTTAAATACATTTTAACGTATTTTTATAAATCTTCATTTTTAGTTTTAGAGTGTATCGATAGATGGCAGTGAATTTTCTGTGGTTACAAAATTTACTTTGACAGTACAGCTCTATCTTATTATATCCCTCTTTGATAATACTTACCTGAAACAATATAAGGTTTAAAAAACCACACAGTATACCTAAAATCATTTTATAACATATAAATCTTTATGTCCGTTTGCATCATCAAAACAGAAAGGACTTGTGATGATGTCTGTTTTAAAATACCTTTGAAATTCAGAACTCAGTTGGCAAGGATGTATATCCAACTTTATGCTGCAAGCAGTAAGTAAAACGAACATGAAAGCAGCAATAAAGTAAATATTTCAGGCTGTAAACCGTGGTTCGTTTAATCTGACCGTTCCTGTAACCGGCACGTCAATCTCGCTGACATTGTGCGGGCCGACGTGTGTACTGGGCTTATTTAAACAGTCACTGCATAGTGCATAGTCCGAGGGAGTCCTTTGAGACTCGAGAAGACCCTCGAGTCAGAAGGAAGGTGTGTTAACAATAACAACTAAACCATTGCCGGTGATTAATGAGAACGGGAAAAGCGAGATGATTCGGAACGCTTTAAATATCAAACCTTTTGAGTTTAGTCACATTAGTGGGAATACCAATTCTATTTTAACTACAAATTATAAAGGAATATTTAGAAGGAATAATCCAATTTAATATAAATGGCCACAGAAACCACAACATCGAATAAGAAATAACAATAAGACCATCGCCACAACCGACCAATACAGGGAAACAGAATCTCAGGACGACCACAAAAATCGTTTTAGACCCACATGAAATATCACACATCGTAAAAGGCTGTATTGTTACGGAGATGGTACGGCCAGGTGAAGAGGCTTAACGAAGCAAAGCGGGCTGTCAATCGCGACAATGGCGGATGATGCTGAGATATGAGGCGAGTTATAACGAACCATTTCAGGAGTATCGTGACTCGGAGAATCGGATAGGAGCGCTCCCAACATGTCTTTCCAAAAGCTCGTGTACTGTGTGACTTGGATATATTTAATAAATTGATTTCAATTCATTGAATTGACAGGACTTGCTATTGATCACTGTGCACGTAAAATACCAAAACAAAATTATATTATATTTAAAACAAGTATTTCTGCTTTGTCGACAGTCAATTCAGAAGCATAAAAGATAGATACTCGTAACTTAATTCGTAATCGTCTCTTATTTTTTAGTATAATTTAACAGCTACCTAACGTTCCATACTTTATGAGTCTCATCAAGTACCTATAAATAAGATTTGTATGCGTATTATCTGCTTGCGTTCTGGTCTTTCATAAGGAAATTATAGTCGACAATCAAAGTACGATTAAATTTATCTTAATTTAATATTAAATGACTAGTAGATACATTCAAACTGACGTACCTCCCATGTTTGACTTCCTGTCGATAAAGAAAAAGCGTATCTTAAAACGCCATTAACCAAATTAATGTCTAAACTATTCAGAATAACTAAAACTTTTACATTATATCATGTAGGTTTTAGAATAGAAAAAGATTAAAACTGGTGGCATTTCCGTAGCGCCATAAGTCCCTTATTTAATTATTGTTTTGTACATTTAGCATAATTGATAGCTTTGCACAAAAAACTATAAATTTAGACAAAAAAAGGCTTTGATATCGCCGGCATACCCGATTGTGGAATTAAATGTCAGGATTTGTGGGAACATTAATTAAAATTAAAAAGCGGATATTCGACATGAATGTCTGAGATCTTATAAAATTGTCTCGACAAAATAAATTGCCTTGAAATACGACGGCTCGATCCTAATTAACACATCGATGAAGTTGATTAATTTTATGATATGTTGATATCATAAAATAACAACTTATTTTTAAATAATTCATGATCAATGCCGAAAATTCCCCTTTAGAGCAACCATATACATAAAGTACCTACATACAGGAAGTCACCTTCGATGTAAAACATCCTTTTTCCTTGGAAAAAACTCAATTACTAGCTGTATGACTTTACCTTATATTCTTTAAGATTTTAGACAATTCCAGTTTTTGATGTAAGAGACAAAGGTCATTGGGGTTTTATCGGAGTGCAGTTTTCAAAAGCACAATCATATTTTGGAACTGATGGATTGATCATTATCATCATGCATACAAATACCCCGGCATTCAGAAGACTAATGTATTTCTTTAAACTAATTTGTCAGACTGCAAATACAATCTCCTCACGCCCCATGATAATTACGAAGATTTCATTCGAACTGTCAGCCGTTTTTCATAAAAACGTTATTTTTATTCGTTTTCTTGATGAGATAGATTCGTGTAAAAACACGCGTTCTGAGGGCACGAGGAGGCGAATATGATTTATAATCAAACAAACTTACAAATGTAATTGTGCATGCTAAAACAACCTTTATTATTGAAGAGATATAGGTAATAGCGTATGTACGTGGAGCAGATTAGTTGGAAGGTCGGCGCAGGCGCCACGGGGCCGTGTTTCTCAAAACTTTGCTTTTATTTTATAATGCGGGTCCGGTCGGAATACCGATCTGACTTATGAATACTGTATAGTATTGTTTATAATAACAGATAAATTCGTAAATATTGGAGCCATTTTCTGCCCTGTTAAATGTTTTTCACACGTTAATTAAAAATTAATTCAACTCTTAAACCTATTTTAAACAAGAGACATGGAGACAAATTGGACTATTTTAAAGACATATCAATCATTATTCTAACAAAAACAGTTACAGAAAGAAGATGTAACCTTAAACATTAATACCTACCTAAATAAAAATGCCAAGCTAATAGTAAGTTCTCCTATATTTATTATGAAGAAAAAGAGCAAAGTAATCAAAGTATAGATCATAAAAATGCTAATACCTACTTATTACAACAAGCCGTATGCATCTTTAAGAATCATACCAAGTTACGACGTTTATATTTTAACTATAACAAATTAATAATCTGTGGGTTTGCATATACTGCGTGTTTTTTTTTTTTTGTGCGCGAGCGCAGGTAAACTCGTGCCCTCAAGCCTTTAGTGCAATTTCGCAATTTAACAGTAGCCCGCCTTATCTAAACTGGACACCACAACATTTAATTGGATGTCCTTTATAAGGATTATACGACTCCATAACTGATAAACTTATTAGCTTGATTTATGATTCAAGCTGGTACCGAATTCGCTACATTAGGGTAGGTATCACAACAAGTACAGGTTTTTTTAGCTCTTCCTTGTTTTTGCTCTTTTACAAACATTTTCAATTACAATTTTTAAACTAACAAGGGACTTAATACGACGGACGGGACGGGACGGGGATTAAGTTTAAGTCCCGTTAGTTTTAAAATTATGAGTTTAAATCGTGTTAGTTTAAATCAGTATATTTTCAATTACGTTTTGAATTAATAAATTCAGCTTGGTATCCCTATTTAAGTATTTATTATTACCAAAGATAGATATAACTCCGTAATAGATGGATACAGTCTAAGGAAAAAACGTGCCTCGAAAATCACGAAAATTTGATTCTCGATCAGATGGCGCCAATAGTTTTGGCCTACACTCGTATAGAGGGCGTTGACTGTTTCGTTTGTTATTTATAATTTTAACGCATACCAGTGAAAGAACATGGGTCAAAATCATATAAAAATAATAAATGCAAATAAAAAAATCATTTATCCATATTTAAATACATTTTATCGTATTTTTATAAATATTTATTTTTAGTTTTAAAGTGTGTCGACAGATGGCAGTGAATTTACTGGGGTTACAAAATTTACTATGACAGTACCGCTCTAGTATAAGTTACTCTATGTTATTACAAAAGTATCTGTCTATGTGTCTGTTACAACTTCATGCTTAGTCCGCTGTACCGATTTGGATGAAATTTCGTATGGTGATAGTTCTGAGTTCCGAGAAAGGACATAGGAAATCATCATTCTACGCAGGTTAAATCGCGGGCAATAAGTAATATGTAGTATTATCATACAGAACCGCCACGCACCGCCCCGCCCCGACTCGAATTACCTCGCTCCGCGACAGAAATCTGGCGGACTTAGTACTGAGAGGTACTATTTTTAAGCAACTTACATTATGACGCATGACGCGTGTACGGACGTGCCGTTCGCACATAGAAACGCAAGTGATTTTTGATGTAAAGCGTGTCCGCCCTGTGTCGCGGGCATAAGCTAGCAAGTATATGGATATAACCCTTAGCCGCCCAGAGGCCTATAAAAAAGTCTCCCATTCCATTGTAATTTCAATTTTGTCAATTTTATTTTAAAAATTGTATTTGCCTTGGCAAGTTTTGTTGTTGGGCAACTAGAGGATAAGATCATAAAGATCATTAGAACATAGAAACCGCTAATTTGCTAATAATTCTGAGAAACACGGAAACCCAAAACATTAAGATTAACGCCCACATGATAATCGTTCCCAAGTTAACACGTTCATTAATTTAATTAAAACCGTCTGATAGCCAATAAGGTCACCTCCGATATTAGTCTACGAACTTAATATTTTCATTGAAATTTGGCCGATAACCGCACATTTGGACGATTAACACACATTATTATGTTCTTAAAATAATGATAATTAAATTTAAACAATCTCGAGGTAATTTACTTTACAGCGAACACGATCTTTTTCATTACTGTAACCAGATATGAGACTTTACTCAGTTCAGAAACTTCAATCAGTTCAATTTTTAGATTATAGAAAAACTAGCTTTTGACGCGACTTCGTCTGCGTAGTTAGTAATTTGGGTAGCTTTTTTTTTTATCCAATCTGCCTTTTATCGATTTCCCATACAAACTTCCACCCCCCTTTTCACCCCCTTAAAGGATGATTTCCGGGATAAAAACTACCGGGACTCAAACTATCTCTATACCAAATTTCAACTAAATCGGTTCAGCGGTTTAAGCGTAAAGAGGTAACAGACAGACAGACAGACACACTTTCGCATTTATAATATTAGTATGGACACAGATTATATAATACTATACTGTATGGATGTATGGCTGAGCGAGACGAGCCGTAATATGGACTTCTACTTATTTTTTAACATATTATGGCAATGTATAATGACATTTATTGTATACATTTTCGTACTTCCTAATTGTATTATTGTATAACCCAATAAGATTGTAGTGATAACCCGGCGTTTCGACTAGGGTGACCCGTTAGCTTCACCCCCATCCATCAGTGCTTTTAGTATGTTGTATCAGGTACCTTCATCTACAACTATGTCAAAATTCGCTTACACACGAATTATTTCTCCTGAATGGCAATTTTTGGAATCATAGAAACCAAGAATCGTGTTAAAAACAGATTTTTATTATTTACCCGGCAACCCTACTCTCGATCTCTAACAACTAACAACGTGATTGTAATTTTCCTGTGCGCCGGCGCCGCGTATTTAAATATCCGATCGCAGGTCTTGCGTAATGTCTGCTGATCGACCAGTGATCACATTAGTGTTGATTACGCACTGCAGAGTCTACATTTCAAAGTCAGATCCTTTCAGTTACCAGACTGCACCTTTTTATATCTTTGCAGATGCTTGCAGAGTTGTTCACGATTACGATACGACTATAATGCTTTATTGATGTAGGTAAACGTAAGTAGACGAGGCAAAATGATAGGTCACTTGATAAGACACGACACTTTCTTTAACACTATATTAGAAGGCAAGATAGAAGCGAGAAGTGGAAAACCACGAGCAAGCTACACACAACAACTGAAAGCGAAAGCAGATGTCGTGTGTTACAGGGACCTAAAGAACCTGGCCAAGGACCGAGAAAACTGGCGCATACTCCACCGACAAGAACCATCATGCTCTTGAATTATGATGATGATGATGAGGCTAGGTAATATTAAGAAAGTAAAACAATCGTGTCGATCCTTATTAAATGGTTAATAAAAAATATCTGATCATTGTGCTACAATTCTTTACAGCCTATAATGGGCAAGTAGATATGAAGTCACATCTACTCAAGATAAAAATTAAAATCTATAAATACTTGAATTAGTAGGTACATTAACTGATAGCAACTGAAAGACGCTGGTTTAAGATAGTTAAAACCCCAACAAGATCAACAGTTCAACATACTATAGTACAAACTAGAAATTTTAGAACACAACTGTGCGTCTTGTCTTATGATTCCAGGCCATTTCCCATAGTACTAGGGAAAAGGTTCACTGTTCAAATTTTACCAATATAAGTAAACATACAAATAACCGTATGTTTACTTATAGTATAATCAACAGCCGAAATAAGTACACAGATACACACTAAAAACTTACAGGTAGAACACGGTTCTATTAATCTCAACTAAAAATTAATACTAAAGCCTCACATTATGTTGGTTTATACCTACCAATATCATGTGAGAACAATTTGTACAAATTCGTGATAAAGGTGTGTGTATTACAATTCCCGATGAGTCAGCGAAAGTATGAATGCTGCGCGTTAGAGATAACTTAATAATAGGGTCGGCGCCGGCGCAGCCGCGGTAGCGGCAATTAAGGCTCTTCACAAATAACGGGACAATAGATCATTAACTAATACTGCTAGGGCCTTACAAGGTCGAAGAATTATAAGTTAATAGATTTTCAGGTGATAAGGGAAGACTGGTTTTGGAGATCAGTAATATCATGGTTGGTTAGAGAAAGGAAAAACTTTTCAGATTTGTAAACAAAAAATACAGATCGAAAAGAACAATGAATAGTGATGGTGAACAACGCAGTGAAGCGGATAATATTGAGAAATCACACATTTTATGAGTATAGGTATTAGAAAATTCCGAATATTGAATAAACGATAAGCAAACAAATTAGAATTAATATTTCTGCGTGTCGGCTTAAGTTAAGCTTACGATTTATTTAAATAATCCGGCGACTCTGGCAAGAGGTCGACCCACAAAAGAATTCTTAATCAAGGGCGAGTATAATCGATTGTCACCGCGACGGGCGGGGAAATTAAACGACACCTAACGCTCGACAAAACTCCCGACGCTATAAATCGGACAAGGCCAATAAGAAAAAGAGTTAAGCGTTCGGGAGATCGTCGAACACAGATTACCGGGCGCAGGTGTTAAATAAAAATAATAAAGTAGAAGGACGAGGCAAAAAGAGGAGCGGAGGCGGCCGCTTGGCGCCGAATCGGGCGTAATTTCGTTTGCAAGGAACTTCCCACAAAAAACGGTGCCGGGCGTGTTAACCGCGGTACCGCGGGTCGCGGCGACCATTTAATGCCCATATATGCGCGCCGCACCACCGCTCTGCCCTAATAGGAACACAGGATTGCCAACATTCAATAAGATACGTGGAGCCGCGTACGTGTCCATGCTGACTTTAAGTGGCATTCTGTTGCAAGCCAGCTTTTATATGAACACGCCAGCATTTAAGCGTCAGACATATGTAATGTCGTATGTACTCCGTACCAATTGAAGAGAAAATTCTAAACACAACGAAAATTACAGCTCTCGTATGCAGTCATGCAAAAATACGCAATTACTTAACAAGTCTTAATATTAACTAAGAAAATGAGGGGTAATATAGTGGCATTAGCTCTGCGGGACTGTCAAATAATTGGTCATTTCCGACGTAGAAATTCGAAGCTAAGAACTAAGAACCGCAATTAGGGAAGGACCATTCGCACGTACGTACAAATTGCAGATGGTTGCGCAGCCGAGCGCGGACACGGCTACACCACGCACTGCCAATCGCGAGCAGGGCATCAATAATAACACATCGGAGAATATCAATTGGAGGAATTACAGGTCGATTGCTCGTGTCGGAAAACGCATTTCAGTGCATTCGAGTCTGTGATCAAAGGTATGGGTGCCAATCATCAATGGCGTTTGACGTCGCCACTTCAAGATCTATCTATGCCATGCTCTCTAGCACTGACCGATGATGATTCCAAATTACTAGTGGCTCGGGAACATAACTTAAAACTGAATAAATGTATGGCACCGCCATTTCGATTTCCAAAACCTGTATCGACGAAAGAATCTATTTATGCATCGAACCTGCCACGAAGTTCCACGAGAATCGGTTGATAATTGCGCCCTGTAGAGAAAATCCGGACATTCAAAAGCATTTTTGCCCAAACTGAAACTTCGCTAACGCTCGGTAAATTAATAGAATAGTCTAGATATTTAAATCTAACATACTCTAGCCCTAGCTCGTGTATCTAACACACATTCACACAAAACGTTTAAAGTTTAAAATTATAGCAAACTTTTTTATTAAAATAATATTTTGCATGATCTCTACGACTCGGTCGAAAGCCAGCGAATAACTATACAAAAATAGTTTCAACATGGGCAGTGGTAAAGATTCATGTAGAACTTGTAGCAAACATCATTATGATTCAAGATTTTCCAATATCGGTACATAACCACTACCCTATGGATGTAGCACTATCACGTCTGCCCCATTACCGGCAGAATTACTCCTTGCCCGCCACAACAGCCAAACCGCACCCCGTTACACTATCAGGCATTTACGTGTTTCATGCTCAATGTAAGGATTAGCAGAGGTGGGTTGAAGTTACAGCGAGTAGGTATATCTACTTGGTACAGGCCGGTTATCACACTTGATGCGATTCGCACGCTCCGATGTTTGAGCGTGACACTGACAACGCGATTATAGCGACATCCCGCTCGTACATCCAGTGTGATAACCGCCTTACTTTTCATTTTCTTAATGTGGTACTTCATTATTAATATGAAATAGAGTCCTTCCAACTCAAACCTCATTTAAAAATTGGAACCCAAAAATCAGACATGTTTTTCAAATTAAAACCGTGAATCCTTTAAATACGTCGTAAAGACGGAAAGAGGCCATTAAGCAGGCTTAAGACGAAAGGGGACGACCGCCCCGAAACCGCCTTTCCATACAAACGTAGTCCCCATTTTCCTCTTTGGATATTAACATTATTGAAAATATCTTTACACAATTCGATGTATTTTAATCATATAGCTATTCCCGACCATTCTTTATTATTATTATAAGAGTTAAGAGCATTTAAAACTTTGTATGAAACCTGTTTTTCGCTTCTAACTTTTAAAATAAACATAGCTGTGACTAAAATACATAAAATTGTGAAAAATTATTTTCCATATTGTCATATGGAAAATAATTGTAATAATTTTGTTTTTTTTTCTGATGTGTTTGTAAATTTATATTGTGTGTAATTGCAGCTGCCAAATAAATTATTAATCTATCTATCAATATCCAGGGAGGAAAATGAGGACTACGTTTGTGTGAAGAATCGAACGTCCCCTTTCCTCTTAACGTCCCGGGCAGCGGAGTTCCAAAATAAATAACTAATATGATGGTATTAGGAGGACCGAGAGCTGGTTTACAGGAAGAATAAATAACAGGATTATCGGAGGATCAGTGTCGAGTCGATGTAAGAAATATATCGATCGAAATTACTGGGTTATATTTGTAACTGAAATCCGACAGAAACCGACATATCCTTGAATAGGATTTATTTATAATATCTTATACCTTTAAACGAGCAACTCTTGTATATATTAATATAAATAATATATTTCGGGGATCTCGGAAACAGATCTAACGATTTCGTTGAAGTTTGTTATATGGGGGTTTTCGGGAGCGAAAAATCGAAATAGCTAGGTCTTATCTCTGGTAAAACGCGTATTTTTGAGTTTTTACATGTTTTTCCAGATATTACCGTTAAAGGCAGTCAGCAGTACGATAATTTCATTTATAAATCTCGAATAAATTAACCTCTTTTCTGAGTATGATAAGGTTACAGTCATACAGACCGAATTTATAGTCATATTTTAACATTATTTCGAGAGCAATCTTTCTGCTCCATACAGCACAACCGAGGCTCGAACCCACAATTTTTGACCACCACAAAGATAGGAAATGTTAATAGATACGATAGATACGTGATGATGATAGAAATAACTATAGTGTATGCATGTTTTAAGACACTCATAAAACCAAATGTAATTCTAAACGCTATTACATAAAAATAACGAGAAACAAAACCAAGCGCGTCTAGTCGTCTCCATAACATAACAATTCGTTACACCCATATCGGATGTTCAAATCGCAATGCTTACATTAAAGAAACCCACGTGTTTGTATCGATGCTCATTCGATTCAGTGTAAAATTGCTTTAATATCGAGCTTACATCCATGCTCAAGCCCACACCCAGGACAGCTATCTGAAGATCTCGCTTCGAATGTTAGCGGGTATTTTATCTGCCCTTACGACCCCACTCAGCTATTCATATGGTCTTGAGATACATAAAGATCTTGAATTCATTATGTTGATAGCGCGAATTAATCTGGGGGCACGGGAGTGCCCCCGCCAAGTCGAGCAAAACAAAGAGGCACGGCCATTCAAAACGTCCTGTAATTGTGTGATGGCTAAAGCTAGAACCCTGAATTTTCAGTGACGTATAGGTAGTATAGAACATAACATGATTTAGATATTATAAGCGACGGTTTCACATTCCATTTCAAAACTTTATTGTAGTAGAAGAACTGCGTTGCGAGACTTGCATCTTTTTACGTGTAATGTTTTGATGGGATTATCTATTATCGAAAATCGATAGAGATTAAGGCAAACAAGTTTGTTGAATGCTTATGTTATGAAAAATTAATATTGAGTTAAGTAATGGAAAATGCTTAGGTTTAAATTAATAATGTCTCGGATAAGAATGTTTAAGTAGACTGTTTTGAATATCTACATAAGATTATAGATTGTTTAATTGGATGTAATGTAACAAATCCGCTGACGTGATCGTTACAGATAGATCATACCTACATTCAAGATCAATCATACAATCATTATCTAATTATCGATAATATTTCAGATATCTGCCAGTGGTTACACCCAACGCTTAAGCGCAATTAAAAATAAATTGCAATCTTCATTAGATATAGGTACATTGCTGGACATACGAATAAACTACATTGAAGACGTCTAGTCCATCCTTATCCAGAGCATTCCCACGACAATCACTCGACTGGAAAAACGGCCAATAAATGGACTACAGTCAAACAAACAACTGTAAATGGACACAAATCTAAATCAGGTCGCGCAGTCTGAACGCATAATATTGTATGGCTATCCATACATTGTTTAAACCTAAACAAAGGCTTGTTGTAGAACAAATACCTCATTTTAGAGAGGTAAACGGCCCGATGTGTAAACTTTGTTCGTATTTCCTTTCGGTCTTCGGCTGGTAAACAAAACGGCGCGTGCGCGTGGATTTGTACGTAGTCGTAACGAAAGAATCGTGACGTCAGACGATGCGAATAAATTTGGACGTGATCCATATTATTGAGAATGGAATGTTTGACGCTGGTCGCCGCCGTCGAACCAGGATTTTCATTGACAGTAACTAGACTGATACTACCTATTTCTTTCTATTCCACATACAGAACGTGGAATTTTGTTATTACGCGACTAGCAAAAAGACAAGCATGAAACTGCTAGAGGCAATTAACTAAGGTCATAGGTCTGCTACGGAAATATTCAGACGGCTTGAAATTGCACGAGTACTTAATAGGTACTTTGTTGTCGTCTTAGCCAATTACCTATTTTAGTAAAATAATGAATGAATCACTATTTTATATCTCCTTTTATGGCATGACAAGTGGACGTTGTCACATATCCAACATCTACAACGAATAGCAATTATAAATCTAATGAAAAAATAACACCTGCCAGACAAAATTAAACCTTTTTCCCTGAGGTTTACATGCCTTTAAAACATACATGTCTTGACATTTTTCACTTTATCTGTAGGTATCAAAGCATAAGAAAAGCTTAGAAGCAGATAATCTAAATATCGCAGCTATACACATATATCGTCAAGATAAAAATCATTACCATGATCACATTCATTACTAAGATCTTCAAGCTTATCGTTTTCATTTAATCCAACGGCCAGAGCTAAACGATCGGTGGCAGGTTCAATTCAATTTATGTATCGCTCAATCTGGCTTTAGATATTTTGTAAATGATGTTTTTTGGCTCGACAACAACAATACTCGTGTTTTTGAGAATTATCAGATCGGAGCTACGGATCGATTCATTGTTAATGGATATTCGAAATGGACAATACGTTCGTCCATTAGGTATATTAGGATCATTGCTCGTCTGATGGGTTTAAGTTTGGTGAGCTTTGTCAGAGGCATGCTACGTCATTCCAGGCCCATCTTTAGTGATAATCTGATAATATCGTAAAGGAGACAAAATTCAAAAAGGGGTATATTTGACATAGCAGTCCGTTTGGTAAATAACTATTAGCGCATAAGCTATATAAGCCAATTACTATGGAATAGGAGTCTGCTCCTAGTTCGGCAGGCAAAACATTGAATTAAATATTTATCTTAACCATATTCCTCAGACAAACTTCAGGCAAAACTTTAAGCTTAGTCAAAACTCAGAATATTACTTGTATGTAAAAGGTATACTACCAAATACCAATAAATCATAAATCATTTATTTCGTGATAAACTTACATACATACAAAAAGTAACATTACAAGGAAAATTAAATTAGAACATATTTGCAATGTTTACCACGAAATGGGCTCGCCTCAGCATAATACCGACCTAAGTGTCAGTGTGAATAGTATAGCCTAGCACCAAATGTACTAATCGCTATGCGTTTCTTGCAAACAAATTCCATTCCATAAAGGTATATCTTGTTAAGGTTAAGCCCAGTTTGGTTTCACGTGAATTTGCATAAGAAAGAACCACTTCCTTGCAACGGCCATAACTAGGCCACTCCTTTTGGAGTATATTTAATGAGTTAAACGCCAAAAATATTTAGCTTGCATACTCAAAGGTCAGAACACTCAGAACGAAACGACCCGACTAAAAGTTTGGAGTTTTGAACCTGTTTCTTTGATATTTAATGTTCTAGAAACAGATAGCAATCGGCCATAAAAGTATTCAAGATTTTTCTGGATTTGGTTAAATTATTTTTATCCTTTTTTCCTGATAAACATCGCGAGAGCTCAAATACATGCAAAACTGCGTCAGGAACGCAATAAGGTATGCATACCTATATCTACTTCATAGGCAAAAAAGAGAAGATGAAAACTTTTTCAGTCATGATTATGACCCTAATTAATACACAAATACGTGGCTGTGTCATGAGAAAACTGTCTGTATAACCTCAGACCCCACCACCACAAACAAATGCTACTCAAAATGTTAATTTTAAAAATAATTCCAGAAAGTCATCACATTATTGATGTTTCCATTACAAGTTTGAGCAATGCAGGGGGCAGGACGCATTGTAAGTACATTGTCATTCGGACGAGAGTTGACGCCTCTCAAGCATAGCTTCGGAATACAATGGTATGGAGTGGGCGAGACGGCCTTTGAGCAGGTTTGGGGGATTAATGGGGGCAGGTTTGTAAACGTTTATAGTTGTACAGTCAAGGACATAAATATGGTTACTGACTGTAGTATCTGACAGAGCAAGATTGCAGAAATTGTGTTTGGCGCGAATACATATCAAATCGCGCTTGATGTATGAAGTTGCGAGATTTAAGTTGTGCAGAGTTGAGACTGTAAGCGAATTTGTGTAATTGCTTGGTTTTAAATACAAACTTAAAAATGTAAGGCTATGTTTTTGTCCACTTTCTCGCATTAATAATTTTGACGCCTTCGAATGTATCACCGTAGGACGATACATTGACTTGCCGATTAATTAACTTTAATAATGTGCTCTCTTAAAATCTGAAACTCTTCAGCGACAACAATTTGTGATAATATTTTCGTCATAATTCATGAATCAAGCCAAGTCAAATCAAGAAGCTAGAGCTAAGCATAATTACAGAATCTACAGGTACCAAATCAAAATTTCGACACTATATAAAACTCTATATCTACAATATATTCTTGAATGAAGGCCCTGCTTTTATACTTTGACGTCGACATCGCGTTTAATAAATTCTTACACATCTTATTCATTATTTCATTTGTAACAAGTGCAATTATTTCATTTGTCTCATATTAGACCCGAGAACAGGGCAAAGATCAATAAAGCAACAACTCACTTTTTGTAAATGATTCACTATGAAAGCTCCCATAACTAGTACACGACCTAGAGAAGTAATACTTCATCCGCGTTTAGCAGTAAACAACTTACAACTGAGATCACGGGGAAACCCGCAGTTACTTCAGAGAAAATAGCGGGAAATGATCTACTTTAAGTTTATTTATATTCCTGGTACAAATGATTTTTTATCGGTACATACCACCAGCGACAGAAATGTCTACTCTGATAGAGATTTACACAGCTAAACAGAACAAACTCCACCGAGAATCACGGCAACAATCTGCTCTTATAAATCGGTAGGTAAAATGGTATCGACAATTTTATCTATCCGCAAACCAAACCGACGACCGGGGTCGTGAAACTTCTCATTAACACTTGTTGCAAGTGAAAGAGATGGTATTATGATCTCTCGTCATTTCGGTTTGCGGATTCGACTCCAGTTTTCCGTGACGTCAGTCTAAATTTTTATATGTTCATCATCATCATTCGCTTGCCCTTGTCCCATTCACTTGGGGTCGGCGCAGCATGTCTTTTTCTTCCATACCTCTCTGTCACCCGTCATCTTATCATTCACTTGCGTTAGTTTCATATCATCTTTCACACAGTCCATCCACCTTTTCCTCGGTTTTCCTCTCCTCGTACCTCCCTCCACATTCATTCTTAATACATTTCTCGTCATTATGTTATGTAATCTATTAGGTAACTCTTTAAAACTCTTGAATTGCCACATATAAATCATGTTCTTATACGGCTGTGAGCTCAGCTCTAACAAATCTCCATATCTATGGTGATATCCGTTTATTGTTGTTAGTATTATTAAATACGACTCATCTCAATGTCGGTCGATTCGGAGAAGCGTCTTTGTACGCTGCACTTATTCTAACACCTACGGCGCAGTCAAAATATAAACAGTACATTATGATCACTAAGGCTTAGAACGGACTGCGATTAATTTCTTGTTTCAGAAACACAAAAGTGTAACGTACGGTACGGCGTACGGCATGCTTCAAAAGCGCACGCACTTGCAAGACTGAAAGAAAACGCAAGAAATTAGACTGAAACCGCAAGAAATTAATCGCAGTGCGTTAAGCCTTAAGGTGGTATGTAGAATTAAGTAAAGTTCTATTTGCGGGAGTGTGAATTTAAGTGACTTTTATTTTCGTGGTTGGCCCTTTACATTTTGACGAAAACTTACACAAGTTTTTTTTACTGCGATCGGTGAATTATTTATACCGTTGTAACTATCTGTTTTATTTGCCTCGTGGTTACATTGCCTAGACAAATCTATAATGTTGTTGTTTAGATAAGTGTGAATAAAGTACACCTTCGTGGATTACGCTAGGTTTCCTTAGTCGGTTTCTTATTCCTAGTCAAGGATCTACGGTTTACAGAAACGCCTAGTCTGGATTAAAATACTGATTTAGAAACTTTTACTGTGTATCCGACTCGATACAATGCAAATAGGGCTGGCAGTTGCAGGTAGTATAATGATAATTAATATTTTACCTATATACGAATCCCTAGTTCGCTACTAATATTATAAATGCAAAAGTAACTCTATCTGTTTGTCTGTCTATCTGTCTATTACCTCTTCATGCTTAAACCATGCATGCTTTTTCATGCTACAAGGCAAGAGTTAATAGGTATCTCATAGGTAAGCATGCTCCACCGTAGACCGCATCATCACTTACCATCAGGTGGGATCGTGGTCAAACGCCTGCCTATTCATCATAAAAAAAAACCGGCTAAACCGATATACATGAAACTTGGTATGATCCGGGGCAGGACATAGGATAGTTTTTATCAATCATCATCATCATCATTCCACGAAGACGAAGTGACTTGTTTTATTATATGGGTAATTAGTTGCCTATCTAAATTACAGGAAATACGTCGAATACATCGATCGATAGATAAAACTTGGCACCTAGATTAATATACATATTACTTAATAAATCGCTGATTCAATGAAGAAAAGATTTTTCTGCAGAAAAACAATTCTTCATAAACACTAGGGAACGCAAAACCGAATTTTAATTGTATGGAAAAATCGGTTAATAACCGAATATTAACCGAATTTTCATACAAATGAAAACCGGTTTTGCATTCCTTAATAAACACAAACATTTTGATACTCATTACCCAAGATGCCATTTATTGATGTTAATACACAAGTTATTACAAAATCTTGCCTACACCTTGCAACACGCGGAACTTTCTGTATTGAAAAGCACCACCTAATTTGACCGGTCTCCTCAAAATTCCTCTTTAATTTTTCGTTCGAAAAGGTAATGGTCAAAATCACGTCAAAATTATATGACGTTTTTTCCCAAAAATACTAAGTTTTTAGGAACATACAAGCGTAGGTTCAAGTCTCAAACTCAAACTTAACTTAAAAAAAAATGTAATTAAAAATCGAATTTAAACTGTTGTGAGAGTTGTGAGACATACTAATATTAAATCATTTGTACGCAACACACGGTCGTCGTGAACGCTGCTCGCACTATTAGTGCTTGAGAAAGGAGACTTAGGCTCTCCGAAACATGTCGCGCGAGTGACTAAAACAAGTGAGTCTAAACCGTAAAATGATTTAGTAATTAAAAATACTTAGTGTAGGTAACTAACATAGCTTTTAAGTTAATGTAACTAACCATATATGGCCTTATGGGTCTGAAATAAAGATATATTTAATTTAATTTATTTAATTTAACCACTCTGTTAATGCTCTTTTTATTTATACATACCTACAGTCGTCATATAGTGGCGAGGGACAGAAAGTCTTGGGCGGATTTGGAGGAGGCATATCTCTAGAAATGGACAAACTAAATGCTGATATTGATATATAGACTTTATAGAAGTGGTTAAAAACCCTGCGACCAGGGTTCTCACATTTGTTACTCCCGGCAGCCCTGCGAGCACCGTACTTACATAAGTCCCCATATTACCTTATATGGGTAACCACGAAATCGGATTCGACACGGGCCCGATTTATGTGGGAGAATTAATCTTGATGCCCCTTTTTAGATGAGAATATCGCGTAAGAATGTGTCAGGAAATGCGCTTTAATTTTATAACTATAGGAACACCTTTTTGTGTTCATTTCGTGTTTTCGTCTTGTATAAGAAAGTTTCGTAATTACGTCCTTACCTAAATCAAATTTTATCCGCCTGCACTTAATTTTACGCTTACTTACAATAAAAAAAAATTGAGGGTTTAATACAGAAATTCATGGTCAATTTTATTCATAGGGAATTTAAGTGCAATGTTGCTAGTGCTGCACTCTGGCAGCAGAACATTGCAGTTTGCAGCAAGCACAAACCGTAAACCATAGAGTAATTTATAACATCTACTATGCCATGACCATGAACAGTTTTTTGATAAGTTTTCACAGGTTATTTGTTACGAGTAAATGTGACATTGATGCATCAAGGAGATTCGTTTACTGTTTGTGCTAGTGGCGCCCCCTACGCAGAAGTTTTGTTTCATATTCCCTATAGAGATACAAAACTTAACTATTTAAAGACATCTGTTTTTGTTAAAAAAAAATATGTTAGACTATTTAACAAACACCTCCCTAAAACTATAAAATAGATAGGTAATATTTCTGTATGTACTACAATAGGAATGCCATAAGAACAAAATCAATAAATAAACCGGCCAAGTGCGAGTCGGACTCGCGCACGAAGGGTCCCGTACTATTACGCGAAAAACGGCAAAAAAATCACGTTTTTTGTATGGGAGCCTCACTTAAATATTTATTTTATTCTGTTTTTAGTATTTGTTGTTATAGCGGCAACAGAAATACATCATCTGTGAAAATTTCAACTGTCTATCTATTCATGAGATACAGCCTGGTAACAGACGGACAGCGGAGTCTTAGTAATAGGGTTCCGTTTTTACCCTTTGGGTCAATCTTAGTTGTCATCTATCATCATTTATTTTCCATTATCCTTAGAACTCGTGTAGCAAAGCATCCTTTCATTCATGCCCCTATGGTTTTATGAGAGTAGGTACTTATTTTACATCTTAAATTAACAAGGACTTATTGTCATGACATCAGGACCGCTTAACTCAATTGAAGTAACAATTTGTATGATTTGAATACTACCCAGTCAAACCAGTGATTCAAATTTCAATTATGGTTTATTGAGAATTGGCATTGGCGCCAGCAGGATACAATTCAGGATGGATGACTTAACTTGATGATGTGAATCAAAATGATTTTAAAATTTGATAATTTTATAAGAAAATATGGTGTTCAAATAATATGAATTAATGCCTTAATGCCTTCCTAACAATACATTTTTTACTGGTAATATTTTTAAACCTTTGACAGATATTTAAAAAAATCCACAATTCAAGCCTCTTTGCTATTAATCATATAAATTATTTGTAAGTAAAAAATGCAAAAAGATGATGCTATAAGGGTGGTAATTTTTGCCTTAAAATACAGATTACACCCTATAAAAGATTAAACACTTCACTCAAGCAAGTTATGATCAACTACATTGGGTTGGGAATGCACATGATACCATCCCTGAAGTTGCAAGCATCGTTGAACTTTGGGAGGACCTTTTTAGTATTAGAAATGTATTATTATCCGCTGCTCACCACACAGTTTGGTCCACATTTCACATATGCAATACAAAGGTATCCCCAAGAGTTCCTATAAGACCAAAACATATTTTGACTCCTTATTTTTACTTCTAACAAACAAATAGTAAATTTTACAAGGTTGGTATCAGAGTATGTCCTTCATATTTCATAAACGGTTTCCATGCTAGCAATATTTTTGTTTACTATCTCCCCCCGCGCCCTTCTGATAATGGAAACTGTACTGTAGTGACATCTACTGACAAATATGCTAACAGATCTGTTGGATAACAAACACACACTTCTTGTCTGGTTACTATATGCATCTTGATACAAATGTGTAGCTAGAATAGTTTAGATATGAATAAAAAAAAGGAATTAAAATTAAAAAGATAAACCTGTCTGTAGAACTAAATTCTTCAGTCATGAACAAGTAGGATATTTCAGTGAATTCATTGCATCAATTAATTTTAATACTAAAGTTACTTAATTTATTAATATTATTGATAGAAAAATAAGTGTGTTGTTAACAAAACAAGTAGTTAACCAAAACTAGACCAATACAGGATCAGTTTTTTTTTGTTCTAACTGTGATACACGGATAACTTCTAATGTTCAGCAGTTGGTCAAGTTTTTCTACTTGGCTTTATTGCTATTAGATAACAGATTAATTTAAAGATGTTATACATTCATTCACGTGCAAGTAAACTCTCTCAAAGGCTAGTTAGTCGGACAAACTAAAAGGATTCTGGTTTTTGTACGTAAATTTAGTTACATTGCTGTTCCGTGAAATTAAATTGTAACAACTTGTATTTAATATACTATGGCAGTAGAAAACCATAAAACTCACCCATTATCAGCCAGAATTCACTTTAAAAACACGATTCAGCGATACAAAACACAAATAACATCACCACAAACATCACACAGCGGCCATTTTACAATTTATGGGTTGCAAGCTTTAAAAAAACGTCCTTTTTTCAAGATTGTTCTCGTTGGTGCAAACTTGCAAAGCAAAGTTAGTAGCAGTTAAGACTGTTTAAAAAATACTCTAAACTTTGCTCTAAACCCATTTTCTACATCACGAAATTATTTTTGTAAGCGAATAATTTAATTTGTAGAACACTATCGTTCACGCAATCCTTTTACATTTATTTTGTTATGCACTTTATTTTTCGTTATTTTCTTTTCTCTTTTATTCTTTTGATGATAAATTCATCAATTATTACAAGATATTTTATGGTGTTTTAGAGATTATAAACAAAGAGAACCAACCAGCCAATGGTATTGCCAACGTAAAATCTATTTTTCTTTTCTTGTCAAGAGCTGTCAAAAAGGTTGGACATTTGTGTGTTTTTAAAGGATTTCTTAAAATCTATATTAATCCGGCGATAAAAATATACAAATGATGCAGTAAATAGTGCATTACAGTGCCGTGTATGTGTAATTTATAATTTCTTTAATATTTCAGCTTCAAGATGGTGCAGCGGCTAACGTTCAGACGACGTCTGTCGTACAATACCAAATCAAACCAGAGGAGGATGTGAGTGTTTTTACTTGTTTTATGACATTGATACTCTTGCAGATCATCACAGGTAACGAAATTACATGATTACTTACAAATATCCGTCTTACAATTTTAAAGTTTACCTTTAACATAACCTCTAAAGTCTGTAACTGGATTTGGTGCAAGTCCTAGGCAGATATTTAAGACACTGAACATGTGTCCTTGCATTTAACTACCTATTTAAATCTCTGTAAAAGAATTACATCGTTACGTTTAGGCTACAGACAATTTCTAGTAAGTTTCTGTAATCTACACTTCACACAATGTTTTTCTAGCCTAGCCTGTTTATCAATCATTAAGGTTAGGTACTGCATTTAGTACTTTCTACAATCAATGTAAACAATCGTTTTATGTGAATGGTCTGCCTTGAGCATTAATTTGTAAATAAGATAATCACAGAAGTCAATTTTAAACATGACTTAGTGTTCTATTTTAAAATTATATACCTATATTATCTTATACATTGTTGGTTAACACAAAAAGGTCTGTAGTGGCTGTACACTAGCTAGACTATGTACTTTTGGTCACTTAGCTAACTTAGCGGTTTCACTCACGTATTTTTAGTCACTTGCGCGACATGTTTCGGAGAGCCTAGGTCTCCATTTTCAAGCACTAACAGTGCCTGAGTGAGTAGCGGTCACGACGGGCCTACTGGCGGGGTAGACCTAGGCTCTTCGAGACATGTCGCGCGAGAAACCGTTAAGTTAGCAAGTTAGTATGACTCACGATAGTTTAAATTCGATTACTTTTGGTCAGTCTTGAAAATTTTACATTTTAAATACCAAATCCACTGAAGTACAAGATTCCACTCAGTTAATAGTGTATTTACTATTCTGTGAGCTACCTTGCAAATAGCCTAGGCAAGATCTATGGAGTATTGGATCAGTTTTGCAAAAGAAAGAGTGGTCTTTGAAAATTTTTGACAATGGTAGCAGATAGGGCTTGCAATATCGAAAGGTTTCCAATTCCGGAACTGATTTTCGATAATGGGTCCCAATTCCGGAATTCCAGAACTGGTTCCGGAATTAGGGTTCATCATATTTTTAATAGATTCTTTAATAAAAAACAACAAAAAATATGAAATTGTGATACTTTACGTTTATTAAATTATTTAATCGAGAATTATCAATAAATTGAGTAGTGCTGTCTTTGCACCTCTTATTTTAGTAACTTATTACTATGGTCACTTTTATTCACTTCAATGATATGGCGTATTTATTTGGGGAAACAACACATGCTGGTTATATGCCTAATTTCATATCATGTCTAAATATAACGGTTTCGTAGCCTAGTAGGCAGTGGCTCTTTACCAAGAGATAAAGATAGAGATTAAGAGGTTTAAGGTTGTTTTCTATGCATTAAAGTATTCAGCTATACCTATTACCTTTATGCATTGTCGACTAGTGCCAAAAACGCAAGCCTTATTGAGATTAAACAAAATAGGCTAAATGATTAAAATTCTTCAGAGAGCTTCATTACAGCATTATACTTGCAAATCTTCAGAAAATTCGCGTTTGTACGGGACTATTTTGTGTAATGCTCCAAGATACAAATGACAATGAGGGGTAAAGCCAACACCACTATTCCTCTCTCTCTCTCTCTCTCTCACCCAAAAACTATTAATAACTTGATACTTACCATCTTTCTAAATTCCAGAGTGCGCACCCCTGGCGGCCGCCTAGTCTACCAATACGTCAAGAAGCCCAAGAAGATCCCGAGATGCGGCAACTGCAAGAGCAAGCTCCGCGGCATCCAGCCGGCGCGCCCCGCTGAGCGCTCCCGTCTCTGCTACCGCAAGAAGACCGTCAAGCGCGCGTACGGTGGCGTCCTCTGCCACAAGTGCGTCAAACAGCGCATCGTCCGCGCGTTCCTCATCGAGGAACAGAAGTTGGTGAAGGTGTACAAAGCGCAACAGGCCAACCCCAGGATCAGCAAGAAGGCCGCGAAATGAGCTTAGGGTATAAATAAAAGTTAAAAATCAGATGGGAGTTTTATTGAACAATCATAATCTTATCATTGTCCTGGAAGAGCTAGGCCCGGAAAAAGGATTACAATTTTGAGAGCAATAGCCCTTATACCCTAAACTCTATGCTATAAATTAATACTATATTGCCTCTGACTATAGATACTATCCTTAATAGTTAGATCAAGCGATTTTGATAGCCCAGGCTGTGCAAGTGTTATTTTAAACGTCAAACTTCTATGAAATTATGAGTCATTATGACGGACGTTTAAATAACACTTGCACAGATTGGGCTATCAAAATCGCTGCCAACTTAGCTTGGTCTAACTCTATAGTCTATAATAAACTACTATGATTATTACTATAGTTGGTCAAACCAAATTGTTAGTAAATAAGAACAAAAAAAAACTATACTCATCCTTTTCTTTTGGGTGCTAGTACTAGTGTAAGACAAAGATAGTATGATTCTCTCTGTCTATGTTTGAAATGAGACAGTCCTTTGACAAACTATACAATAAAAATATACTTTCGGCTGTATGGCAATGCCTGTGCTCTTAAAGAGTACACAGTTTATGGAATCTGACGTTTTGCTGTCTACATTGTCTGTGATTTGCACTTTATAATATAACCTGTGGTTCACTCCCGTTCACTAAATTTATCGTACGTACATCGTGTAGATAATTGTTGCGAAATTATTTATTTTATCCTAAATCTTTATTTATTTCCTATAGAAACGTCTGTGATATTGTTAATAAATAAGTAACACAAAATGTCGAATCCCTGGAAAAAAGTTTTAGAGCCCGTTACGGCAGAAAACTTATCGGACATAATGTCTGAACAATATGCGAAAGGACTGCAGGTCCAAGAAGAAATAAAGTTTGCGGAACTGATATCTGATCAGCAAGTGAGTCCATCGTCATCCGACGATATTCCTCCGGAGATCCTGCAGCAGTTACAGGATGCTAACTTGACAGAATACTGCGATTCGGATGCTATTATTGCAAAAGTGTTGCAATGTCAGTTCGACAAAGAATACGATGACGAAATCAAGAGAGTCGAAAAGAAGCGCAACGGAGATGCCAAAGTTTCCGTGTCATATGATAACTACCGCAATGTGCCCGAAAATCTCGTGTACGACTCAGATTCGGAAGATGATGTGGAAGTCTCAGCTAAGAGAGACTGGGATCGGTTTGAGACGAACGAGAAGGAATACGCGAGTCTGCCGAAACGTGGGTACATTATCAAGGATGGAGAGATGGTAACCAAGCACGACAGCGTGATCAACGGTCGTCGGAACGCGTGCCGCATCATGGCCTTCCCGCCAGAGGTGTGCACGGGCGACGGCGCTGGATTCGACATGAAACTGCCAAACTCTGTTTACAACCATTTGAAGGAACAAACTAGACACCACCAGTCGCGTAGGCATAAGATGTTGGACCGCAAAGAAAGCCAAGCTACTGCTGAAATGGGTCTCGATGAAGCTACTCGCCTGATTCTCTTCAAGCTCATCAATAATGGAATGTTGGAGGACATTAATGGTATAATCTCAACCGGGAAGGAATCGGTCGTACTCCACGCTAACAGCGATCCTTCATTCCCAGACATGATCCTGCCTAAAGAATGTGCCATCAAAGTGTTCAAAACTACTTTGAATGAGTTCAAAACTCGCGATAAATATATTAAAGCTGATTATCGGTTCAAAGACCGCTTTTCTAAGCAAAACCCAAGGAAAATCGTTCATATGTGGGCCGAGAAAGAGATGCATAACATGATGAGGATGCAGAAGATCGGTTTGAACTGCCCTGACATGATTTGTCTGAAGAAACATATCCTAGTCATGTCCTTCATTGGCAGGGATAATAAGCCTGCACCGAAGCTGCGAGATGCAATCCTAAGCCCTGAGAAATGGGAGAGTGTGTACAAGGAGGTTGTGGACGTTGTTCATAAGCTGTACAGGGAGGGGCACATGATCCATGCGGACCTGTCGGAGTATAACATCCTGTGGTGGGAGAACAAGTGCTGGTTCATTGATGTGTCGCAGTCCGTGCAGCCGGACCATCCTAATGGATTAGAGTTCCTGCTCAGGGATTGCCGTAATATCAGCAATGTAAGTTTTTTTTTTACATATAGAGTGCATCTCCTTAAATGACTTTCACCTAAGATGGTAATCTGCTTTTCTTTTGTGCGAGCGGTCGCCCATTGTGTACCATTGTCTCTGACAATGGTACGCGTTCAGACTTTACCGTCTAAGGTAAATCTCACTGTCTTAGGTGAATCTCACTGAACTCTTCCTCTCACTCTCATTTGAGCCTCGTAGGCCTACACAACATATAAATAGTCTTATCTTCATTCAAAACAAACTTGTGTAAAACTGCGTCATTATTGCATAATGTGTGTAAATGTGTTTGTTTCAAACAATATGCACGACCGCTAAATAATGCAAATTAAAGACGCTGATATCATTGTGTACAGTACAAATTATCCTTGAAACTCTTCATTGAAATACTATCATGTTTTTCCTGCTTTGTTTACATAAATACTTGTTAAATTTCAGTTTTTTGAGAAAAAGGGGGTGCCAGACGTAAAGACAGCAGAAGAACTCTTCAAGTCCATCACAGGTTTCGAAGAAGTGGATGTTAACTTACTGGAAGGAGTCCACACTACGTACAACTCACTCTCCTCCCGTTTCGAAATAGCTCCAGACGACAACAGGAATGTCAGCTACCCGTTTGAGTACTGCTGGAATAAGAGCAGTGAATCAAAGCAAAAGAGTGACTCTGACATTGATTCTGATGACGATGAGTTTGAGGAAATGTGGACACAGTCGCAGAAGGTGAAGGCTGTTGATACCACATCCAACTTTGGTAACGAGGTTAACTTTGAACCAACTACATCTATCATTGATAAAGAAACCAACTTTGGTAATGTCATTGATGTATCATCAGTAGGGGATATAGGTAGTACTGAGAAGGAGAAAAAATCTTAAAAAATTGTGTAGAGTCCATGGTATACTCAATTTATAGTTAAGGTGCAGTTGCTTATTGAAAGCATAGCTACCTGTGGGTTCAGTAGGTTTTGTATGAAATTCTCTTTGTAGGTTACACAATAAAACTGCCGCCTTGTATTGCTGACTTATACTTTTTTGTTAAATTTTCTCGTTTTTTTAAATGCTTAACCGAATTTTAACCTAGAGGGTTACGGTAAACTCGGGTAATTTTAGTCCACAACTTACAATTATGGTCCAAATTTAACTTCCAGTAAAATATGTATAGATATTTTTCAAATTATCTTGAGTATCTAATAGATATAGGAAAATCATTAGTATATCTAAGCTCCAAAATAAATGTAATGAGTACAAATTAAAAAGGCTCATTAATAATCAATGTTAAAAACTGGATCATAGTTGTATTATAGGACTATACTCTATAGTTACCCGAGTTTACGGTACTTGAACCCTAACAATGATTTTAGTTGGATAAACCAACTAGGGCCGTAAAGTAATAAGTCATAGTTTGTTTATTTCTTTATTTTTAATCTCTGACAACTTCCCTTATTCTGATTTCGTTGCATTTGTTTTTCCACCATGAACCCTACCAGTCCTTCGGGCGGCAATGAGGCCGACCTTGCGACCAGCTGATGCTCCTCTCTTCACCGTCGAAGCCTTGCCAATATGCTGATGATTCCCACCACCATGAGGATGCTCCACAGGGTTCATGGCAACACCGCGGACGCGCGGCCAGCTGTTACGGCCTTATTAATGCCGTAGCTGCCAGGGTTATGGGCATTAATTTCATCTCTATATATATCCCCCATCCTGAAGTAGTTAATATGCATGAATTACAATCTATTCTCAAATCGATTCCACCTCCTCTTATGATTTTAGGGGACTTTAATTGTCACAATATGTCCTGGGGGTCATACCATTCGGATGCGTTTTCATCAGCCCTGCTGGATTTGTTCGATGAAATCAATGTAGGAGTTGTTAATGACGGAACTCCCACGCATCGGGTATACCCAGGCCAGAACCCCCAATCAGTTCCCGATTTATCTGTCTGTTCCCCGAGTTTGTCTTCTTTACTATCCTGGAGGGTATTACGCCAGTCGTTTGGCAGTGACCATTTCCCGATTATTATCACCAAGCCTTCTTCTATTCTTCCATCTCCTTCCCCCGAACCTCTTCTGAAACACAAAATTCAATCAGCAGACTGGCCCAATTATGCATTATTTATAGAGGAACATATGAAAGAGTGGGACACGAGCGAAATAAGTCAGGATGAAAAATATATAAAATTTAAAAATGTGTTAATAGAGTCCGCCGATAAATATATACCAAAAAAGAAACCTGCTAAACTCAAAATCCCATCACCCCCGTGGTGGAACGCAGACTGTACGGCAGCCGTTAAAAAAAGAGATGCCGCTGAGCAGGATTTCAACAATACAGGAAATTTGGAAGACTACATTTCTTTCAAAAAAATCTCGGCCCGTACAAAACGCTTCCTAGCAAAGGCAAAAAAGAGGGGATGGAAGGGGTTCTGCGAGAATTTATCTCCTAGAACCCCTACATCACTTATATGGCGGAATATAAGGAGGTTCAGGGGTTCGTTTAATCCAGAATCTATGGCCACCACAGATTCTTCCTGGCTGTCAGACTTTGCAGATAAACTTGCCCCGCCAACTGTCCCTGAAGCATCCTGTTTGTTACTTCCCCCGCTGCCAGGCACCGGGAGCTCTCTAGACATGCCTTTCTCATTCTCAGAGCTTAGTCTAGTGCTTAGTGGATTGAGAGATACTACACCGGGAGAGGATGGCATACCATACTGTTTCCTATCTAAGTTAAATACATCCTCACAGGAGTACCTGCTTGGTATTCTAAACCATGCCTTTGGCACGGGAGAGATCCCTGTTGACTGGAAGACCCAAGTCATTATTCCAATCCTAAAACCGTCTAAAAACCCAGACGAGGCTAGCTCATATCGCCCGATTGCCCTGTCCGCGACAATGGGAAAGATACTGGAACATCTGGTTAAAAACAGACTCGAATGGTTTGTGGAAAACAAAGGTATTCTAGCTGACACGCAGTTTGGCTTCCGAAAGGGCCGTAGTACAATGGACAGTTTAAACATTTTAGCAACTGATATCCGACTAAGCTTTTCGAAAAACGAATATCTTCTGGGATGTTTCCTAGATATCTCTGCGGCCTACGACAATGTCCTTCTTCCGGTGCTCAGGGCAAAAATGCTTCATCTGAGCATTCCCGCGAAGATTGTACATATTGTCACCAACTTATTCATGGGTAGGTCAATTAAAATTAGAAATGGTAATTCCTATTACCCGCCTCGGACTTTGTGGCGAGGTCTCCCGCAAGGATCTGTACTCAGCCCCCTGCTTTACAGTATCTACACCTACGACTTGGAACAATCTGTCCTTTCCTTCTGTAATGTCTTGCAGTATGCTGATGATCTGGTCTTATACACCTCAGCAAACTCAATGGACAAAGCCACTGCTAGTCTGAATACAGCGCTGGGTTACCTCAAAGATTGGCTTGATGAACATGGTCTTACCCTATCGCCAACAAAAAGTTGTTTAGTGACTTTCAGTCGCAGAAGGATCATGCCTCCTGCAGATGTCCGTTATGGTGGTGTCATGATACCAAGTAAAGAGTCAGTAAAATTTCTAGGTGTTATTTTAGACCACAAAATGTCGGCCTCCTCACATCACAAATATGTACTGAGTAAATGTGAAAAAAATATTAATATTCTGCGAGCATTATCAGGTGTTTGGTGGGGCTCTCACCCTTATTGCCAGAAGCTACTATACAATGCCATCATACGCAGCCATATAGACTATGGGTCATTTCTAATGGAACCTTGCAATAAGGATGGCCTAGATAAATTAGACCTCATACAGGCAAAATGTTTAAGGATCATACTGGGTGCTATGCTTCCTTCTCCCAAAAATGGCATGCAGGTAGAAGCTGTTGAACCTCCTTTGTCTCTCCGCAGACAATATCTTGCCGACAGGTTCTTGATCAAAGCCAGCTCTTACAACAACCACTTGTTGCTTCCACGCTTGCGGGCACTGGCACTGGAGGTCACTGAAAACCGATATTGGACATATAAAGCCTTTCCAAGAATAATAATGTCTTTTTCAAAACTGTCTAATATTAACCCCAGTCTATATAAATCCGGCGCTAACCCTTTATTTGAGGTGGCATTTGAGACCTTAATATATTCACCTAAAGTTCTATTAGATATAGGAATTTTCAAAAATGATCCAGGAGCAAACAACAAGTTCAATAAATTTTTAGATAAATGGCAAGATTACTTACCGGTTTTTACTGACGCTTCAAAGGTGGATCCTACAAAATGTGTGGGAGCAGCGGTGTGGATTCCTCGGTACAATATTGCCCTCCCATTTAAATGTCCTCCTCAAGCATCCATTTTCACAGGCGAGGCAGTTGCTATTCTTGAGGCTGTCAAATATGCAGAGACCCACAATATTAAAAACACCATTATCATCACTGATAGTAGGAGTTGCCTGCAGGCTATTGTAGGCAACCAATTCAAATTCAAAGCAAAATTTCCATTGATTCTCGAAATCAAAGCTTTGCTACGTAGGTGTGAATCAAGGGGCCTACATATTGTTCTCGGGTGGGTTCCAAGCCACTGTGGTATTAACGGCAATGAGATGGCTGATATGTGGGCAAAACGAGCGATTGACATCGGATCAATGAAGCAGGAAATTTACGGTACTGACCTATTGAGTTGTGCGCTATCCAATATGTTTAATACATGGCAGAAGCAATGGGATACCTCTAGAATACAGACAGGTAAACATTATGGCTGTGTACAACCTCGAATTACTCGAAAACCGTGGTTCTATCGTTTTCGTACTTCTCCGAAATGGGTAATATCGACCATTTGTCGTTTACGCTTAGGTAAAGTATGTACTCCGTTATTTCTGGCTATGATTGGTGTCCGTGCGAACTCATTGTGTGAATGCGGGTTGGATGAGGGTAACTTGGACCACATCTTCTTTGCTTGTTCAGGGTGTAGTTATTCACTGTACGATGTATTACCCGAAAATGTTCCACGACCTATATGCTTTAGCTCACTGCTTTGTCACATGGATACTAGGCTTACTTCTATACTCATTAAATATTTACAAACGAACAACATTAAACTCTAAATAGCGTCTTATCTTTTATAATCTAATGCGTCTAATTATTTATGTTTTATTCTATACTTCATATTTATTTTATATATCGTTTTCTTCTCTTCCACTTCCTTCATGTTGGCACTATTAACGTTCTGTCGCCCACTTCCCGCTTTTTTTCTACTAATTTTTGTATTCGTCATGTGTTTGTCTGTGATGTTCATAACAATTATTCGTTTTTAGGTCTTCCCAACCACAACCTCCCAGACTACCGAACATTCTCCTCACGTGTGAAAGTCAAAAACCGACATTGGCAAATTCACCCCGTGCAAAATTGCGGGGAGTAAAAGCCAGATTAAAAAAAAAAAAAAAAAAAAAACTTCCCTTATCCTGATTTCGTTGCATTTGTTTTTCCACCACGAACCCTACCAGTCCTTCGGGCGGCAATGAGGCCGACCTTGCGACCAGCTGATGCTCCTCTCTTCACCGTCGAAGCCTTGCCAATATGCTGATGATTCCCGCCACCATGAGGATGCTCCACAGGGTTCATGGCAACACCGCGGACGCGCGGCCAGCTGTTACGCTTCATTTTATACTTGTTATACGCCCGACCAGCTTTCATTAAAGGCTTATCGATACGTCCACCACCAGCAACAATCCCAACCATTCCTCTGTTGCTAGACGGCAAAACTTTTTTAGCACCGGATGGCAACTTGACTCGGGTTCTCATTGTATCAGAATTATGAGCAATAACTGTAGCAAAATTACCAGAACCACGAACAAGCCTACCTCTGTCACCCAATTTCTCTTCCAAGTTGCAGATAATCATGCCCTCAGGCATTGCTCCGATTGGCTTCACATTCCCAACTTGAAGCGTAACTTTCTTCCCGTAGAAAACAAACTGTCCAGTACACAACCCTTCAGGAGCGATTAGTAATTCCTTACGGGTCTTCAACCTGTAAGGATCTCGGAAGTGCACCACAGCTAGCGGTGCTCCACGGCCAGGATCGTGTATAATGTCCTTTACGACTCCTTTGATGTAGCCGTGACGTTCCGCAAAGTCCAGGGAACGGAGTTTAGGAGCTCCTTTCCTCTTGTTGGTGCGGGAGACGAAGACGGAACCAGCGCCTTTGCGCTGAGCGCGAATCATACGACCCATGATTTTAGAGGCCCCGTTTTGAACAGATAAAGTAAGATCGATATGCCTCCGAAAGACGAAACTAAAAAACTTGTATACACGAGATATCGCAACTTTTTTACTAATCTTCTAAGAAGGCTTAAAGCGGAACACGAGGCAAAAGAACTTACTGCCCATAAAAAGTCGCCTAAAAAACTATGGAAAACCATAAACAAAACTACACATCGGAACCCTACAAAATCTACTGCGAAAAATCTGACAAAGATTAAAAGTACTGAAAAAGAGTCCCTGAAAGTATGTAACGAATACTTTGCTTCTGTCGGTCAGAACCTTGCCAACATAATCTTAACAGAAGAAAATGAAACACAAGTCTTTGGCAGCCAAAGTTAAAGTAAATACATCAAGATTTAACTCAATTTTCATCTCCCCCACCGACAAAAGTGAGGTTCTCATCCTGATCCAAAAATTGGACCCAAATAGTTCTCCAGGCCTTGACAACATTAACAATAAAATTTTGAAAGCCATTGCTTCGGTTATTGCTGAACCCCTTGCAGTGATTTTCAACAAAAGCATAGAAAGTGGCATATTTCCCACGGCTTGGAAAATATCGGCAATAGTACCGATTCACAAAGGTAATGCCAAAAATGAACCCTGCAACTATCGGCCTATATCACTACTGGGATGTGACTCGAAACTTCTAGAGCGAATTGTAAATAAAAGAATAGTTACATACCTTGAATCCAATTGCCTTCTAGCGGATCGTCAGTTTGGTTACAGAAAGGGAAAATCGACCGAAGATGCCGTTACTCTTCTCACAAAAATTGTCTCTTCACATTTGGACGAGGGCCTGTTTCGGAGTCTTTTTGGACTTAGCAAAATCCTTCGACACCGTTTCTGTCCCCATCCTTTTGAGAAAATTAGAGGCGTATGGATTTCGAGGGAATACACTAGTTACTTGACTGAAAGAAAGCAGTGTGTCCAAATTGGGGAATACTTTAGTGACCTGGGGGCGGTTTCTTTCGGCGTACCACAGGGCAGTATTTTAGGTCCTACACTTTTTCTATTGTATATCAATGACATTACACTTACTCCGCTACAGAATGCTGAGCTACTGTGTTACGCCGATGACACCGCTATCGTCTTTCACGGTTGCTCTTGGGAAAATGTCTATAGCCACGTCGAGCATGGTATGTCTCTACTGTCAAATTGGTTAAAGCAGAATCTGCTAACTTTAAATACAACCAAAACGAAATTCCTTTGTTTCCATAAGACATCGGCTTCTTCACCGGGACTACAGATGAAACTTAAAGTCCACAATTGTGGCTGCACTGTTTCTTCAGCCCAAACTTGTATGTGTGACCATATGTCAAGATCGAACAAAATAAAGTATCTCGGTATCGTGATAGACGAGAAACTAAACTTCAGGCTGCGTGTGGAGGCGGTGGCGGGTAGGGTCCGAAAGCTGATGCACACTATGAAGATGCTAAGAGAATCGGCTGATTTACCCCTATTAAAAACTATTTATACCGCTCTTGGACAATCGATAATCAGATACTGCATCCTTGCATGGGGAGGTACAAACTCGACTATCCTTCTGAAATTAGAAAGAGCGCAAAGAGCGGTGTTGAAGGTAGCCTTGAAGAAATCAATTAGGTATCCTACGAAGGTCTTGTCTTGTACAATGGCACTCAAGTACTCAGTATTCGGAAGCTCTATCTTCTGAGGGTGGCTCTGTCGGTACACAAAATGGTTCTCAATTCATCAAACTACAATAAGTTATAATATTGTCTCCGGTTACCGCGATAGTTACTCTTAAAATAAAACGTAGAACGGTTTTTATCGCGTATATATATATATATCTTTACTTGAAAATAATTGTAGTGTATAACTAGCCTTATGAACCGATTTTGCATGTACAACCAGCCTTAAAGTTTATTGTCTATGATTGTTCATTATTTTTAGTATGTGGGTATTTTTGCACTGTAATTTTTCCTCAGTCACCCGTTAACCACGAACGCTGTAAAGGGTATATTATAAATTCAATATACGCGATATAATCCGTTTTCATAGTTTTATTTACAATAAGTTACTTAAAAATCGAATATTTAAAATTCTTACGACTGCCGCCAAAACCACATTTGCACATCGTTTTTCGGACTTTCTCCACCCCCGAATCTACAATCGTTTAGTTAATTTGTACAACTTTAAGGAATACTCGATCTTGGAAACAAAAAAGTTCTTAACAATTAATTTGATGAACTTATCCTTTTTAGACAGAAAAGATTATTAGGATAATATAGTAACTATTTATTAATCTGTGTCTGTACAGCAAATTAGCATACCTACCAATTACAATATGTGTATGTGGTACTTCGGATAAAGAAAATAAGCATCCTTACGCTACCATTAGGTTTAATTGGTATTATTTAACCTTACGCTTAAATTCCCATTTGAATCCTTACCATTATTATGCAGGCCATAGCTTCTTTTGCCTGGTAAACAATAGTTACTTGTTGAGAGTTACCTATACATACAATATATACATATTGGGGTTGGCAACTGTCAAAGGTTTGCAGAGATGGCGCCATTATAGCTTGCCCCAGTTGCCCCTTTTTCTATGAGATTTGGCTTAAAGGGCTGGCATCCGGGGCATTAAAAAAAACCAAAAAAATTACACAATTCTAGGGATTGACAGGGCAAGCTATACTGGCACCACCTGTCAATATTTCGACCGCTAAGCATAAATTTTAGGTCTGTGGGCCAACCCCATTTCAACTCACGGTTCATGCGAGCCTGGGGAGTGGGGACAGACAGACAAACAGTGGAGTCTTATTAATAGGGTCTTTACCCTTTGGGTACGGAACCCTAACAAAAACAGCCCTAATAGGTACGAAACACTTTATTTTTTGTTCACATCATTTTCCGCTTCACGCGCGGCATGGGCGACAAGCGTTCACAGGTAATGCTGCACGTGACATGCAAGTCTCGTGAAGACTAAGGAAAAATCCGTACACAGCTCGGTAAGCTCGGAGACGATTGCTGCCATAAACGCGATGATATAGCTTAACCAAAAACAGCCTTATATCTTAAGACATACAGTTTCTTTATGGTTCACTTCATGGTCGTAGCGACAAGCGTGAGCAGGTCGTGGTGCGCGGGCGCGAGCGCGGGCCGCAGCTCGCAGGCGGCGCGCGCGAGCGCCTGCGCGTCGCGGGTCACGTGGGACAAGATGGCTGACTGGAGTTTAAGCCGTAGGTCTATGTTGAATGGTATTGCTGCAGAAAAGTAAAAAAAAAAAAGAATGAACCAACCTTTACGTAATGTAAAGTCAATAGAAGTCTACTTACAGGGCTTTTAATGATAAAATATATTTATAATACCCCCTTCACACTTATAAAATGTCTGCAAAAACTGTGTTCTGCATGAACATATTTAAATAAAGTAAAATATAAAATCTTACCATCACTGTCAGCATCATTAAGTATATCAGTGAACAGTTGTTTCAGGGATTCCACCTTTGCATCACCTTTTGGGTCCATATAAAGGGAAAGGAGTATTCGGCTTAGTTGGATTCTGTAAACATTAAAAAAATCAAAACATTTTGAATACCTAAATTCTGGTACCAACAATATTAATTTTTTAACTTTAAACAATACAAAAAAAGTGCAACCGGCTTACCGTGAAAACGTTCGACGTGTTGCCTCTCTGTCGCACTTGTAAATTAGTATGTAAGTGTGACAGGGGGGCAACATGTCGAACGTGGTTAGCGGTAGGCCCTCTGCTCCATATCTGTACATATAATTTACTCATGTAACTACTGGAATTTTTTCATCTCATAATTTTTATTATACCATGTCAGTGGCAACAAGCATACCCGCCCCGGCCCTCATGATGGCAAGCAGTCACCATAGCCTATGGACGCTTTCAACTCCAGAGGTGTTAGGTGTTATCTATCATCTTTTACCAATGGTAAATATTGAAGAAAATAAGTCCCAGTTACCAGCACCAGTTGTAACAAATTGGTGGTTGGGAATAACCTAAATAAATTAGAATTAAAATTAGATACAGAAAACATACAACTTAAAAAAAACTACTAGATACTTACTCTGCAAGAACATCTTCTGGTAGATTCACATTGAAGTCCACCAGTTCATTTGCTTTTTCTAAGGCTATATCATATTTTCCTGTAAAATTTACAAAACAATAATTATTTATCATTATTTTGTGGCAAGGTTATTATATGTTATTTAAATACTACTAAATTAATCTATGTTAAGTAATTTACCACAGTCAATAAGCAGATTAATATAATTCCTCACAAACATGATCCTCATGTTTGTGTCTTGTACTAAAGCCAGTGCTTGTTCATAGTAGGATACCGCTTCACACTTAAGGTTCAATGTTACGAGGTCAGCTGCCAGCTCACTCAGTAGGGACAGGCGGATTGAGGACCTGTCTGGATACTTGGTCAGGGCTTGGGTGAAGCACCCGATGGCTGCCTGGAAACAAGAATGAGGACTGTCAATGAATGGATCTTTTTGTCTTATTGACAGCGGCGACATGATTGATCAAATTCATTACAGTTCACTAAAGCATTTCGTAACGAAAATTATAGTTGAGGATAGCCCATAGTGAACAGTAATAGATTGTAGTTTGGAGTCTTATTATAGTCGACGAGTAGTAAAAATATTTATCGTGTGGCAAGTTGCTTATCAGTTGAGCATAGACAAAGAATCATAGCCCATAATAATTTTGCAATGTCAGTGGTGCCCAAAGATTTGGATATTTCGAAAACTACTTTCCCTTGTCATTGCAAAACTTGTACATTTCGATATCATTTGATTTATGAGAAAATGGTAACAGTTTTCTTTGCGTAATCTCCACTTTTTTTATTTATTTATAATCTCCACTCTCCAAGGTATACATTTAATTGAAATAAAAAATAAAATAAAATAAATAAAAATAAAAAAGCCTTTTATTTCTGGGTAATAAAAATTAATCTATAAATTTAAACCTAATTTGTATAATATTGAAAAATTACTCCAGAACCCTCCTAAGAGGTATCCAGATTTCCTCCTTTCAGATTTTTCAATTTTTTCGGTCTTGGGCCTCCCATATCCAGTTGGCCCCCGCTATTTCAATTATGTCGTCCGACCAGCATGCCAATGGCCGTCTTCTCTTCCTCTTTCCGTCTGGACCTTTCCAGGCCATTGTGTGGAAAGTCCACCTCTCGTCCTGGAGTCTGGCAACATGGCCAGTCCGTCTCCTTTTTTGTTTCTGGGCCTGGCTTAGTGCGTCTATAATCTTAGTTTTTTCTCGGATTATGAAATGTCTGATCTTGTACATTTTCCTTATTTTAAGTATACTTACTTAAAATAAAAAATATAAGCATAGCTAAATTCTCCTTGAAATTGAATCTTTTCTGCACCAGCTTATATATCTGGTTGACTAATAGAGAATACCTTTTGGCATTAAGTCTTGCCATTTGTAAATTTTTTCTTTGATTGTGCAATACTTCAAAATGATAGAGGGTTATGTGCAAATTCAAAGCCATCTGCTGTCTCCAGAGGGGTACCTCAGGGCTCTATCTTGGGTCCACTGCTTTTTATTCTCTATACCACAGATGTCCGTGACTCCATAAAGCATTGTAAGTTCCACCTTTATGCTGATGATATTCAAATCTACATCTCATTTAATCCAAATAATACAGGACACGCTGTTGCGAAACTAAATGAAGATTTAGAAATTATTACAGCCTGGTCAGAGTCCAACTGCTTGGTGTTAAATCCAAGTAAATCTGAAGTTATGGTATTTGGCTCTAAAAATCAACTTAAGCGGATCGAACACCATAAACCAGCAGTTATAATCTCGGGAGAAGAAGTAGAACGTGTATCGGAGGCACGCAATCTGGGATTAATAATGGATGAATCTTTGCGTTTCGAGGGGCATATTGCGGAAATTACAAGAAACGCATTTTATAGACTCACAATACTATATCGAATTCGGAATTTTATCAGCGTCGATCTGCGAATCAAACTTTGTAATTCTTTAGTACTTTCTAAATTTGATTATGCGGACATAGTCTACGGTCCACGTTTACTAGCCCGCACTGATCGTATAGTGCAGAGAGTGCAGAATGCATGTGCTCGTTATTGCTTCGGAATTCCGCCACGAGAGCATGTGACACCTTATTTGAACTCAGCAGGTATTCTCAAAATGGCATTTCGCAGAGAACTGCACCTGTCATCTTTGTTGTTTGGAGTTTTTAAAACATCAGAGCCAGAGTATCTGTTCGATAAGTTCACTTGCGCGCAAGCAGGTCGAGCTTGTATGGCATCAGATCGGTTTGTGACGAGTTGGTATTACCACATCACCATACTGCTGCATTTCGAGGTAGCTTCAAATATACAGCAACGAAATGCTGGAATAATATACCTCCACCCCTCAAAAACTTAAATACAATAAGTAGTTTTAAATTGCGGTTTAAACAATATCTTTTAGCAATACAAAACTCGCTACCTCTTGGTACTAGACCCACGCCGTCATATTTAAAATGATTATATCTATGCACCTTATGTCTTTATTTATTCTTATCTATATTAAGTATTTTTGCACTCATATCTATCTATCATAAGCTTATATACTTCCTTTAATACATATGTAACTATTAAATTCTGCTTACACACTATACCAGCAATTGTTCTGTCCAATTTCTAAAACATAGTTTACACTCATACATACATGTTAACATAATTCTAAGCCATTTAGTTTTCGACTAACAGCGAGTAAGGGATAATGTATCAAGGGTCTGCCTGAAAACCAGCGTTGTAGTAAATACACTGCAACATTATGCTGAGGCAAGCTCCTATTTAACACGCATGAATATTTCTCTCTGATGTGCAACTCAATTTCTTAGTTTTGTAAGTCTAAATTTAAGGTTTATCTGTAAAAAAATGTACTACGCTATCTGTTAACTCTGCCATTTCATGTGATGTTGAATAAAAATGTTCTATTCTATTCTATTCTTATTCAATAAAGTTAAAATGAATAAAATAAATATTGTTTATCTCGAATCGGACCGACGAAAAGTTATTAGAACTGGAGGAAGAATTAAGCAGGTTACGTTGGGGAATCATAGGGTTATCGGAAGTCCGTAGAGAGGGGGAGGACATGATAACTCTGAATTCCGGCAACTTGCTCTATTTCCGGGAGGGCGAACAACGGTCCCAGGGAGGTGTCGGGTTTATCGTCCACAAGTCCCTCGTAAACAACGTGGTGAAGATCGAGAGTGTGTCGAACAGGGTAGCGTGCCTTGTACTCAGAATGACCCAACGTTATTCGTTGAAGGTCATACAAGTCTACGCACCGACCTCGACACACTCCGACGATGAGGTGGAGGCTATGTATGAGGATATCTCCAGAGCCATGCATAGCTCCAAAACTCACTTCACAGTTGTTATGGGGGACTTCAACGCTAAGCTGGGCAAACGAGACGGTGAAGAGCTGAGAGTGGGGCAATTTGGAGTGGGGCGTAGGAATCACCGGGGCCACCTACTGGCTGGTTTCATGGAGAAGGAAGGACTCTATATGATGAACTCCTTCTTCAGGAAACGTGAGCACAGGAAGTGGACCTGGGTGAGCCCTGACGGTGCAACAAGGAATGAGATCGACTTTATCATGTCGACGAAGAAGCAAATATTCAGTGATGTTTCTGTGATCAATTCGGTCAAAACCGGGAGCGATCACCGTATGGTAAGAGGCACACTGAATATTCAATTTAGGCTTGAGAGATCTCGACTGATAAAGTCTACGCTCCGCCCGGCACCGGCCCAGCTCCAAAACCCCGAGAGCTTCCAGCTCGAACTTCAAAACCGGTTCGAATGCCTAGCTAGCGACCTGGACGATTACAACGACGGGTTTGTGGAAGCTGTTCATACGGTCGGGTCCAAGTTCTTCAAGACTCGTCGTACAAGAACCAAGAAACTCTCGGACTCCACTCTCAAGCTCATGGAGGTGAGGCGTGAGATGATTCTGCAGTCGTCAGGTGACGTTTGTCGTTATAGGCAGCTCAACAGACGGATCTCGAAGTCTCTGAAGCGAGATATACGCCGATTCAATACTAACAGTATTGAAGAGGCTATCAAGCGCAACAGAGGCTCGAAGGTGTTTGCCAGAGATCTGTCTATTGGCCAAAGCCAACTGACAAAACTGAAGACCGACGACGGCAGGATCATCTCATCCAAACCTGAGCTCTTGGGAGAAGTCGAGAAGTTCTATGGACAGTTATACACAACAACCCGAGCACCCGTCGTGGATCTAGCTAGAGACCCTAGAGCTAGACTAACTCGACACTATACCGAAGATATCCCGGACGTCAGCCTGTACGAGATTAGTATGGCTCTCAAACAACTTAAGAATGGCAAAGCCCCAGGTGATGACGGAATTACGGCCGAACTCCTGAAGGCGGGTGGTAAACCAGTCCTTAAGGCCCTTCAGACGCTGTTTAGTTCCGTCATGCGCGAAGGAAAAACGCCGCAAGCGTGGAACAGAAGTGTGGTGGTGCTCTTCTTCAAAAAAGGTGATAACACCTTGCTGAAGAATTATAGACCCATCTCACTTCTGAGCCATGTCTACAAGCTGTTTTCGAGAGTCATCACGAACCGTCTCGCACGCAGGTTTGACGACTTCCAGCCTCCCGAACAAGCAGGTTTCCGTAAAGGCTATAGTACCGTAGACCACATACATGCCTTGCGGCAGGTTATACAGAAGACTGAGGAATATAACCTCCCCCTTTGCCTTGCATTTGTGGACTACGAGAAAGCCTTCGATTCGATCGAGACTTGGGCTGTGCTGCAGTCTCTCCAAAGGTGCCAAATCGACTACCGGTATATCGAAGTGCTGAAGTGTCTGTACGAAAACGCCACCATGTCCGTCCGACTACAGGGCCAGAGCTCGAAGCCTATTCCATTGCAGCGGGGAGTCAGACAAGGAGATGTAATCTCCCCAAAGCTGTTCACCGCTGCATTGGAGGATGCCTTTAAGGTTCTGGACTGGAAAGGGCGAGGCATCAATGTAAATGGCGAGTACATCACTCACCTTCGGTTTGCCGATGATATCGTAGTCATGGCTGAGACCATGGAGGACCTCAGTGCGATGCTCGCTGATCTCAGCAGAGTATCTGAACGAGTTGGTCTGAAAATGAACATGGACAAGACGAAGATCATGTCTAACGTCCATGTTGTGCCAACTCCCGTATTAATCGGAGGCTCTGCGCTCGAAGTTGTTGACGATTATGTATACCTAGGACAAACAGTCCAGTTAGGTAGGTCCAACTTCGAGAAAGAGGTCACTCGTCGAATCCGACTCGGTTGGGCAGCGTTCGGGAAGCTCCACAGTATCTTTTCGTCCAAATTGCCGCAGTGTCTTAAGTCAAAAGTCTTTGACCAGTGTGTGTTGCCAGTGATGACATACGGATCTGAGACGTGGGCGCTAACGATGGGCCTCATAAGAAGGCTCAAGGTCACGCAAAGGGCAATGGAGAGAGCTATGCTCGGGGTTTCTCTGCGTGATAGAGTCAGAAATGATGATATCCGCAGTAGAACTAGGGTCACCGATATAGCTCGCAGAATTGCAAACCTTAAGTGGCAGTGGGCGGGGCACATTGCTCGCAGAACTGATGGCCGGTGGGGCCGGAAGGTTCTGGAGTGGCGTCCGCGTACCGGAAGACGAACTGCCGGTAGGCCTCCAACGAGATGGAGCGACGACCTGGTGAAAGTCGCGGGAATTCGGTGGTTGCGAGCGGCACAGGATCGGTCGGAGTGGCGAGCCTTGGGGGAGGCCTATGTCCAGCAGTGGACGTCTATCGGCTGACATGATGATGATGATGATCTCGAATCTCACCTCTAGATTTTCTCTATCAGGACTACAAAACTTTAGCGAACGTAATTTTTTCTCTGCCTTCATAAACTGTCTTGCTGCAGTCACTAGATACTCTGCTTCGCCTAAAAAATTGCCCACAGACGCTTCGCACTTGGCTGCACCAATATAGCAATGTCCAGCAAATGTAGGTTGCTCGGAGTACTCGCATTGGATAGCTAGCGCTATAAACTCGTTGGTAGCTTCAGAAATATTCGGCTTCCTTAAGAAACGCCTGTAAAAAAACCCTTTATATTAACAAAACTGTAACGAGTTTAATACAGTACGTAGTCTCGGTGCTACTTACTTTTTCAATTTGGTGTTTATGTTCATGAACTGCTCATTGAAACTCGCATTTAAATCAGTAGACATTATGGGTAAAATAAGGCAAGCAGTTTTGTAAAGAACAGGCGAATTTCCACTGAATACTGAAATGTATTAAGATTAAGAATTTACGAATGAAAACACACCTTAGCTTAGCTGTCATGGTAGTTTTGACATTCCATTTTTTTTTTCCTTAATCCTCAAAGTCGTAACAGACTACCGCACCGCGACCTTGGTGCGGTCCAAATGTCTCTTTGTCGCTCTGACTTATAGCTGCGTCCTTAACGCACGTACGGCGAGCACCTTACACACTATCGATACGTGCGCCGCACTGCACAAGGGTCGCGTGCAGTGCGGTAGTCTGTTACGACTTTTAGAATGAACGCATCCATAATTGCGTTTAGTTCGTGCAAATTATTGTTTCGTTCATGGGAAAGCTGCGTTTCTTATCACTTGTGTACTTGTCAAAAGTTGTGTCAACTCCCTTGACGTGTCGAATATTTGGGTTAACACGATTACATATTTCGCTATTTTATGTCCTAATTTACTGTATATTTTGACAGTGGTGTATGGTGTCAGAAGGCTACTAGAAGAACTACAATGGATTTCTTTAAGAGCGGCTTAAAAACCGTTCTGGGGGCGCCGGAGCCCGGTCAAACTCCGTCGGGTGCTGAAACGGTACGATGTTGGATTTGTATCAAAAATGTTTCTAATGTTATATATATAGTCCCGAGACCTTCATATTTTAAGGTATGCAAGGCAATTCTGTCCCAACTTTATGACTCTTTCAGTTGTGCCAATCATTGTGCATAAAATATTGCTTTTTAGTGAAATAAGAATGTCAATATTTGTTTAAATTTTTTTACTTTTTCTTTTATTAAATAAATTGACATGTTAATGTAATTTGAAACTTTAAACATAGTTGTGAAATTGCCTCAAAATAACCATAAAAAATCCTTTCATTTACATAACTTTTGATACTAATTACAAACCAAAAAATGCAAAAAGTAATAATTGTAATAAAGCTGATTTTGCATATGATATTTATCTTTAACTAACAGTCATGCTTATAAATATATTATAGAAAACTAAAATGTTATGTGAAGTTATTTGTGATTAGTAGAACCAGCAGACTGTGAAATGGAAAAAGTGTTTTAATTATCAAACATATAGTATGATTAGTTTAGCAAACATATTCAACACTTTTCAAATGGTGGGAATGAAATTATTGCAAACAAATGTAAGATATAGTAATTTAAGTAAATTAGTTCCATGATTTAGATTTAGATTTATTTATTTCAGGATAAAAATTACACTATAAATTTGCATCAATGTCAAAATTATGCTTACCATGCATGTATATGGATTTTGGGTTTCTGATCTTGGGAGATGTGTGTCAAATTAAGGGTGTGCTCCCAGTACTGATTTTCTATGAGTACAATATAAATTTAAAAGTGAAAAAAATACTGCCTTGGGTGAGACTTGAACTCACGGCCTCTGGATAATAGCATTGTTTGCAGACTTTTCTGCTTGTTAAAAATTTAGTACAATATAAGTCTGGTTCCGGGACTTCCCGGTGCTCAAAACACAAAATCAATCCTGGGAGCATATTGCAGTCAAAATTAATAGAATATTTAAATTGTTTAGTCAAATGTAAAAATAACATTAAATTTACAATCCACATGAGCCTAAACAATTAAGTCGGTTGATTGTAATTTATTTGATGTTTAATGTCAATAAATATGTGTTGCCAAATGGCACAGAATTAGCTATACATTGGCATGCATAATGAACAATAAATAAATTTTATTAAGTATGTTAAATGTAAGTAAATGTGCCATTTAGGACTATTAAAAGTTAATAGACCAAATAGAGTACTGTGGTGATTGAAGTCTTTGTGTCAAATGTTTCAGTAGTGTATTAGCTGTTAAAGACACAACACAATCCCGTACCACAATACCACGCCATAATACAATATAAATATAAACCCTTCAGGCTACAGTGAAACCTGATTAATACAAACCCATTTAAAATATTATTTTATATGTAATTTTCCCTGTCATTTGTTTTCATACATTCTTTCATTTCACTCTTAATTACTTCCCCGTAAGACGCGGTTTCGCTTCAGTCTTCTTAAAGCGCTTTTACTGTAACTGATTTCATGGAGCAGGTACTTATTTATCTGTGCCAATGATGGTCCTGCAAGCGAAATTAAACCTTAGTCCAGTGTCACAAAGCTCATATTGTAATATTCATAATTACAGGTGGAGCGTCTAGTGGACCGTGTGAATAACTCCACTTTACTGGAAGACCGGCGGGATGCGTGCCGCGCTCTCAAAGCCATGTCGCGCAAGTACCGCGTCGACGTCGGCGCGCATGGCATGGACACACTGAAACAGGTACAAAAACTGCTTATTTTTCGAGAGTGTTAATTAAAACCTTCAAGAACAAAGCATACTCCCATCTTTCTCTATTTAGTTTTTAAATTCTTTAATAATTCCAGGTTTTAGAGCTTGACCGAGCTGACAACGAAACAATAAACTACGCCCTAGACACCCTCAACAACGTGATGTACCCCACACAGTTTGAGGAGGAAGAGGACAACCCTCATGTGCCCATGAATATTGGCGAACAGTTTACTGAAATGTTCATTAAGGACCATCACAACATACAACTAGTTCTGGACTTATTAGACGAGTTTGACTTCAGAGTAAGACTATCTGCCGTACAGTTGCTGACTTCACTACTAACTAATAGACCGAAGGATATACAAGAGATAATTCTAGTGAAACCTATGGGTGTATCCAAAATGATGGACTTATTAGGAGATCCTCGAGAAGTAATCAGAAATGAGACGTTATTATTACTTATAAAGCTTACTAGAGGAAACGCTAATATACAGAAGATAGTCGCGTTTGAAAATGCTTTCGATAGGCTTTTTGATATTGTGTCTACAGAAGGTTTTTCAGATGGAGGGATTATTGTAGAAGACTGTCTGTTGTTAATGTTGAATTTGTTAAAGAATAACAGCAGTAATATTAACTTCTTTAAAGAAGGTAGCTATATACAGAAGATGCTACCAATGTTTAATACTCCGGACGAATCGGAAGACTATGGTTGGTCACCGCAAAAGGTTTCAAATGTGCACTGCATGTTGCAAATAGTTAGAACTTTAGTGTCACCAAGTAATGCGATTCAAATTATCTCTAGCTGTCAAAAGATTATGAAAAACGTTGGTCTGTTGGACGCTTTATGTAATATTCTTATGGCAAGTGGTGTGCCAGCGGATATATTGACAGAGACGATCAATACAGTGGGGGAGGTGATAAGGGGGGATGTGGTGAACCAGGAGTTTATGGGGAATGTGATGGCGCCGTCCAATCCGCCGCGACCGGCCATAGTGGTGCTGCTCATGTCCATGGTTAATGAGAAACAGCCGTTTTCTTTAAGGTGAGGGTTTTTGTGACATACTTTGAATAGTTTGGATTTGATATTAGTTCATAAAACGCTCTAATTAAGTTTCAGGCATCTCAAAACGTCAAGAAAATATTACTTTATTTTTCACAGTCAAATTGTAGTCTATTAAATTATTAAGTTTGCTTAAAATAATTTATAATGTAATTTCATATCACTACATAGTATAAAACAAAGTCGCTTTCTGCTGTCTGTCTGTCCCTAATGTATGCTTAGATCGTTAAAACTACGCAACGGATTTTGATGCGGTTTTTTTTAATAGATAGTGATTCAAGAGGAAGGTTTATATGTATAAATTTGTTAAAATTTTGTGTAAATTGGTTGAACTACCCGTGCGAAACCGGGGCGGGTCGCTAATTATTATTATTATTATTATTTGTATCTCATATGAACTCACGGGTATATACATCCCGGTCTTTTGATAGGCGTGCGTGGGGATACAGATCCAACACGTAGAGGCCCTTTGGAGAAATTTGCTGTTATGTAATACACCTGCTAGAACCCATTCACGGGTACAAATAGATACCCGTAAATCGGTTCCAACAGGCGTAGGGGCTATTATAAACACAGTGGAAAAGAGTGCCGGTTATGGTGTTGAAGTTTGGCTGGTCAAAAGATTGGGCTATTGCTGAGAGGTCCGGACACCTGCCATAACAATGTCTGTACACGTTATCGAGGCAGGCGGTGACTCGCCGCCGACTAGATGGGCCCCTGAAACTGCCGTCGTGAAGACGACCAGGAGCAACACCGGTGTGAGCGGCTCAGGGGAGTCGAGAGGTGTGCGCCGCTTTCTACCCAGTGGCTGTTAGCAGCCACTGTGCCAACTCGCGTCTTATGCATCTTTCACTTCCACCCCTGGAGCATATAGCTCTAGCGACTCCTCTCTGGACAGCCAATGAAGGCAAGCCAGAGCTGAGAGTCCTGCGGGTCCCCTTGGGGTCCACTCCGACCGACAAAGACACGCCGGAGACGGAGACCCTGACCGACTCTCGGGAGCACTCGGATCCGTGGGGTCGTTACTCCCCAACAGCTCGCCACAAGCTGCCCTGCGGGCTTATTATTATTATTATTATTTGTAATGCAGGCAGGCAGTTTAAACAACTGATAATGCCTGTATCCAGAGTCATAAACCAAGTTCTCAGTGTTGAGTAGAATTTGCTTTGTGCTTATCTAATTTATTCTTTAAACTCATTGACACTTATGAAATAAATAAATCTAAATGTTTAGCTTTAGTGTTGAATCAATAAAACAATTCTAGACCTGATACTTTGTTTCAAACCATAACATTAATCGCAACATATACCTTGTTAATAGCCAACAATATTTTTACAATATGGCAACACCATCATAAACTTATTTTTGTAGGAAGTTTCGAACATTTATACTCCACTGAAGTCAAATTGAACTCTAGATGTTTTTGTGCTTTCATTCTATTTTTATTGTATTGTATTGTATTGTATTGTAATCATTTAATTCAAGCAACAACATGGCTCATAAAAGCTTATTATTATTATATTATGTTTTTATGTTCTGTTCATGTTAATAATATTACCTGACGACCTGCCTGGCCTAGTGGGTAGTGACCCTGCCTGTGAAGCCAATGGTCCTGGATTCAAATCCTGGTAATAGCATTTATTCAGTGATGAGCACAGATATTTGTTCCTGAGTCATGAGTGTTTTCTATGTATTTAAGTTTTTATTTATCCTCGTGAGTCTCATTGCAATCTAATTTGAACCTTTTGATGAAACAAATAGAGTAGCATTTATTTTGTTTCACTGCGTTGTAAAATAAACGAAATTCGTTCCAATTTACTTATAGAATAAGGTTCAAATTAAAAATTGAAAAACTTTATATGGTGGGTCTTACGAGGATATTATATATATCGTTGTCTAAATACCCACAACACAAGCTTTATTGAACTTACCATGGGCCTGTCAATTTGTAATAATATCCTATAATATTTATTAATTAATTCCAGATGTGCCGTGCTATACTGCTTCCAATGCTACCTATACCACAATGAGATGTCGCAGGCGAGCTTAGTGCAAACATTACTGCCTTCCTCCTCTGACGTTTCGAGTCTTACTAGTGGTCATTTGCTATGTGGAGGTAAGTGTTTAAAACAGATTTTCATCAACAATCATTAAAGGATTTGCCACACTGGATGCGTTCTGCGGGCAGCGGTCAGGTCAAACTTCAATGCTGTTCATACATAATGCGGGTTTGACCTGACCGCTCACCGCAGAACGCATCCAGTGTGGCAAATCCTTAAACCCCTGGGGCTCGTTTCTCGAAAGGTATTAGACAAATATTAAAGGTATTGACAGTTCACGGACTAATACCGTTCAAGAAATAGCCCCCTGCCCCCTGGTAGTCTCAGGGTTGTTTTGTCAGCCACTGCCATAGACATAGTATATACAAGTAGTTATAGACGCGCCACCGAGCGACCGGGGGAAAGAGAAAGAATATTCATATAAAATGTATACTACGCAACTTATCCGGTTTGCATGTCCAATGTCTTTTCTCTTTCACTCTTATAAATTTCGGTATTTCGCCATCGCCTCCTTGCTATGATGCCATAACCGAACAAATGCCCGGTCGGTGATAAAGACAACGCATGGCACTATTTTTTCTTTCCTCTTATAGGAATCGCAATAAGACTATCTTTCTCTATCAAAGAGTGTCAGGCCCTCGGCCAATTGTTATGTATTATCCAGGTCTTTTCTCTTCTGATGTGCTCTCGAACTGGTTCGCGGCCGTGGCGCTCACGCACGCGCTCATCGAGAACCCGGGGCAGAAGGAGCAGCTACTACGAGTGCTACTGGCCACCAATATTGGGAGCGCACCAGTTTCATTACTGCATCAGTGCACGCTCACTTTACAGCAGACTACTAAACTACAGCCCAAGGTAAGAACATTATGGTCCCATCCGCAAAATTTTACCGCTGAAAGGGTCAAATACGCAAAATACTCCTCCCGAAGAAAATGTCCCATTCAAAAAATCTGCTCATGCGCAAATGGCGCAGGCATTTTTCCGAAGCGACAGAAGGTCAGAACGTCCGCGAGAGGAAATTCATCTGTAACTGCACAAAAACCGACGCGACCGTTTAATTACCCAAAACCTGGTAATTAAAACGTGGGGGACGCAATATCCAGTTGGCAAAAAAAATAATCGAATCTAACAGAGTAAGGAACATAGAGCTTCGCTCTAAAACCCGAGTCGTCGATGTTGGGGTTAAGACCGCCAGGCTAAAGTGGGACTGGGCTGGACATGTCTGCCATGAACGATGACAGATGGGTCAAAATAGCCACTACCTGGCATCACCAGAGTAGTCGTGGCAGAGACAGACCGAGAAAGAGATGGCGGGATTGGCGGGATCTTGCTCAGCACAAGGATGATTGGAAAGGAAGAGGGGAGGTCTTTGCCCAGCAGTGGGACACAAATAGCCTAAATAAAACTGTAGGACTACAAGGTCGATTTTTGATATGGATATATTTTTCAGGTCGCCCTTCTAATGTTGCTCTCGCAATGGACGGCGCATTGTCCAGCCGCGGTGAGCGCTTTTCTTAAAGTGCCCGGCGGAGTGGGATATCTCGTCAACCAAACCTGCTCCAATGAACATGACGAAAATGAATACTTACTACAAGGTATGTAGGTAATAATAAGCTATGGAGCCTTATTTCATGTGAAATTTGGGGGTCCCTTTGTTTGACATAATTATTGAAAGTCATAATGTAATGATTGTCATATTATCATTAGTCATAATTCTGAAACCGTTAACTTTTCAGGATTTTCCTCGGGTTATCCTATAGATAGGTTAGGTTAGGTTTGTTTTATGGCAATCCTGAGAAAAACCAAATTATGACTAATGATATGACAATCATTAACTGACTATGACTATGACTTTCAATAATTATGTTAAACAATAGAGACCCGAAATTTGCGATAGTTATCCAATTTTTTGAAAATTTTCCGAAAGTTTTTGGGCATTCTTGAGGACGGACTGTTGAAAGCGAGCTACTAGTTGCAGCAAAATCGCTTTTGGACGAAAGTAACTCAAGAGTGATTTTTTGAAAAAGTTTTTTTTTTATCTTTATTAAGGTCTTGTATTTTTTTATTATTCCCATATATTTTTCAAGTTTCCAATTTATAGTGATAAATTGCTCATTTTCTATCTATTAAACTAGATTTAGTTATAAAATTCAACATGTGTCAACTACCCTATTTCAGGGTCAGCCGCATTCGAGGGAAGCCAGTGCTGTCAAACTGGTTAAACTTGGCTGATATTCTGAATCAGATTAACTAACCACTTTATTAAGTACGTCAAAATGGAAAAGTACTGTCTTAAACTTCTATTTCCAGGTCTCTCAGCATTCCTCCTAGCCATCTGTATCCACTTCAACGATGATTCCGTAGAAAATTACTCCAAAGACTCCCTCAAGCAGCTCCTATTAAAGCGAATAGGCATAGAAACGTTCACGGCGAAGCTGAGCGAAGTGACGAAGCACGAGCTGTATAATAAGGCGGCGAAGCACCCGCAGTTGAGAGTGAAGATGGCGTCGGAGATACTTATTGATTATGAATTCTGTAGGCTGTTTAAGGTGCTGGAGAGTGAGTATTATGTTCTATTGGGTATAATTGCCACGCAAAATGTACCTTTATTCGGGCTCTAAATGACTAATATAACACTTCTCCTACAAAATTTTGCATAAGGACATTTTGCGAGTTGGTAATTATGTGCGTTGGTAACTATAGTACATTGTGCAACATGGGGCGTAAGTTAAATATTGCAAATGAGAGTATAGTTAAATCGCGACGGCTTGCCAGAGCGATTTATAGACTCGAGTTTGCAATATTATTACGACCCGAGTTACACACAATGTTTTTCATCACACTTGCAATACAAAAATGAAGTATAAAGACAAAACAAACCGTTAATTATAATACTAGAAACTTCATAACTCCCTAAGGAAAACACTTTTTCTATAGTTCCCGCTAAGCCTGCGTGTAATTCCACATTTACTGAGGGAGTGTGATGAAAATATAATCATATGCCACTATTCGTTAGCCAAGCTTATTTTATTGTTGTAAATATGTATTTTGATAAATATTTACTTTAATAATAACGCTTTTAGAGTTGCAGAACCAATTATTATGTGTATTTGCAAGTGTAATGTTTTTATATACATGTGCGTTCGTGTGTGTGTGTGAATGCGTTTTTATATATGTGGTTTGTCTATGCGTGTTTTTGTGATCCTGCGTTTGTATGTATGTTTACGTACCTATATGTGTTTTTACGTGTCTGTGTTTCTGTTAAAGTATAAATCGCTTACTACAATAGCCAACTACCCTTCCGAAAAAGCTAGTAGTAACCTACATATTCTCGCGCAAGAAACTTTCATGTACATTTTTAGGGTTCCGTACCGAAAGGGTAAAAACGGGACCCTATTACTTAGACTCCGCTGTCCGTCTGTCACCAGGCTGTATCTCATGAACCGTGATAGCTAGACAGTTGAAATTTTCACAGATGGTGTATTTCTGTTGCAGCTATAACAACAAATACTAAAAACAGAATAAAATGAATATTTAAGGGGGGCTCCCATACAACAAACGTGATTTTTTTACCGTTTTTTGCGTAATGGTACGGAACCCTTCGTGCGCGAGTCCGACTCGCACTTGGCCGGTTTTTTTTTAGATCCAAGGTGATTAAAAGAAATAAATTTATTAGTTGTTGAACGCTGGCTGCTTACACAGTCGGCGAGGATTCAAAATAAAATAATTGACAGTTCACTGGCTCTGCTTAATCAAAATATAAAAACCGGCCAAGTGCGAGTTGGACTCGCGCACGAAGGGTACCCGTACCGTTAAGCAAAAAACGGCAAAAAGATCACGTTTATTGTATGGGAGCCCCATTTAAATATTAATTTTATTCTGTTTTTAATATTTGTTGTTCTAGCGGCAACAGAAATACATCATCTTTGAGAATTTCAACTGTCTAGATATCACGGTTCATGAGATACAGCCTGGTGACAGACGGACGGACAGCGGAGTCTTAGTAACAGGCCGTTTTTACCCTTTGGGTACGGAACCCTAAAAACTAAGAGCCGGTAGCATCAACCGCTGATCAATTCCCATCAGGACTGAACTATGAAAGTAACCATGCAATACAATTTAGCGAATAACTAACATCTCTATACCCTTGTTTTTATTTATAATATCTCAATTATATGTATAAAGTTGTTTAGGAGTATAATGATTAAGGAACATTTTAAAACCGCTATCTCCATAACTTCGCACTAGAACTTGGTTTTTTAAACTTTCAAACTTGAACATCGAATATTTCAAAACTGTACATTTACATGATGAATTTTCAAAAAATTATAGAAAAATAAGTACGGAACTTATAATTCTGATTCTTTTTGCATTTAAAAGATCATGTTTTAGACTGTGCTGGTAGCAATAACTCAATACCGACAATAGGTACCCTTTTGATTGACGATGACACATGTTTTACAGGTGTAATAACTCAAAGTCTAACTGTGAAACAAGAGAACGGCACCGCTGAACCAGAGCGCGCGTCTCCTGACGACGCCACCTTAGAGCAGTACAAGAACCTCATCCGCCAGCAAGATGCCAGGTTACAGCAGCTCATGCAGCAAGTCGAGGGGCTCATACAGCACAATAATCAACTACAGGTATATTTGAATTAAATTAATTTTTTATCAAGCAGAAATGTCTGCGAACCATGCTATTAAGGGTCTTTGGCAAGCTCGGCCGAATTGCACCTTCCCATACAAATAGTTCCGCTCTCATTTTAAAACTACGTATTGGATTGTAATGAAACTTTGCACGTATAATGACATGGGGTATATCTAGGTCTGTAATTAGTTTATATAGCTCCAACAAGTTTGGAAACAAATCAATTTTATTAAATATTTTGATTTTGTGTTTTTTTTTGAAGTAGTCACACTACTATATATACATCAATCTCCCGCTTCTACTTCTCCCTTGTACACTCTCTTTGTTAGCCTGCTTTCATTCACTCATTCTTTCCACGTGTCCAAACCATCTCAACATAACTTTCTAAATTTTTGTCACTACATCTTCGTTCAGTCCACGATTTTCCCTTACAACAAAAATAAAATCATTTAGAATAATTTATTCATCAATTGTTGTTGTTCTCCGTAATATGTCTTGCGACGTACAGTGATTTTGGTTACCTAGCGCATGCAATATTATTAGAAATGTCACTATATTTATAATAATCAATAAGTTGTAATAAATAATGATTAATGGGTAATTATATAAGTCAATCATTAATTTGTCAAAGTGTCCATCATAAATTCATCTATATTGTAATGACATTTCTTTTAATATTTTTTTTGACCTTTTTTTTTATACCACGTCGGTGGCAATCAAGCATACGGCCCGCCTGATGGTAAGCAGTTACCGTAGCCTATGGACGCCTGCAACACCGGAGATATTACACGCGCGTTGCCGACCCTTTAAAAACCTGTACACTCCTTTTTTGAAGAACCCCATACTGTAGCCCCTCGGGAAAACCTCGGCAGGGAGCTCATTCCACAGCCGAAGCGTACGCGGGAGGAAATTCCTCTTAAACCGCACAGTACGCGACCATTTAAACGAACCTAACTAACGATGTGACCTAATCTTAAACGTCGAAATAGATATTTTAATAACAATAATTTATTTTCAGAGTGCCCTAAACGACTCAATAGCCTCAAACTCTCACCTGAAAGATGAAAACACCCTCTTAAAAGCACAAGTATCCGCCCACCCCGTCCCCGTCCCCGTCCCCGTACGAGGCACGTCTGACTCGGAATATGAAGCCAGGCTCAACCAGTTAACGTTGGAGGTGACCAGGTTTGTAGCAGTTATAACACTTTATCGTTGGAAAGAACACAGCGCGAGATATATATACTGGAGCAGTCTAGCAAACCAATTGTGACGTTTTCAAACAAAAGGTACTTTGTCGCTTGTCGATATGGTTGATTTCTAATTGAAGCTATATGGAAATAGCGCCTTATTGACAACCGACAATACCCTTTTGGTTGAGAATGGCACAATTTTTGTCAGTGACAATATACTTGGCATAAAATAAATAGTATACTTATCCCTCTTTTTGGGATTAATACCAGAACAAGAAAATGACTCATTTTTCTCTTATGCGACACCACTGCTAAGTGACTCTTCCTAAACTATCTTTAAAGCACTAGTTTCTGGTTATCGTTCCTATACTACAGAATAAGTAATAGTATTATCATACAGAACGGCCACGCCCCGCCCCGCCCCGACTCGAATGACCTCGCCCCGCGACAGAAATCTGGCGGACTTCTAGCGTACTCTCAGTACTATTTTTAAGCAACTTACTCACACTATGACGCGTGTACGGACGTGCCGTTCACACATAGAAACGCAAGTGATTTTTGATGTATAGCGTGTCCGCCCCGTGCCTATACTATAGTGCCTATAGTATAGTTGAGTATACTCAATGGCCTGAAATGAAGAGATTCTCCTCTCGTCATCCAGGTTAGATGGGGAGCTGGAGGAAGCGAGGGAAGCGGAGGCGAAGGCGGTGCAGGAGTTGGAGAAGACCAAGAAGGACCAGGATGATTTGCTTGAGTTGTTGGCGGATCAGGTAAGAGGTTATCGTTGATTTCGCGCAAGGATTTTAATATATATAAATAAAAACTGGAAACTGAAAATACATTAGAATATATACCTAATAACACGAATTTAGTAGGTTAGTTCAGGTGTCTCTTCCTAACGCATGACACCGATGATGCGTTTTCTTTCTCACTTAGAACACAAATTCTCCAAAGTTAGGGATGTTACTATAAAATTTTTGGTTATGACAAACAGAAAAGACGAAAGTAAAACCTAAATCTGTGTTTTGTTTTATTTTAATTTTTATGGCAGGTTGTTCTGATATCGCACAGTGTTTCAATAAAAAACCGGACAAGTGCGAGTCGGACTCGCCCACCGAGGGTTCCGTACTTTTTAGTATTTGTTGTTATAGCGGCGACAAAAATACAACATCTGTGGAAAATTAGCTATCACGGTTGATGAGATACAGTCTGGTGACAGACAGACAGACGAACGAGTCTAAGTAATAGGGTCCCGTTTTTACCCTTTGGGTACGGAACCCTAAAAATCACCCATCTCTTATTTCAGGACGCGAAGCTAAACGAATACAAAGCGAAGCTCGCAGCTCTCGGGCTTCCCGCCCACGACGCCCCCGCACTAGCGGAGCCCCCACACGCACACGCACATGCACACACACCAGCATAATGCTGCCAACATACGTAACGTAACTGGGCGTTTTCTAAAATTAATATTGGAAACCTGATTCTCACAGATCCTGGTGTTTGTAGGTTCTTTCAACTCAGAATCACTAGCATATTCAATCCTGATGATAATAAAATGTCCCAAAAATTTGTATGAAAATTGTACATTCCGCTACGTCACGCACATACAAGCGAAAACAAAATTCACACTAAAACGTGACGTAATGGAATGTACATTTTGGGACATTTTTTATGGCAAGATGGGGAATGCTGTCGATTCTGAGTAGAATATCCAGATTTGAAAGAATCAAGTTTTCAATATTTATTTTAGAAAATGCCGAACTACAATTAGTGCTTAAGAAGTGTAATAAGAATGACCCACTCGCAAAATTCGCTCCACATAGTTTTTTTAGTCGGCGGCAAACAAGCATATCGTCCGCCTGATGATAAGCAGTTACCGTAGCCTATGGACGCCTGCTACTACAGGGCTGTTACATGTACGTTGCCGACCCTATAGTAAATCGGTACGGCTTTTTTGCAAAATGCCTTCTTTAAAATTCTCTTCAAGAAAATGTGCCATTTTCAACCAAAAGGGTACTTATTGTCGCTTGTCAGTAAGGCGATATTTCCATATAGCTTCAATTAGAAATCAACCTTATCAACAAGCGACAATGTGGTACCTTTTGGTTGAAAACGTCACAAATGTTCAATACTTTTACTAAAACCCACAAAATGATCAATAACCATACAATAAAATCTAGTTGTAATCATTTCTTCAATTTGTCGGTTTTTGGCTTACGAGACGATTGCGAAATGGCTTGACAAATTATATTTGCATTATTTTGTAAGTGGAACGTTTAGCGAAAGAGACGAAAGGACATTTTGCGAGTGGATCGCTTTTAGAGATCCAGTAGGCCTAGCTCATGATTGGCGCGACAGTATCTCGCCGCGAAATAGACTACCCGTCTTTTACTAACTGTATGAAATAAAGGGGGACGGAGTCTATCTCGCATCAACTGTTTGACATGATGCCAAAGGCCGCTTTCTATCACCGCACCGCTCGCCATCGGCAGGGCGTTCATCCTCACACCCTAGCACCTAAATGGTCGCGTACTGTGCGGTTTAAGGGGAATTTCCTCCCGCGGACGCTTCGGCTGTGTAATGAGCTCCCTGCCGAGGTTTTCCCGAGGGACTACAGTATGGGGTTCTTCAAAAAAGGAGTGTACAGGTTTTTAAAGGGTCGGCAACGCGCGTGTAATATCTCCGGTGTTGCAGGCGTCCATAGGCTACGGTAACTGCTTACCATCAGGCGGGCCGTATGCTTGATTGCCACCGACGTGGTATAAAAAAAAAGTATCTCGCGGCGAGATACTGTCGCGCCAAACGTGCTAGCCCGGCAGGTTAGTCCGTCACACTGACATGGCTGAAATCAATGTACTATTATGCCGAAATGTGTTTTATATCCTTATAATTAAAGATATTTTCTAAAATAGTTATTTACGATACAAGTGCGGAAAAGAGGAAATTCGAAACGAGTGGCGATAAATTAAAACACGACCGCAGGGAGTGTTTTAAATCGACACGAGTTGCGAATTACCTATTCGCACGTGTATCGTACAACGTTTTACAGTACATATGGCCCTTTAAACTTTCGACATATGCACGAAAAGTGCTCTTTACGCACTAGTGCGAGAAAGTAGCACCATATGTACTGTAAAATATGTTATTAGTTGACCTAAAATTAGGCCCGTTTTTATGAAGGTTTAGGCTGTTATTAGCAAAAATATGATATGTTGTTTCTAAAACTGATCTCACATTAGCAACTTCGCTTGACTTCAGTCCTTTACATCATTGTTAAATGTTGCTACGAAAATTCCGCTCTTTACTTTTGTATATAACTTATTTCACTTATTTGTATTATCGTTCAGTCATGTCAATGCGTATAGAACTATTTGTGGCTTTCCATCACAGAAGGGTCCTCATGCTTCAAGTGTAATAGGACGTTTCCATCTGAAATTTCAACAACTCAAACGTCCTGAAGTATGGAACCCAGCCACATTGTATTAACATTGTTAGTAACTAATAAATAAAACTAATGCATCATTATGTGTTAAAATACCAGTAAAATTCACGCTGAAGTTTAATGAATTTTACTTGCTTACTCTATATTTCGGTTTAAAGATCTTTATTTCTCATAAGAATAACAATTATTCACTTCATGAGAAAAAACACAACAATCAGTTACAAAATTAAATTAAATTAGTGAGCAAAAATAATAATTATAGTCGTGCTACGCTAGTAAGTAAATACCTAGTGGAAATAAAATCTATTCTATACATTCGATTTATTGTTCTATCTCAAATTTTCTTTTACTCGATATAGATTTTACCATTTTGTGTTTAAGTGCAATATCATTCCGATTTCTTTGCCATTCATCTATAATTTGGAAAACATTCTAAATAGATAGTAAGCTAGTTTAAAAATCGACCCCAAAAGTTGTTCAACATACAGTATGTCTCTGACCACGGGACAAATTCAGGGCTCGATTCTATTTATAGAAATCGTCGACATCTGATTAACCAAAATGTAACGAAAACGCCAAATTTTTTTTCGCGATTTCGGGGTTGGTCCCATAATAAAAGTAGCTCAGTTTAGGGAATAGAATCGAGCCCTGAGTTTGAGGCCCCATGGTTAAAACACCCTGTATACTCATCGACAAATTTAGAGGAACGCAAAAAAAATGGTTTAATTACTGGATTACAGCACCTAAAGTAATTTCAAAATTACTATTTAAACTTTTTTTTTGTCCATGAGTGTATTTTTTAGTTTGTCATTTTGCTGCTATAGATACGACAGTTCTAAAATGTTCAGACTTATTTCCTGATCATATTATAGTTATTTTCGATACAAGTGTGGAAAAGAGGAAATTCGAAACGAGTGGCCATAAATTAAATCGACACGAGTTGCGAATTACCTATTCGCGCGTGTATGAAACAACGTTTAACAGTACATATGGCCCTTTAAACTTTCGACATATGCACAAAAAGTGCACTTTACGCACTAGTGCGAGAAAGTAGCACCATATGTACTGTCAATATTATTATTAGTTAAGCTCAGCTAGTGTGACTCTATTTTTTAATTTGACTGTATTATTTATCATTTATAGATTACATTATGAAAATAAATATTGTAAATAATATAATTGATGTGTTTTATTTCTATAATCATAAGTTCAAGGGATGAATTAAGTTTACTACGACAAAAACACTGATTGATTTAAACACTTTCATTTTATTTCAATTGATAATGATTACAATAACATAACGCAGTTAAATATACAAATAATCAAGATCTATCTACATTTATTTATCTATTTTAGTCTTACATAATACGACTCAAGTAAAATCAATAAACTAAATGCATAGCTTCTTCATTAATAACCCTAACTAATAATGTCAAGTAAGTTGGACGAGTTTTTTTTTTTTTTATCATTTATGGCCTGGATGCGAGTCCTTTAAGCCAGGACGAAAGTTAATATAAGAAAGTTTTTAATACCATGACGCTCGCAAACAAAGTAAACTTGTAGTTTAATAAAAGGAGGTCTTGAAATTGTTTTACTTTTAACTATAACCTTATTATAAGGAAGGCAGAGGACGTTTTACAATCTTTATTTCAATAGTTTAGTTTCTCTCAATACAATGTTTATAGTTAATGCAGTTAAGAGTACATAAGCAAATACTTCAATATCTAACAATAATGTTATTAGAATAGTTTATTTTACTAATCAATTATACTTACTTGATTAGAATAGTAAAATGAGAATTGCAAGTTTCTAAACAATTTATTACTTCCGGCCTCACCACTGGGCTTCGTCACTTTTTTTTAAATATATAGTTTTTAATTTATTACTTGTTTTTTTTTAAACACATTTTGCTTACTATATACAACGCCAATAAATGGCTCATATAAATAATAGCTAATATAGTTATATGATTCATATACATATAGACGTTATTTACGTTTTTTTTTTTTGCAGTCAAAAAACACGCTCAATAATATGTTGTTACTAATAACTCTATTGTTACGACGATATATAGTTAACTGTACAGTCGCCATCAGATATATCGGAGCGGCCAAGGTGGTCAAAAATATCTGAACACGCACTCTAACGCCTTGACAATAGAGGCGTGTTCAGATATCTGATGGCGCCTGTACAGTCGCCATCAGATATATCAGAGCGCCCGAGGTGCTCAAAATATCTGAACACGCACTCTAACGCGTTGACAATAGAGGCGTGTTCAGATATTTGTGAGCACCTCGGGCGCTCCGATATATCTGATGGCGACTGTACAAAGCAAACCAACAAAAAAATCATTAGGAATGGCAACCATTTTTAAAGTACGCGCCGCAGCCCAGAACACTTACGTCTACATCTAAGGACCAAAACACACCGGAAAATGCTAGAGCCGTGCACGCAAACGTCACGCAAGCAGTGTGCCGTCTCTCATAAGTATTTGCATATTACAAAGCGCACGTGCATGTCTACGCACACGCATCCGGTGTTCACAGGCATAGACATACCCTTATTCATAACGGGCCTGATTTTGTTTAATTACTTTTTATCCCGTTCTTGCAAATATATAAGTCCAAATGACAGATAAAGACAAACTATTCATAGCTAATTCAGGCCAGTAACGCGTTTATGAATAATGCCATTAGACTGACATTTTTGCTTTTGTATATAAGGTTACTTTAGACGTGAGCGTGGAAGTACTGTGAAGAGACTGAAGAGCCGCACTGTTTATAACATAACATAATATTTGAAATACCGGGCAAACTGGTGAGGATGATAAGTCGCAACCAGCACGAGCAAAATGACTGTCAGCACGGGAGTCGGCACGTTATCACAGGGCTTAAGCAAGGAGATGCACTGTCCCCGATGCTGTTCAACTTAGTGCTCGAGTATGTCATTAGGAAGGCTACAATCCCCGATGGCGGAGTAGAGTTAAATGGCAGACACCGGTGTGTTGGGTATGCCGATGATCTTGCCCTTCTAGGAAAGTGAAGAGGATGTCCGCAGAGCTGTCCAATGTTCCAATCGTCTCCTTTCACTTCAAACCTCTAAGTTGTCGCTTACCAACAGTGCTACGTGACATAGAAATAGAGGCTGATGCACAACAATACACCAAGTACAAGGAAGACCATGACCAGCACGAAGCGGTCTTGCAGCGCTCTCATGATCATGGAGTTCATCAGGCGGGAGGAGCGGTTTAGCTGCTCGTCTGTATCGCGGAGCTGCAAATAACAGACAATTAATTGAATTTAATTCAGTAAAAAAATTTAGGCCCGTAGGTTCGGAAGTAAGGGGGAAACAGACGAGTGGTCCGTTTTTTTTTTCAATAGGAAGTATCACTGCAAAATTCTGCCGCCAGAGTGCAGCACTAGCACCTATCGAAAACCTAGTAACTTATACATACTGTGCCTTTGACAAGTTTTCACTATGACGTTGATGCATCAAGGCGATTTGTGTACAGGTGGCCTACCGCGAAACGCGAAAATCGAAATTTCGTTATCTGCCTCTCTATCGATCGAATATGCAAGAGTGATAGAGGCAGAAGCTCATCTTTCGATTTTCGTGTTTCGCGGTAGGCCCTGTGATTGTGCTAGTGACGCCCTCTACGCAGAGTATCGCGTAATATTCCCTATTTTGGAGATATTTCTAATGAACCTAAACTCAAATGTGTTTGTGTTTTTTTCCAGCGAGGAGTTACATTGACTAACTTTGGCTAACTTCCGAATTGCATTGTCATCAGAATTACGGATGTAAGTCCACCAAATTTATTTTGTGAAAAGTCAATGAAAATGGGTCTGTCAACGCAAACCCTGCCCAATAACATTTGACAATAAAATTTAATGTTGGTGTACCCACTGTTTTTAATAGTACATAGTAAAAGGCGGCACCGTCATTTATCGGTCCTGGACATCACTACCATAACCGGAATGACACATCACTAGGAGCGTCGTCCATCTTGTAGATCGGTTTTGGGCGTGAACCGCGCCGCGTACTATCCAAGACTGAACTAATATTTTGTGATTCCCTAATAAATATTTGTTTAAATGGTGCTCTGGTGTTTTTACTCTTACAATAGTTATATGGAGTAATCTTACCCTTCCTCTTGATCTTTCTATAGTCTCCCTTTGCAGACTCAAGTCTTGAAGCACTGTGGCTCCAATCTGCTCCGTCTCTAGGACCACCCTGTAGCCCTCGGTGAGAGTCTTCCCTGTTCGTTCTAGCCGCTCTGTGTTGTCCAGGAGTTTCTGTTGCTGGTCGTTTGACGTCCAGTCATCGAAGTTTTCCTCGGCGTCAGTGTCTGAAAAACGAAATTAAGTATATACTATACTATAATTAAATAAATAAATGTTATAGGACATTATTTAATTTATTACACAAATTGACTACCCACAGTAAGCTGAATAAGGCTCAATAATAATTTATTTAAATTATTTAAGTATGTGTTGTATGTATTATGTTTATTAACACAAACTAAACTAGTGTTCACATAACGTGAAGAGTTTGAACTCATGACTGGCAGCTGCTTTAACCAACTGAGCTACCAAGGCTTGCTAGACCCTGGTAACAAAGTCTCGCCATTTTAGAGAATGGCGAAATACACGGATAACACTCATCATCACGAGCTATTTTGTCGCTTTGATGAGAAAAATATTTACTGTTGTACTGTATTTTTAGGTGTTAAATTGTAAATACCTAATTATCTACATTATATACATATGTAGTAGTAGTAGTAGTAGTAAATCACTTTATTGTACAAAACAAAAATTGATAACATGAAATTCATATAAATTTAGGTACAAAGGCGAGCTTATCCCTATGTACTTAAGTGCAAAAAAAAATTTGACATGTAATATGATGTTACCAATAAATATGATTATGATTATGATATAAAAAGTACAGATAAAAAAAAATATTATGATTATGGAATCGAGAATTTTAATTTAAAAGTATCATGTTTAAACATGATGTATCGTTGTGTGGTGAGCGTGACCCTCTCTTATTTTATTTTTTCTTTATTGGGGAAAAAAACAGACATAGGAAGATAATATAAAAAGAAGAGAATGGTTTTTACATTAATAGGTGCAACCTACATCCTGAGACAATTCCCACTAAGATCCACAAGATCTTAGGCCCACAATAAAATAAAATAACACACAAAAACTGAACAAGTGCGAATCGGACTCGCCCACCGAGGGTTCCGTACTTTTTTAGTATTTGTTGTTATAGCTGCAACAGAAATACATCATCTCAATCATCTGTGAAAATTTCAACTGTCTAGCTATCACGGTTCATGAGATATAGCCTGGTGGCAGACAGACGGACAGAGGAGTCTTAGTAATAGGGTCCCGTTTTTACCCTTTGGGTACGGAACCCTAAAAAGGTACTCAGTACTTACACCCTCCAGTATTGTGGGTGACGGAGCGGTACTCATCACACACTCGCTTTAGCTCTGCCCGATATGCGGCTACGCGTGAACCGGCGCTACCGCGAGACTCTAGCTCCAACTGCTCAAGCTATAAGCACAGAATATATGGATAAATTAACTTTTTCCCCTCACTTGTTACTTTGAACTAAAATAGATGTGTGTATGACAATAAAAAGTGACGAAGACCAGTGGGGTGGACACAGGAAAATAGCTAGCTACTCCATCTTAAAACCATTGCTAGGTTGCCTGGGCCTTGTGGGCTTACGCGGAAATCCGGCCCTGGGGGTGGAGGCAAGGATTCGAACCGGCGTCTTTAGCTAACGCCTTAAACCCCAATTTCTCCACTATATGCTATGTAGAAACATTAGGCGTCTTTGACCAACATAATTTGATTTGTTTGATGAGGCTGCGTGAAAGTAAAATGCACACAGAGATAAAAACATGCAAATCTATTTATACTCACAAGATCATTCGCTTCCTCGAAATTTGCTTGAATTTCCCGTGTCAGCTGATCGCGATTATCTGAAACACGATCAATATAATCAGTCTCTTAAAAATATAAACATTTATACATAATTACAATGCAATTTCACACGATATTTTCAAAACATACCTTCGTGGCCTAACTTCAGTCGTCCAATTTTAGATGTTATGTCCGCAGTAAGCACTGAATATTGTTGCTCGTAAGATTGAATTAACGTAGCCATATTTACCAAATCTTCTTTTCAAAATTAGACACCCTTATTTATATATTTAGATTAATTTTCAGGGAATGCAGTAATACAAATACACCATCGTCGAACACATCATGACAGCTGAGCTGAATACTAAAGTTGCTACACCAAACTTAAAAAAAAGTGTATAATACTATGAATAAAAGTCAGCAAACAATAGTAAAATGACACCAATAAATTATAAACTAAATATTTTACTTCAAGACTAAACTGTTCGTATTTTTCATCGTGACATTAAAACCAATATCACGATGTTTAAAGTCATAACTTTTATTAAAAACATTTTTTTTATTAAAATTATCACTAATTGTTAGAAAAACATAAAGCTGGTAACACTATTTGAAGGCGCGTTTGGATACTGCATCTGTGCATCATCATTTTGACACTTTTGGATTATTAAAAAAAAACGAAAAGTATAAATTATTAATCAGAAAAATACTTTCTAAAATTATGCATCAATAAAGCACTAATTTTTCTGTTTTATAAGGCTGACAAATTTATATTTCTTTTAGGTTCAAAACATGTTAAAAAAAAATCAACAGTTACCCTGTCTCGTTCTTTCCCACGGCCCTATTGAATGCCATTTCATTTCGCACGCAAGCAAAGCAAAGCACCACCACCACCTACCGCTACCGAGTCGAGCAAGTGCACGCGACAAGTGTTGAACGCTTTGTAATTTGCTTTATCAACAAAATCAAACTAAACCGACAACTTTTCGATGTTTATGTTATATGGTTAATTTTAATGAAAGTGAAAAGAGAAAACTACCGTAAAGAACATGTGAAGTTTTAGTGGAACAATGAATCATCGGCGTTAGAAATATATTTAAAAAATCAGGTAAGTTATTGTACCTGACTTATGTTTTGAAATATCTGTTATTCATCTACTGTTCGCATTTTTAGCTTATTAGTCATTTTAATTGGGTTAATTAAAGGCAAGTTCATTAAGAATTTCTCACGTACTTTCCCTACCAGAAGTTATGTGACTTGAAGAATTTGAATATTTTATTAGACGTCTATGTGATAATGACTATTTATGGAAATCTCTCATCCATTATGCTTAGGTGGGGGCAGTAATGATCGGCAAGGTCTATTTAACATGTGTTTAACTGTTTACGTTATTTGACTGTTTTTGTAGATCGTTAATGATCATATTTTCATCAGGGAGTATTTTCTACATTAAAATACTTTATTTTTATTTCAGCCATGCTTCGAAGCTGCGACGAAGACTCAGGCCGTAGCTCCTGTTCAGCCGCTTCCATAGGTCTAAGCCCAATTATAGACAGCCGAGAAAAAGCACATTCCATAGATACTAAGTCTAGATATTCTAAAACCCATGAAGCAAGTACAAATACTGATTTAAAAGTTAGTAACCGTCCACGTAGCTATGTCGATCTCATCAATTCCCCCGACGAAAGGGAACCCTTTCCAAGCTGCAGAGTATCCAAGCACAATAGAAATTCAATCTTCCAATTATTTGACAATACGAGAATGGGTGGTCTGTCAAATGCTCATTCCACTTTAGAAATAGGAAAAAGCCCATTAGAACAACCAAATATCTCTAATAATGCAGTATCTTTATCTTCTATTGCTGCGGACAAAGGTATCAGAAAACAGCCAACAAATTTTAGGAGAGGAAAACCCGTTCAAAGAGCTGCTTCAAGATTATACAAAGCAGAAGGAGTCACTAAAGGGAAAGATGGATGTGTGGGCCCGGAGTTCATTGTTCGGGCCTCTCAGCCTGGCAAACATATGGATTTGACTGTCTCAGCAATCTCGGAGAAGCGGGTCATAACTGTGGTTCTCCTTAACGGGCAAAAGGTGGAGATCCTTTGTGATCCAAATGTGGTAACAGCTGGACAACTTTTTGAAGCACTAGTTCACAGCGAGAAGTATGAGCACAATTTCATGCTGGGCATTGCCATCCTGATTGGTGGCGACTTTGTCTTCCTACCAGATGATTATAAAATAAAGAAAATTGCTCCTGAAACCTGGCATAAGACTGGTAACAAGAAGAAGTTTGTTGAAGAAGAAATTGCTTTAACAGTGTTCTTGAGGATAAAGTTCTTCTTACCCACAAATATAGCTAGGAACATCCAAGGCGGGGAATGGAGACACAGAGTATATTTACAACTCAGAAGAGCAACTGTGGAGGGGCAATTAACATATGTGATGCAGAATCTCATAGTATTAGCAGGGTATGCCTTACACATAGAGTTTGGAGAGTTCTCATATCGAGAACATGGCTCGGCTGATTACTTTTTACTTGAACATTATCTTCCAGAAACTGCCATTACTGATGACATGGCAGATGTCAAGTTAAAGATGAAAAGGGCGCATGAATCTCGACGAGGATTGGATAGAAATAAAGCGATAATAAACTTCATTACACTGGCACAGACATTTAGGGACTATGGAGCGCATTTTTACTCAGCTATATGGGCGACTAGAGATGGATTCTGTCGCGATGTGTGGCTCTCTATTGGACCAAGAGGAGTGACGCTTTACTCCAGAAGCAACCACATATCTGATGAACCAGGAACGATCAACCGCATAGTCCTACAAAGCCTGCCGTGGCATCATATACACACATTCTATTACAACAAAAAGAGCCTATACATAATGCCTAACTCGCACTCAGGCCTATCCAAAATCGGCGTTAAATACAAGCTAAAAATGACCGACAATAAAAGTTACTTCACGTTCTGGCTAGCATCATTGCATCACAGGTTATATTTAAAGTTGTATGCAAAAGAGGACTTCATTAATTATTTATCGGACGAACTGAGCTGCCCTTTGAATAAGGATGGCACGCCCAAGAAAGCCGAATGCAGTAATTACGAAGACAGTTATAACTTGGCTGTAAGAAACCAATTGAGAACTAGGAGACCCGTTAAACGGAGATTTAGAGTAGATATGTTTGGAGAAAAGAAGTCTCAGGATAAGGGAAACGCGAAACCTAACACAGAAGAATTGTTAAGAAGGATACTTTCTCCGCAACCTAGCGAAGAAAATTTGACGAATTGCTCCAACCAGGGAAACACGTCCAATGACGGATTCTCCTCATCCGAAAGCAGCTTGCCACGAAGACGTGGAGTCAAAATGGGCACGCGAGTATTCAATGGAATGAAATCCGTTGTAGACAAACCAAATCGCAGACCTGAAAGTTGCGTTAAAGCAGATTGCGATTTAACGACGACACAGAGTGACTCAGATGACTTAGAACTTAGGCAACATTGCAATGTGAATAGTATGAAGCTGTTGCCAGAAAGACAATACCATCAAAAACTGACGCATACTGCAACAGCTTACGTACTTGAATCCCCTAAGGTCTATCCCGATGCATTTAACTACAATGCAGTTAGTAATGATTCTTGCATGAACACTTCTCTATTCGAAAAGTTAGATAATATGGAATGTGTTCAAGGAGAGAGAATATTTGTAACAGCTTCTTTAGAAAGGGATCAAATGAACGCTTTGGGATTGCAAGTGGCTGAAGGCTCTGATGGTAATGTTTACATTAAATCTATCACTACTGGTGGCCCAGCTGATTTATGTAGAAAACTTCTACCAGGGGACCAAATTATATCAGTTAACGGACAAACTTTACTCAACGTAAAGTACGACAAAGCATTATCAATGCTACAATCGGCACCGAAAGTTGTTGAATTAATTGTTCTACAAAATTTGAAGAAGAATTCTACAATGGAGTCAAAGTTTGATAATACGGGCATGCCGGAAAAACCAAGAGTAGGTAAAGAAGTTGCCAGTAGCACGGTTGCTCTGGATGGAGACATAACAGACGATGAATTACTTAACGAAGAAGCTTTAAAGACAATTTATGCTTTAATAAAACTAACGAAAGAGAAAGTAATAAGTCGAATGCAGGACAAGGCGAGCCGGCAAAACACTCCCATTAAAAGTAACCTGCAAAAATGTTTCTCTGAGATAAAAGTGTACGAAGAATCTGACATAGGAAATTACTCTTCCCAAGAAAGTACTCCCCAGAAAAAAGGCACGAAGTTTAACACTTGGAGAGGTCAAATACCCAATGTTAAACCAAAACGAAGACCGCTAAGCATGAGTATACCTGCTGATGTAAATTTAGACTTAGATAACCATATGAAAAACTCATTACAATCCATCCAGTCATCTGTAGACAGTTTAGATAAGTCTGTGAAAAGTTCTTCCTCGAAAAACGTAGCGTTGCCAAGAAACTATGGCCTTGGGAGGAGATGGCTGGGCCCAGTCCGGTACCCAGTCACTCCTTGTAAGAACAACCCCACCGAGACTGCAATAGCGGACGATAATGTAGTTAAAAGACATTTTATATACGGTGCTGGAGATACAGATGAGGATCAGATATTTTTATAAACTTTTACCTTTTTATAAGACAATGTAAGATACAAGTATTTAATCCGTATTATTGAATGTTATCAATAGATTTAAGGAGACAAATTAATAAATGCCATTTATTTATGGTGCCTTTATTTTCTTTTTACCAACCTAAACAAAACATTGTCTGGGAACTTATTAATATCGTAGAGTTCATAGTAACGCTTAAACGAGTCAAATTTGCTCCGGCTTACCGACCTTACGTTTAAGTTTGAGAGCACGCATTACTAACTTCACGAAGATGCTAATTCGGTAGGTACAACAGTAGTGCGTGCTGATGGCCCATCATAATTGTTTGAAAGCAATAAGTCTTATTCATGATGTCGTACGCGAACTCTCTCTACGCAAAAAGTTTAAAATCCAAGTGCAGCGAATGGTTTGCAGTTTGCACGGTTTGCACCAGTCAAGAATTAGGTAGGTAACTTTAACAATGCGACAGACTAACCAACGCACTTTTACGTATAAAACGTTGAATAACAATAAAAAATTTAATAAATTATGTAATGTTTATTCCTCCTTCCCACGCTGCCGGTGTGACATCGCCAAACAATGTAAAATTTACGGGTGACTCGCTGACTCGGATCTCAATATTAGCACCAGGGATGTTGCGGATACCGATTTTTTGACATCCGCGGACGCGGATGCGGATTTTTAAAGGCTCACATCCGCAGATGCGGATGTCGAGATTAGGCACATAAAAAACGTCAAATATTTTCAATTCAATTCAATTAATTTATTTCAGAATAAAAATTCCATATACAATTACATTTAAAATAAAATAAAACAACTAATCCTAAATTAAAACTAAACTATTATATTACATTTTTAATAATTTTTATTAAAAAAAAAAAACAAATTTGAGTATTTGAACAAGAATATAGGTGCCCCACAATCGCATTACTACACTAAAGTCCAAATAAAATAATTATTCACTTCTTGTCGCTGTCCGTCATAGGCTCAAGTGCTCGATCGACGAATCACAAAAACGAAACGAGATTCCTATTGGCTAATGACGAAATTACCTAGCACTTACGCCGCCGCTAAGACGTTCCTGTACCTACCTGTTCCACATCCGCATCCGCATTAAGCACCGCATCGATTTTATGCGGATGCGGATGTTGAAAATAATGCGGAAGTTCCACGGTTGCAGATGCGGATGCGAATATTCGCAACATCCCTGATTAGCACGAGGGGTAAACAACAATAACTTATTTTTGTTTAACTATACCTACTTTAAAATCTCTATAAGTAAGACCTAGATGCTATTTCTAACACTCGCTCTTTACGGCAATATCGCTGTTTATATGACTTCGTGAATTTCGTGATAAGTACTATAATGTAGGTAGGCAGAGTAACTTATCGTAAATATTACGCTAGATATTACATGTGGCACAAATTATCTCCGTAAGTTTATCCCCCTACTTAAAAATAAACGATGAACGGTGATAAGAGCACATTGTAAATGAAATGCAACACACGATACCTAGAATAGAGACCGATGGATAGCCTCCGCCCGTAAATTCGTCTGCGTGGAAATGTTAAAAAACTTTCAACCCTATTTTCATCCCCTTTAAAAACGACGTTAAATTGTCGTCAAAAATGTTAGTTACGACACGACGGTTGTCGGACTATAGAAATTATACGATAAGATAATAGGCTAATAGAGTGGAATAACTGGATATCTCTGCAAGTCACAAAGTTCACTTTCGCTTTTAGCTTGAAGAGAGTACCGACCATACCGAGTACTTAAAGATCAACTGGAAACTGCAGTAAAAGGTTATTATGGTACAGTCGCCGTCAGATATATCGGAGCGGCCAAGGTGCTCACAAATATCTGAACATGCTCTTATTGTCAAGGCGTTAGTACGTGTTCAGATATTTTTGAGCACCTCGGCCGCTCCGATATATAATTATACCTGATGGCGACTGTACTAACGACAAGCTGGCCAGTGGTCGTTATTGCATTGACATAAGGTCCAAAATCGGAGACCTACATGCATATGCATAAAGCTCAATTTCAGTTTTGACACTTCGGTGAGGTGGCGTCAGGGATGCGTCAGGGTGACTGCTTGCGTGTCAAAACACGGCGTCGAAAAAGTTAAATACCCTCGAAATGTACAGTCAGCTGCAGAGGTGAACCCCCCTGCATAGAAAATTTGTTTGCAGGGGGAGGGGGAAGGGGGGGGAGGGGGAAGGGGGGGGGTCACCTCTCTGCAGCTGACTGTTGCTATTAGGTCTTTTCTAATAAGAAGCCAGGGCATTTATTCTTATTGTGACTTACAGTCACTATACTCATATAAGAACAAAATACAAATAAGGAATAAAAAAAATCAATTTAACATTTTTGATAACATCCTTTTTTATTAAAATTAACACCCGCTCAAGTTCTCAAGCTAAAGTTAAAACTAAATAAATCTAGACAGAAAATTGTATTTCTACATTTGTAACACAATCAGACTTTCAATAAAAAAAATATTCATTCACTTCACATTTTTATATCATTCAGACTACGATATTTCAATACCTTAACAAGGGTGATGCACTATAAGTCCGTTTTTACACCATAAATGCATTGGTTAAATTGTAAAGGTGGATTACATCATGCCTCCCATACCTCCCATGCCGCCCATGCCTCCCATGCCAGCCATGGGGTTAGGTTCCTTCTCAGAAGGCATATCGCAGATGACTGCCTCAGCTGTGGTCAATAGGGATGCTACTCCGCTGGCATCAGTAAGGGCTGTTCTTACAACCTTGGTGGGATCAATAATTCCCTTTTCAATCATGTTAACATATTCATTGTTGAGGGCGTCATATCCGAACTCCGGTCCCAAGTCTTCAACTTTAGCAACAACTACGGAACCATCAATGCCAGCATTGCTGGCGATGGTCATGCATGGCATTCTTAGGGCCTTCTTGATGATTTCTACTCCTGTGGCCTGGTCACTGTTAGCAGTTTTGAGGGAGTCAAGGGTGGGAATGCACCTGAGGAGTGCTGAGCCACCTCCGGGGACAATACCCTCCTCAACAGCGGCACGGGTGGCGTTCAGGGCGTCAGTGACGCGGTCCTTCTTCTCATTGACCTCAACCTCGCTGGAGCCTCCAACATGGAGAACAGCGACGCCAGAGGCGAGGCGTGCCAAGCGCTCTTGCAGCTTCTCCTTCTCATACTCTGAAGTAGTGTCGGCAATCTGGTCTCGAATCTGCTCAGCCCTTCTGTCAATGTCAGACTTCTTGCCCTTTCCTTTCAGAAGAAGGGTGTCATCCTTAGTAATAGTGACTTCACCAACCTGTCCAAGGTCTGAGAGCTGCACATCTTCAAGTTTGATGAGATTGGCATCATCTCCAAACACAACACCACCAGCAGCAATGGCCATGTCACTGAGGGTAGCCTTGCGGTTGTCTCCGAAACCGGGAGCCTTGACAGCAGCTACCTGCAGACCAATCTTCAGTCTGTTCACAACCAAGGTTGAAAGCGCCTCACCATCAACATCTTCGGCAATAATAACCAGAGGTTTCCTCTGCTGGTTAGCCAGCTCCAAGGCAGGGATGATGGTCTGCACATTGCTGACCTTCTTCTCAGAGAACAAAACTAGAGCATCCTGGAACTCGACTTTAGCACCCTTGGAGGAGTTGATGAAATATGGTGAAATGTATCCTCTGTCGAATTTCATACCTTCAATGACTTCGAGTTCATCGGTGAGGGTCTTGCCGTCCTTTACGGTGATGACACCATCCTTGCCGACTCGCTTCATGGCGTCGGAGATGAGCTGGCCGATGGCGGTGTCGCCGTTGGCGGAGATGGTCGCGACCTGCGCGATCTCCTCGGGAGTCGTCACCGGTTTCGACATCGACTTCAGCTTGTCTTTCACCGCGTCGACCGCCAGCATCACGCCACGCCTGATCTCAATAGGATTCGCACCCTTTGAGATTTTCTCGAAGCCCTCCTTCGCGATCGCTCGCGCGAGCACTGTGGCGGTCGTAGTACCATCGCCGGCCTCCTCGTTGGTGTTATTGGCCACGTTCTGCACCAGTTTTGCGCCGATGTTCTGGAATTTGTCTTTCAGTTCTACTCCCTTAGCAACTGTCACGCCGTCTTTGGTTATTTTCGGAGAGCCCCAAGATTGTTCCAAAATGACGTTTCGGCCTTTCGGGCCCATTGTGACTGCTACCGCGTCGGCTAGGACATCCACACCTTGCAGCATGAGGGCTCTTACATCAGCACCGAATCTCACATCTTTGGCATAAAATCTGGCGTTTTGGTGACATTTGTTTAAAGAGATGGAATGGCGAACAACTCGAGGTAATCGCAACATTTTGAAGTGATATAAATGCGAATATAACGTTTAAATAAAGGGTTCAAACCTTTACTTCTCGAACTTTCTCACTGGGATCGCAAAACGTGATGGACCGCCGGTTCTAGGTTACCTCTGCGAATGAATGAAATAAAATTAACAAAATGCTGTGTGATGTAATGAGTGAATGAACTAAAAATCAAAGACAAAAGACGTACGAGTGAATGACTTTTGATCCAATAGTTGGCAGCATTGTGAATTATAAAGCTTTGCGACATGGGCACGACCAGTTTGCACCTGAATCGGTTAAATCGGTATATTCAGTTAATTCACATCACTAACCGTGGGCTGTCACTTTGACGTCAAAGTTTTTTGACATATTTCTCTTGCGTACGGGGGGAGAGCGTTGCGACCACGTTTTAAATTATATATTATCAACAAAAACATGCGGTGATTTCATTCTCAGATTACGTAGATAACTCGAGTGTATCGGTCGCGTTTCGCAATCGGCTAAGTTTAGTTAATTTTACGCCGGTAAAATACAAATATTACATAATGAATACAAGGTGAGCTATTTTAACAACTTCCTTTCATGGTGATTGTCTTAATTTGAATTAATTGGTGACAATATGTTGCTTTTCGCATAGCTATAATTATGCGGTACTGTCTCAGAGGCTGTTGTACAATATCAGACTTAATTGGCTTGGCTACGTTTAACATTACATTCATATCAGAGGCGGAAAAAATTGCGTGTATAACTAGTGTTAATTCTAATAAGTTATCGTCTATGGGTTATTTTAAGCGTAATATAATGACACAAACTTTGTTCTTACCTTATTATAGAACATAATATTGTATATTAGGCTTACTGTACATCATTATACACATCAAGTCTGTGGGTTGATAACTTAGATATACATAATAATCATAATCACTTTATTCGTAAGGCTTATTTACATGTCAGTCTGGTTAATTTATAGCAGCGAGCTTACAATGCCTTGCGCATTCAATACAATAATGCTTTTAGGATGCTGTTGAGACTGCCGCGTTTCTGCAGCGGATTGTCCATGTTTGCCAAGGCACGCACAGACGGCTTCGATGCCTTGTGGTGCAAGAAAACGGTCTCACTGCCTGACAGAGTGCGCGGGAGTAGCAACAGCATTCGAAACAAGATAGCTAATAAGCTAGATGGTCTTCCGTTATGGGAAATGGGTCAGCGGATAAAGTCACTTTTGTAAAATTATTAAATATTTAATTAGGTTACATTGTTACTAACCTAAATGATAAGCAATAATAACTAACAATTTTTTGGACCATGTGATGTCTAATAAAGAAATTTAAATTAAATTAAATTATTATAAATAAAATAATTCCAGTACATTCCGGTACAATTGAAGAATAAAACTTTAGTAATAATGTTGACACACTTTAGACCAGCCATTCTCAAAGTGTGCTCCGCGGAGCCCTAGGGCTCCGCAAAGCCTTTGTGGGGGCTCCGCGAGAAACAATAAAATAATAGCTCTTCCGTGTCTGGTTCACAGTTGAACGGTGACGAACGAAAAATTAAAATTTGGGCTCCGTCAAACATTTCGCTTTCCAAAAGAGTTCCATCACCAAAATAGTTTGAGAACTTCTTTAGACTAAGCATTTTTTCCATTTCAGCGCATGCAACTGTGATGAGGGTCTGCTGGTGGGCATCGGGAACCCTTTGCTGGATATTTCAGCTTCTGTGGATGATGGCCTGCTTGCCAAGTACGACATGAAGCCAGATGATGCCATCATGGCGGAGGAAAAACACATGCCACTGTACAAGGAGCTTATGGAAAAGTGGGTTTTATTATTCTTTATCCTAAAATACTTCTTACAAACTTTTTCTTTATCTTACCACTTTTTATAAAGTGAAATCAAATGTTTAAAGAATATTGTATACTTTAAATTAACTTTCTTTTAGTTCTCAAGAAGCAAGCGGGAAAACGTGAGTCTTTTGTCTGTCTGCACCACTATAACTTGTGTATTAACAAACCATAGAGTGTGTTTTTCCCTGAAGCCTAACTTTGTGTGATGTGGTTGAGAACGTTCGCGGCTATTTAAAAACACATCAATTTTTGCAGCAATTATGAAATGTGTCAAAACTTTTTTTTTTCTACTAAGCATGGTAGTAGTAAGAAACGTATTTAGAAAACTGGCTGTAATATGTCCATACCAGTTTTCTAAATAACTTTATTCCCAAAGCTAATCTAGCTATAGGAGATATTTTTTTTTTTTTTTTTTTAATCTGGTTTTTATGGAGGCTTTGGACACTCTAGGTGAACATGTCAGCCTCATGGGTGCTATCATAGTTCCCTACTCAAGGGAGAGGTCAATAAAGTGGTAAACACTGATTGCTTTGTCCGATATAGGTTCTGACAACCAACAATTGATCTGTCCATTGTGCATGGAGCCCAGACTACCAAAAATTCTTTTTCTCAAGTCCGAATTCCGGACGCATTCCAACAACACGTGAGACAAGTCATCAGTCTTCTGACAGTTTGCACACAGTGGTGACGATTTAACACCCATCATACACAGAAATTTGTTTGTAGGGATGTGTCCGGACCGGACTCGGAAAGCTGAGACTAACACTTTTCTAGAGAGGTTAGCAGAATCAAACCAGGGTATCCACAAGGGTCTATCTTGAATTGTTCTGTAATCATGGATTTTTTTTTATTATCATTGGTACTCTTATATCTAGTAACTAATTACAGTAATTAATTTAGAATTTTCTCTGTAGCCTACTAGTAATGACTGGAGCTCTTGGTTTAAATCCCATCAATCACAATTAATGAGTGTGTAAGTTATGGATGTTTCATATTTAATTCAGTATTTATCTATCCGTTATAAAGTATATATTTGTATATTAACCACAACATCAACCTCATTGAGCTGTGGGACTATCTATTTGTGTAAGATATTGCCATTTTTAATTTGTTCTCATCTTTAATCTAAACCTGTTTTCTTACAGATACAAAGCAGAGTTCATAGCAGGCGGCAGTGTCCAGAATACCCTCCGCGTCGCCCAGTGGATCCTCAAGAAGCCCGGTATTTGCACTTACTTTGGCTGCGTCGGGAATGACGAGTATGCTAGGATACTCGAGACAAGAGCTGTGTAAGTACCTATTACATTTTAATATTGAATGTAAGTATCTTATTATGAGGTTATCACACTATTGTGAATTCGCACGTCTCTCCAGTGTATGAGTATGACAACACTATGCATGTATATAGCGATGTCCCGCTCGCAGAATGTAGTGACGTGCGAATTCGCATCTAATGTGAAACCGCCAAGTTGAAATTTGATAACAAAAAATTCACGACTTGCAGAGTAATCACGTTACAGATGTATAGTCGAATTGATATCATCCTTTTCTTTTAAGTAATAGGGGACTCAATTCTTTTCCTATGAGTGGGGCATCTAATGAACTCAAAACTCAAGCTGCACCACTGCCCTCAGCCTTGCCTTGTTTCTTTCAAACGTGGCTTATTTTATTAATAATTCATAATTGCACTCAATACTACTTTAATAATAATATAAGTATTAATATTGAAGGAGAAAGTGATAAAATTAATATTGCTAAGCTTAATTAGTTTATCAACAAAGATAAAAACGATTTGTCAAATACATTTCAAATCATATTAAATTTTGACTGATAAATTTGATCCTCCAAGCCTTGGTCTAAGGTTTTATCGTATCTTGGACATTGAGTAGCCTTTATCTTTATTGATGTTTCTCTAACTCTATGATAAGCTTAACATGTGTACTCTGACTATTTATTAGAGTTATGATAATGTCAATCAATATCGTGATAAAGATGTATTGTAGATCTCTTAAGATCCTGCCGAGGTTTTCTCGAGGGACTTCAGTTTGAAGTACTTCAAAAAAGGTGTGTACCTACAGGTTTTTAAAGGGTCGGCAAAGCGCATGTAACATCCCTGGAGTTGTAGGCGTCCATAGGCTACGGTGATCGCTTACCATCAAGCGGGCCGTATTCTTGTTTGCCAACGACATGGTATTCAAATAAATAAAGCGGACAAGTGCGCGTCGGACTCGCCCACCGAGGGTTCCGTTGTTTTAGTATTTGTTATTATAGCGGCAACAGAAATACATCATCTGTGAAAATTTCAACTGTCTATCACGGTTCATGAGATACAGGCTGGTGACAGACAGACAGACGGACAGTGGAGTCTTAGTAATAGGGTCCCGTTTTTACCCTTTGGGTAAGGAACTTTTTTTTTAAACGTAGAAGTACGCAGGGTAAATGCATTTACGCATCACGCCCCCCGGGCAATGGGGAAACCAATTGGGGGGGTGGTATGTGGGACTCGCTCCTCCCAAGGCTCCCTCTGCTAGTCAGAGGGAGAGGAGGAGAATACCCACTAACATCCCCTGCGGCGTTTCCGTCATCTGCCGTTGACGGGAGGCGCCATATGATCGCTAGCATTCTACCCACGACGCCTCCCCATGGGTAAGGAACCCTAAAAAATAGTACTTGGTACCTACAGAAGGTTCACTCTCTAACAAAACGCGTCTATTACGACAGTAATGACCGCTAGGTGGCGCAAGCGCGAGCAGGCGTCCGTTCCTTAGCGGTGTGCGGCAACTACTATGGCTAGACACCAAAATTGGTGTGAGCCGCATGTACTTCGCGGATCGCGGAGTGAGCCACGCTTGGCTGCGGTATGCAGTCGGGTTCGATAGTAACACACCCACAATCACATGACAACATAAAATGACTCATTACGTCAGCCGGGCTAGCACATGATTGGCGCGAGAGTATCTCGCCGCGACATAATTCATACAGTTAGTAAAAGACGGGTAGTCTATCTCGCGGCGAGATACTGTCGCGACAATCATGTGCTAGGCCTACAGATCCGAGTAAATTGTCGCTTAAACAACGAATAACAGAATGTGTACTAACTGGAGCGGCAAGGTGTAGATAAGAAATACCTAAGATGTGTGGCCTCCGATAACATTTGCTCCCGCTATCGATATTTGTTTAACTTATGCAGGGTTCTTTATACATGTTTGAATGACCAAATTGAAAATTGTAAAAATTTCGCTGAAATAAATAAAGCTGTAATAATAATAAAAAGAATGACGAAATTAGAAGGAGCTGCACGTAGAATGTAGGCACCGAAAATGCATTAAATCAACTAGAAATTTACGTCTTCCTTTCGGTTTAAGTACAGTTGGCAATAAATAGTTTGATAACCAGTGGTAGAAAAAAAATAGCCACAACCGAATACAGAACCTCCTCCTTCTATGAAATTGAAGTCGGTTAAAAAAATAAGAAAGACTGGTGACGTGTTCATGCTCATGTTTTGTTTTGTTCTGTTCTGTTCTGTTCTTTTACACGGTGTTACTTGAGCCACTGAAAACCTGAGACACCCCAACAGTTTTTTTTTTACTTTTGAACTCATCTTGAGTATTTATTCTTTAATCCGATAAATATTAAAAAAAAATATTAGTGCTTTAGTTTTCTTAACAATTCTATTCGACTGGTAATTCTACAGAAGATGCTTTGTCGTTTTAGTGACATCAAACAATTGCTAGTTACCATCGTAAACACTGTTAACAGACCATTTGCATACCTTACTGCAACGAGATAAGGTTTACCAATGGCCAGTTAAGGGTGTTGCTCATTGACAAATAACGTGTCAAATGCTAGTTATTGATATTGTTGCATTACAAACCTGTAGAATGGGCATGTAAAAATAATAAAAAATAATATAAAAATTACCCCCATTAAAACATAGCGCGATCGATTCTCCTATCGATTCTGAACAAATTGTTTTTAGGTTTTCAGTGGGTCATGAAACACCGTATATATATCGCTAGTATGACTTGTGACGCCAATATTGGCATATGCATCTATCGCACTAGTATGGCTTGTGACGACAAAATCTTTCATTTTTTTTCGCCTAGCCGCAAACCGTCCGATAAGGGCGATAAGGAACTTCGGGATTCGATGTCGAGATACCTACTTAAGAAAGACCTGTGTCCAGCAACGGATGTCTTTTGGCTTTAGGACTTAGGTAAACTCAAATGTGTAATAATATTGTTAATGTTTCTATGTATATCAGTATTCAAGCACTTATCGGCCCAATAGCTTCAGTCTATCGCGAATAATAGACGCAGCAGACGCTTTGTTTTATAGGCAGGGAGTATTTAAATAGAAACATTACAATGCAGCCATCCTACACTGATTACAGATAAATAATTTTGATCCGATCGTAGTATACTCAAGGCCTCAAGGGAATTATTCACTATTTACCTGTTAGCAGGGCCGGATCTAGGGTAGAGCGAGTGGAGCGGCCGCTCTAGGCGCCGGATGGCAAGACAAAAAAAAGTTTTAAAAGAGTGTGACGCGGGCCCAAAATGCGGTTCGTTTTGCTTTTGGGTAAAATGCTTCAACGAAGGGCGCCAAAACCCGATTTCGCACAACCCTGATCAAGGACTCGGGCCGGCACTGCCTGTTAGGTTAGATAATTACGTTTAAATCATCAAATCCACACAGACAAATGTACACAGTACTGCCATAAATCATTCTGATTCTTATACTAAAGTGAGCGTTTATTGAAATGACATACCTACCTACAATTGGCAGTGCGCAAATCAATTGATATCAGTGGGTACCTACTACGTATGTGTATGCATTACACGTGTAGGTATTTCATCATGTAGGTAACGCAAAATCAATATGTCATCATGATGCTTTATTTGCACTTATATTAGTTTTGCGTATCTTCTAATTGTACATTGCGAATTACCTTTTCGCACGTGTATTGTACAACGTTTTACAGTACATATGATATGACGCTTTAAATTTTCCACATACGCACGTATAGTGCTTAGTTACCGCACTAGGCGGTAAATTTGCACCATATGTAATACTAGCGACCCGCCCCGGCTTCGCACGGGTGCAATGCTGATGTATTATACATATAAAACTTCCCCTTGAATCGCTATCTATTAAAAAAAACCGCATCAAAATCCGTTGCGTAGTTTTAAAGATCTAAGCATACATAGGGACAGACATCCATCCAGACAGCAGGAATCGACTTTGTTTTATACTATGTATGTAGTGAGTGATGTAGGTACTGTAAAATATATAAAGACTTGGCCAAACACAAGGCGCGACGCAGTGCCGCGAAACGAAATTCAGCCTTATTTATTTTATTACAAGGTTCAAATTTAAATGGGAAAATGTTTAATGGTGGGCCTCTTACGAGATTATAGATCTCCACTTAGAAAGGTTTTTTTAATTCAACCCTTAAAGGCGTGAACAAAAGCTTAAGATTTTTAACAACAAGATTTTGATTTTTTTATATTTTTGAAGTCATTAATACTAAATTTTACATTTTATCAATCCACAGCGCAGATGGCGTGATCGTAAAGTACCAAGTAACCGATGAAGCACCCACAGGCACGTGCGCAGTGCTCGTCACGGGCACGCATCGCTCGCTCTGCGCGAACTTGGCCGCTGCGCAGAAGTTCACTCCCGTGCACCTCGCCAAGGAGGAATGCCAAGTGGTCATTAAGAAGGCGAAGTACTTTTATACATCAGTGAGTAGTATGTTACTTTCTTACTCTGTCAGATAACTGCCCCCTGTTTTAGTAGGACTGCAAGCTGGCCATATAGTCTGGCAAACTTAATTTGACAGTAAGTAAGAATAAAAAAAACTATACTCGTCCCTTTCTTTTGGGTGCTACTACTAGCGTAAGACAAAGACAGTATGATTCTCTCTGTCAATGTTTGAAATGATATTAAATAGAAATTGTGTTTAAAAATAACTGCTATCTATGTTTTTCTAATAATTATCTGGTAAATTAAAACTATGAAAACGGATTATATCGCGTATAATGAATTTATAATACATCCCGACGTTTAATTATCTGGTGCTTTATTTCGTGCACGGTGTGATATATTTATTTTAAGTAGAGGAAACTTTCCTATTAAGCGACTATTAAGGCGTGTTACACGCGGTCTTCATTTTACAATCAGAATCTATAGTGCCAAAATAAATTCAGAGAAACCAGATACCATAGACAAATAATCCTTCCCTCTGATTTTTTTCAGTAAGTAACCGTAGAGATTCTGGTTCTTAATTTCAAATCGTGTGAGACGCGGCCTGATTCGATATTCGTATATTAAAATTCGAATTAGGCCGTTAGTCAAAATGTGCATTACTATTATTTTTTCCAGGGTTTCTTCGTAGCAGTATCCCCCGAATCTATTCTACAACTAGCGGAGCGCGCGCACTCTGGCAAGCACGCGTTCATCATGAACCTGAGTGCGCCGTTCGTCTCACAGTTCTATAAGGAGCCGCTGGAGAAGATCCTGCCTTATGTTGACGTGCTCTTTGGCAATGAGAGCGTACGTTTTAAATATATAAGTACTAGAGTTGTGCATGCTCGTTCACTGAAAAGATAGCTCCCAACTAGTATAATCTCACAACTGTACTAGTTCGGTCTTTTAGTACAGTAGCACACAGAGAGAGTCGACGTTTAGTTTTAGTTCGGTCGGATGAGTCGGATCACTCGGATCGCTTTCATTTTTCGCACTCCTCGGTCCTCGCTCCCGTTCTGTTTCGTTCGCGTGTAGTACTAAAACGTACTAAGAGCAGAATCATTAGGGAATAGTTCGGTCTAGTACAGTGGAGGGAATCGTCTTTTTGATTTTAGTACATGTACTACACAAGCCTAATAAGTACACACCGCCGCTTTTTTCCTTCGAACTTGGCTGGACACACTACCTTGTTCCTAGATGCCTACTTTATTAAAAAAAAAATGTACTTGGATACCTTATCCTCTCAACTCATAGGATCATAAATATGCCAAGAAACGACCTTGAAGTTTTCAAATTACGCGGTTACTACATCGACGCGAATTCGCATGTCGCTCACTGTAGGAGCCTGACATCATTAGGTATGCGCGTATATAGCGAGGTCCCACACGCACACCGCCTCCAATGTAAAGGAATACCTCCTTAGAATTTAATTCCGATTCTCGTTGTTGATTTTTATTATTTTTAATGTACCGTCAACCGGGGTGAATAGGGACAGAACCTATCATCCCTATTCACCCCGATTGATGGTATAATAAACACATTACAGGAAGCCGAAGCCTTCGCGACAGCGTTCGGCATCAACGAAAAGGACCTCCAAGCGATCGCGCTCAAAATATCAACCATGCCCAAACTCAACCCCTCCCGACCTCGCGTCGTAGTCATCACGCAGGGTTGCGAGCCCGTCATACTCGTCGAAAACGGTAAAGTTACCTTAGTACCTGTCAACAAACTGTCAAGGGATCAAATCATAGACACGAACGGGGCCGGTGATGCTTTTGCGGGCGGGTTTTTAAGCCAAATGGTCATAGAGAAGGATTACACGACTTGTGTTAAGTGTGGTGTGTACGCGGCTACGCATGTGATACAGCAGTCCGGATGCACGTTGAGCGGCGTAAGCGACTTTAAATCTAGCTAGATAGGAGTTTTTTGTGATTTTATGTAAGGAAAGGTAGATGGTTTATAAATGCAGCGAGATACACAAATATATAGTTGGTCAAGCAAATCTTGTCAGTAGAAAAAGGCGCGAAATTCAAATTTTCTATGGGACGATAACCCTTCGCGCCTACATTTATTAAATTTGCCGCCTTTTTCTATTGACATGATTCGCTTGGCCAACTATAAATTTGAATAGTCAGGCACTAAAACAGATGTGATATATGCTTCTGCCGCTGCTAGTCCGAAATTAGGAATCGGAATATAGTTTGTGGTATCTGGTTTTTTGTGTAGAAAAACCTGGGCCATAGACAACATTTTAAGTTTATTCCATGGCCATAGAGATTCCGATTCCTTATTTCAGACCGTGTGGGATGCGCCTTATACGACAAAAAAACCGGAATAACAAGAATGTGTGATTACATAAAGACCATTTACTTTTCTTTTTTTTCATTTCCTGTTTTCCATTTAAATTTTGTTTATATTTCACAGCGTTATTTTTTAAATTAAGGGTAATGTATAATTAAATGCAAATGGGCAACGCAATACAGAACCACATAGTGCTAATAGCACCTATTTGTAGATATCACACAAATAATGAGCACTTATCAACCTACTAGATGATAATAATTAACAATACAACTGCAATAGATCTTTAATCCTTAGGACACCAATACAGAGTTGTTGTTAAACCTTGTTAAAATAATAGTTTGTCTGCCTCAATTTGTTGGGTAAGTTGGGTTATTGCCAACTGTTACCACAAAGTTGTTACTGGTGGTAACTGATTCTTTTTTCTAGCAGCCTAACAAATGAGAAAATAAATCGCAACCCGGCTAGTTACTAGTTACCACCAAAATTGGTGGCCACACTAGTAACTAGCCGGGTCCACACAGAGCGAGCATACGCGCACACAAAACGGCCAGTGTAGACGTCCCTCGGTCGAGGCGCGCGTGTTGTATCGACATTTTTAGACTTGCCTCGCGCGCGCGGCACGTCTACACTGGCCGTTTTGTGCGCGAGGAAATTGCCTCGCGCGTATGCTCGCTCTGTGTGGACCCAGCTACTACCAAACGTTTTTTTTCTCAGTTGTTACCACTAGCAAAAACTTGGTGGTGTGCCAATTTGTCTCACCGATCTGCCGTTTTGGCACAACAGCAGGATAATGAGGTTGGCCGATCGAAGTATTTTACTGATGGCGCCAGCATAGGTTTTACCTGTCAATCCTACGAATCGTGTCAGTCTTGTTTTTTGTGGGACTGTATGGCCTGGATGTGTGGCCGTTTAAGGAAAATCTAAAAACTACAGACAGGTAAAAGCTATGCTAGCGCCATCTATAAAAACCTTTAGACAGTTGCGGTGGCCATTGGGTGGTAGTACTTTGCATGGCGACACCCCAAATGGGGTTTGCGGTTTGCAGAGATGGCGCCATCATAGCTTGCCCCTTTTTCTATGAGAGGGCTGGCATCCAGGGCATTAAAAAAACCGGCCAAGTGCGAGTCGGACTCGCGCACCGAGGGTTCCGTACTTTTTAGTATTTGTTGTTATAGCGGCAACAGAAATACATCAGCTGTGTCACGGTTGTTGAGATACAGCCTGGTGACAGACGGACAGCGGAGTCTTAGTAATAGGGTCCCGTTTTTACCCTATGGGTACGGCACCCTAAAACAAATATTTGACACAATTCTAGGGATTGACAGGGCAAGCTATGCTGGCGCCATCTGCTAATTATTTCGACCGTCCAACCCCATTGGTAGCACTTTAGATGTAACCGTTTTGAATGATTAGAGTTTAGAGTTTCACTAGACTTATATCGCATAGGAGCTCGAAAACAATACAAAAGGTAATCACGGTCAATATCCCGGTTGATATAAGTCTAACTTTTAGTTATTTTTTGTTTTACATAAATAATTCCAGTTATAGCATTCTAGAACTAAATAACACTTAACATAAATAAAGTAAGTATTGTGAAATTAAAATACCTTGGTTGTTATAACTGTGTTATATAATATATTGTATGAATCGTACAGCTGTGTAATAAAACCAAACTAAGTACTTAGTATGACTTTTTATAACCAACTTTAGAAACAGATTTATCGAATATAATGTAGATCTGATGTCAGTTACATGTATTAAATGAGTGATATTATGTTTTCTGTAAACTTAAGTACATTGTTACAAAGAGCAATATAATATTAAGTGTATCACGAAAGTTGGATTTATTTAAGAAATAATGAGATGTTTTAAGTTCTCTTAACCTAAGTAATTAAAGTCAAAACTAGTAATAAAATCTAGCATCTGAGCAATACTTATACTTACGATAAAATTTGTCTTAAACCTATAATTGTATGGCCATGTAAACTAACCTAAAGATACACTCACTACCTTTGATACATTATATCTAAAGGCGTTTATGATAGTGTACATATTTCTAGATCAAATCTTCTTTTTTATGGAAAACGGACCAAATTATCCAGTGTAACTGTAAAACTAAATTCCTGCTTTTATTTATAAAGAGAAGTACCTAGTAGGGAATGCATATGGTACTGAATTTATATAAGCTGATTTACATTCGCGTGCGAGCCACGAGACGCTCGGTGTCGGTGGGCTCGTCTCGCGTGGAGAAGCGGTTTTTTGGGCACGAGTCAAAGGGGCTCGCGTCGCGCGGGATGCTTGCTGTTTACATTAGCGTTCGGCTGTCATTCCGTTACAAACCTTATACCGTGCCGTTTGTGTTTAAAATCGATTAGCTCGACGAGCTTACGAGCTGTGGCCGAGACACGGGACGAGTCATGAGGCGAGAATGTAATCATTAACTTTACGAGCTCGAGGCGAGACGAGCCAAGACCCGCGAATGTAAAATATGACGAGAACCGGGAATTCCCTGTTCCGGGACGGATCTTGTATAGGAAATTGCGAATAACGAAACTATTTGGTATAGTCTGCATCTTTTCAAATGACTTTTTCGTCTAAGACGGTAATCTGTTAAACAAACGCCATTGTTCCTTTTGTGCGAGCGGTCGCCCATTGTGTACCATTGAGTCTGAGCGCGTGCTACAGCGCGTGCCAATGTCAGAGACAATGGTACACAATGGGCGACCGCACACACAATAGGAACAAAGGCTTTTGTTAAACAGATTACCGTCTTGGACGAAAAAGTCATTTGAAAAGATGCAGACTATATCTGCTTCTCTATCGCACAAATATGATAGAGTCAGACAACAAAATTTAGATTTTCGTTTTTCTCGGTAGGCCCTCAGTACCAAGAGCACACCCTAAGCAGGAGCCAGCTATGTGCCACAGTGAGATGGTAATTTGACATTACTGATGTCTACCTATATTCTATATTACTTTCTCTTTTTAGCAGATAACTGCCTCCTGTTCTTCAGGGCTGCTAGCACTGAGAATATTCACTTGAGCACAAAGTTGTATTCAGATACTTTTTGCTGGTAGTGTTGTCTAAAAGTAAAAACATACCTTCTTTGACAATATTTGACAAATCAAGATAATTTGGAAAGTAAACAACAGTATAAAAAGGCATGTTAAAAACATCAATATTATCAATCAACATATGCATATAATTCTATAGCTTTGATGCTTGGGCCAGCCAAGATATTCTTGGTAAAGAATTATGCTGTTTTAACTCTATACTATAGTAAGCTATTTAAGGTGACTGCTATAGTTATTGGCCATTCTTAACAATAAATTAAATTAAATTATCATAAAGCTTCAATTGGCTTCTTTCTTATTTGTTAGGAGTGGCCAGTTACTAAGTAGTGACCAATAACTAGATAACAGTCACCCTATGTAAAGCTTAAATGGTAACAATTATTAATACTTAACTAAATTCAAACTATGCTAATTCAGACTTAGTTATAATCAGTCTGTGTAAGATCTCAGATTTACACCAATTACCATTATAGTTATTCAATGGATGAAAACGCTATGAAAAACAAAGCTATCAAACCATTTTGGCAAGAAATAGTTTTACTATCTTGCGGTAACAATAAAAATTTGTTAATTATAATGTTAACATAAAACACTAACAATACTATGTATTATGTGTGTCTCTGTAAATGTTTTTTAAGGTTGTGCAAGAGGATTTGTATTGTAATACTACCAGATATAGTTCCATAAAAAAATAATAATAATAGAATAGCACATTCTTATGAAAAACTAATACCAGGATGTAACTGATGTAAGTATGTATGAAACTGAAAAGGTTCTGCGTCGATGGAGCCTCCATTGACACAGAATCATTGTTTATCAATAAAAACTATATCATAGCGGACAATATGCACTGTCCAATCAGGAGCATTCATCTCCTCATCCCCTAATAAAGGCATAGACCTGTAAACTTCCACTATAATGAAGTCTTTTATATGGTTCAGCATCTTTGTCATCCCCCGTGTTACTCGGCCAGAGTATAAATCAGGATTTATCTTTGTAACATCGTTCATGTTGAGATCATAGTTTTTGTCTTTGATTTGTATTCTGTTTAATTTTGACTCTTTCCTCTTCTTGTTTCTTTTTGACCTGTAAATACAGTGGTTTTACATTTTGTTGATGAATTACCATGTTATGATTGTACTTATGTTTGTATTTGTTGTAGAATAAAGGATTTTTCTAATGTATTTTTGTTTTATCTTTGTGCCATTGGTTTATCCCCTCAATTTACGGAACGGAACGGATTTATACCACTTTCCAGCCATATGCTTTATATAATGCAAGATAAGAATATAACTATTTTATTGAAGAAAATAATAATGTGTTCACATCACATTCACATTAAATGTTTCAAGACTTACGGCATTTTCACGCGGAATTTTAAGATAGCACGGTTAGGTGTTGTATTACAGTCTCACAACTTTTCTTAATATATTGCGATACTATTTACTAATTTTCCTTAAAACTTGATATTTATCTGGTCCTTATGTATTTTCTACTCTCACTCATTCTTCGGTTGCAATCACAAGTTTCTTTGAAAATAAAAAATATTTTGGTTTTCGTAAAAACTCGCTGACCGCGCGATCCTTAGGAGCGTTTTTCAATTGATTAAATTCAAACATGTTCCTTGTTTCTATCTTCATTGAAGGGTAAATAAGATAAATTACTAATAGGGATAAAAATTCAGGTTTAATCAATAAATTACTAGGAAAAAACCATACAAATTTATTATTATTTATTTAATTTAATACAATTTTTAATTTTCTATAGTTTGTCAAAGGACTGTCTCATTTCAAACATAGATAAGGAGAATTATTGTCTTTGTCTTACACTAGTACTAGCACCCTTAAAGAAAAGGATGAGTATAATTTTTTTGTTCTTATTTACTGACAATTTGGTTTGACCAACTATAATTAAAATTATTATAAGGCCTCATACTCACGAGCGCTTTTTCAACGCGCGTTAAAAAAAGCGCTTGAATATGCCTGCACGCTAAATTCGATCTAAAGACCAAGGCTTAAAGTTGAAAATCAAATAACGCGTGATAAAAGCGCCACCGCCATCGTGTGAATAAAGTTGGTCAAGCAAATCTTGTCAGTAAATAAGAACAAAAAAAACTACACTCATCCCTTTCTTCTGGGCGCCAGCACCAGTGCAAGACAAAGACAGTATGACTTTCTCCGTCTACGCCCGAAATGAGACAGTCCCTTGACAAACTATAAATACACATGTTTCCATTTGTGTCATTCAAACGCTTTTTTAACGCGCGTTGAACAAGCGCTCGTGTGTATGAGGCCTAAATGAGTGTGACCATAGGCAATAATCGTGTGAAAACATATTTTTTGGTAAATTAATTGTAATTAAAATGGCAATACATTTTGCGGCGACAAGCAGGATATCAAAAATATTTTTTCATATAGCAACTGATTGATAGCCATTTTGAAGAGCCTTTTGTTGGTGTTTTGTGAATGTTTTCAAGTAAATTTTGTAATAAACCATTGATATAAAAGTAAATTGGCTATTGAAAAATCATTGCGGGCTACAAACACCAAATCATTACATGTCATCACTTTGTGTTGTTTGTTTGTGAAGTCGCATTGTGAAAAAAAAAGAACCGGAAAGGACTCCGCTGTATTAGGTTTTATTTTACATTTAGTGAGGGGTAAATAAGGAGCAATAAATCAATCAACTCTTTTGTTGTAGTTATTTAGTGAAGTGTAATTAAACCAAAGCATTTACGTCGCGTGTATTCCTTCGACGTAAATTTGGATTGTCACAAGATGGCCGCCATTGGATGCTCGCTCCGCCGAAACCCGCTCTCAAAGCGCGATGTGTCACCCACGGGCGCCCGCTTGGCCGCCAACATGCTGTGAGCCGGCGTCGGGCGGCGCGCTGCGCTCTCCGGCCCCTTCCGGCGAGGTTCCATTTCGTAAAATGGAATTTCGCTTGAGGCGCCAAAATACGATGGGTGTTGACAGCGCTCCAGTACCGTACCGTTACTCCGACGGCCGATCAAAATAATTGTAGACAAAGATGAGCGAGCCGGAAGACGTCGGAAAGGATGTGTGGAAGCGATGGATACTCGAGGCGATTCGGAAAATACGTTCACAAAAACAGCGGCCGAGTGTGGAGCGCATCTGTCACGCGATCAGGCAGCACCACAACTATCATGAGGACGTGGTCTCCGAGCGCCTGGAGCGGGCCGTGCGCGAGGGCGCCGTGCTGAAAGTGTACAACAAGGGGCAGAGCTCGTACAAGGACCCAGGGGGGTTACAAAGCAGGACTCTTAGGATAGCACCGGACATCGATGTGTCGCGGGCAGTGGCTAAAGCAGTGCGTGAGTTAGGTGAACGGGATGGTAGTGACTTAAAGACTATAGAGAAACATCTGCAGCAGGCATACCAAGTGACTGTGGACCCTGAAGTGGATGTGCGTACAGTGTTGAAGGCCGCAGCGAAGCGGGCCGTGACTAGGGGGTTGATAACCCACCATCAGGGATTTTATAAGGCTACGGAGAGACCGAGGGCTGGGTCACATGAACGGACTCCAAAGCAAAAGAAGAATCAGGAATCAGAAAAGGTAAGAATAGTATACTTTCTCTGTTTATGTATATTTTATCATGTTTACTGAGTAAATAATAAGTTTTAATACTACTTCTGGTTGGATAATTCTGTTTCATCTTTATTATGTTTACTCTTATTATGTTTTTGCTCTTATTATGCTCTTTATTATGTTTTTGGTATTAAAATACTTATTAGAGTATATTTACTTGTTAATGTGAAATCTATTATGGTATATTCTCTTATTTGGAAACCTTTATGACTTATTGCAATCTCATAATTAGGTCAACAAAAATTAATATTCATCCTCCATATAATTGATAAGAAGAAAGGCGAGGGTGTAATTATTATTAATATGTTTTTATTTCAAAATACACAATTGATATTCTGAAAGATGAAATTAATGAGTGTGTTATATTTATAATTAATTAACCTAGAACTTTTCCTGGCCAAAACTCAATGTTTTTAACGGGTCTATATTGGGTCGCATAATAATTGATTGTCCTAATGTAATGTTACGCGTAAAACTCATTTCGCATAATTGTTATTGTCCTGAAACTTGCACATTTCTGAAAAATTATAAAACAAACCTACCCTATTCTACACTATTCTACACAACCTATGCAAAACATTTTCGAAAATACTCTCTGTTTCAGCTGGAAAAAAATTATGCGAAAAGAGTTTTATGCGTAACATTACATTACGACAATCACATATTATGCGACGAGAGAGGCACCCACTTTTAACAGTTTAAGTGCCAGTTGCACCATCCGCACATAACAGACTGATCAACGTCAACCGGCGCGCCTAATATTACTAAATTACCTCTATTGAAATTTTAATCATTATTAAATGGAACAGAGTTGCATTTGTTTTTTATTGTTCCAATTTAAAACAATATTATGTTTTGTTATGAGAGACAAATTACATAACCTTTTACTGATAACAGTTGCATACTTGTTTGTAAACAAACTTATCTGTGGCTTTCACATTTACAAATCTACTAACAAACTATACAAAACTACTTCAAAAAAAGAAATTCTCACTTCTCATACACTTTGTTCTTCTTCTTCCCAGACCTTATCCCATTTACTTGGGGTCAGCCCTCCCTGTCCTCTTCTTCCATTCTGCACGGTTTAGTGCCAGGTGTGCATCCTTTATTCCTTGCTCTCTCAGGCTTTTCTCCACCGTCGTCAACCAAGTGGCTGGTGGTCTCCCGCGTCCTCGCAGGCATCGCTAAGGCTACATTGATCATATGTTCGGGAGGTCGTCTCTGAATATGCCCGTACCACCGTAGGCTTTTCTCAACAAGTTTATCAGTTATCGGTGCGACTTTGAAACTGCCCCTGATGTACTGGTTTCTAATCTTATCCAACAGAGTGACGCCAGCAGACCAACGCAGCATGCGCATCTCAGTGGTGTGAAGTTTGTTTAGATGGCATTTGTTCGTGGCCCAGCACTCAGAGCCGTAAAGTACTGCAGGTCTTATGGCAGTTTTGTAGATGTTTCCCTTTACTTTTATGGGCATTCGTTTGTCACACATCACACCTGTGAGTTCTCGCCATTTTAGCCATCCGGTATTAGTTCTATGTGTGATATCAGCTTCGATTTTCCCATCATTGCTTATAACAGACCCAAGATATTTAAATTGTTCCACAGTGGGCAAGGTAGTATTGTTGATGGTTATCTTGACATCTTTTGGGTTTGTGAAGTCATCAAATATGCAGGACATGTGCTCCGTCTTTTCACTTTGTTCACGGAACACTTATGGGATTACTTTGGTCTTGCAAATCAGTTATTACAGTTTATTTTTATGGTCCCATTCTATTTACATTTTAGCCATATTTTGCGAGGTGAGTAAATATATCACACTGTGCAACTTTTACTATAAGACATAGCCCGTAGTTGCGAAAAATGTTCGGCTTTTCCCGTAAAAAACATTGACATCTGATCAGCCAAAATGTGTGTCTTTATCAGACAGTATCTTAGTAGTAACACTAGTAACAGTAGTAACCAATTGGTTGCTTTCTGCTTGTTCTCACCAAAGGCAAGATTCAATGTCTGGGTCAACGGTCTCAAGTTGATCAAGGTTATGTTGCATAATGTTCAAATTAGCTACGGTGAATCAATCTTGTACAGGCAGGCTGCATTTATGTGCTTGAACTGATTAATAAATTAAAAAGAAGTGTTTAATAAATTAAAAAGTTGGAGATTTATTTAATTTTTAATTAATTAAATTGTTCCCATTTTTTATTTTAGTTTGGGCTCATAATGGCAATAAAGTATACTGCTGTATTCACATTAGTATTTGTGGTATTTTCTATAAAAAAGGGACCTTATTGTCGATGGCGCCATTATAAATGATGCTATAAATACAATGACGCGCTACGTTTGGCGGCGTAAGCGCCATCGACAATAAGGTCCCTTTTCATAGAAAATGCCCCATTTTATTATACCCAACACTGATATAGTACCAAGATGTTTACATTATCACGAAAAATTGAATATGGAAGATTTCAAAAAGACAATGATGAGTATGATGACTCACAGCCAAAAAATAGAAGGTGACAGTGAATCAGTTAAAAAATATTTGAGGAATACCCAGGTCTGGTTTTTTCCCAAGCTTAAGAATAGGAGGGACTTATTAGGATAAAATGTTTGTTAAATCATAAACTACTCTTCACTATTATCTGAGATTGGCAGTAGTTGTTACCCCTATAGTAAAAATAATTGCATCATTCAATTTATGAGCCTGGTTATAAACATCTAGGAAGGTAAAAATGTGTCCTTTGAAGTTGAATCCTTATTAGTTTTAACATTTCAGAAGACTTTGTTGAATAAATTGCCCCAAGATTTCCTACAAGAAAGTATACCATATCATACCTTAAAAGAGTCCCCGGCAAGCTTGGTTCTCCATACAAACGTAGTTACGCTCTCATTTTAAAGCGACTAGCTAGATTATTCCGAAACTTTGTACTTACAATAGGATAAGGTATATCTAGGTCTGTAATTAGTTTATGTAGGTTCAAATACAATAGTTAAAAAAATACAGTATATTTAAGTTTTTCATACAAAACTTAATTTTGCTCTATTTCGTTTGTTTTATATACTAATTGTATGTGCAAAGTTTCATTACAATCCAACACGTAGTTTTAAGATAAGAACGAAACTCCGTTTGTATGGAAAGGTGAAATTCGGCCGAGCTTGCCGGGGACTCTTAAAAGCATATACCGCATACCTTTGCTGTCCTGATTATTTATATCCAATAGTCTCATTTTGATTTGATCAGACCACCTTTTTATGCCATGACCGAGAGGCATGGCGTGATCTGGTGTCGGAGGCCAGGACTCACTTTGGGTCGTTGCCTCAACGTAGTAAGTAAGTACCTTTTTATGCAGCAACCTTTCTTTATCACTGCACCAACTGACATCAACACCAGGTCAAAAGTTATAGATTAACTATCCCATTGTTCCAATACTTTGTCCAAGCTAGATGTTTCTTAAAATATTAAATCTTCGTATGGCGTATCCGCGATGTTGGGTTTTTTTGTGGTGACTCTACCTTTTAAACCAACAAGACAAAGTCTGTTTTCATTGATTTGGACCAAGGCAATACCGGATGAAAACATTTAAACCTCAGGAATTTTTAAACCACTGGCACCCAACCACCCACCCGCTCCAGTCTGTCCCATTTTGGGGTTACCGTGTATTAACTTAAATTACCGTGCTTAAAAAAATAATGCCGTATTACAATGTAATTGTGCAAATGTGCGGAAAAAATGTATGGGAGATGGAACTGCTGCCATTTACGGCAATTGCCCGTATCAGGAACAACACTGAGATGTGATGCGCTAAACACGGCTTTGTTTATTGGTTAATCCAGCCCTGTGCCATGTATCTCATTCTTTTCTTCACTTCCAGAGCCCCGAAGGCTTGCCCATCTGCGCAGAGTGCCTGGGCACGGAGACGCGCAACAGCAGCGGTGAGCCCGAGCCGCTCATCAGCTGTCAGCAGTGCAAGTCCTACGCGCACCCCACGTGCCTCAACCTTCTGGATCACACCACTCAGACTACTTTGAAGGTGAGCAAGTTTTGTAGGACATTTGGCTGCGGGAGCCTTCCACAGGGCTTAAACATTGGATTTTCCATACTTTTTGACCCGAAGGCCACAACCAGGCCTTGAAAAATTTTACAACGTCAAACTAAAGTACAAATATAAAGTATGTCCAGTGCGCTGCGCGGCGAGCGACAGTAAGCGGCGCGCAGCTATCGTGACCGCTGCTCATGCACTGTTAGTGCTTGATAATGGAGACCGGGGAGACACAAAATAAATAATAGTACTAGGTACAGAATGTTCACTCTAACAAAACGCGTCTATTAAGATTAAGACAGATATGACCGCTAGGTGGCGCAAGCGCGAGCATCAGGCGTCCGTTCCGTAGCGGTGCGCGGGAAGTGTCACGTCCGTTGCGGCTTACGGTTCAATTTGTACTGGTTAATAGTTAATTGCAATTAACGTTCGGCTAACACTGGCTAGAATCGCTCGCACCATATGAAGGTGTGCGATTTCCGTGACGCCGAGTGTACTATGGCTAGACACCTAAATTAGTGTGGGCCGCATGTACTTGTAGCGACGCGACGAAATCGCGGAGTGAGCCACGCCTGCCAGAGAGCCTAGCTCCGAAGCATATCGCGCGAGTGACTAAAATACGCGTGCGTTAATCTGTAAAATTAGCTTAATGTTAATATGACTCACCACAGTTTAAATTCGAAAACTGTTTCTTTCTTAACATTTTCATAAAAACAAAGCGCAGCGTTCAATCGGCATTCCGCTTAAATGCTCCTGTGTAAAGATTTTTTACAATTGTTATACTGTTGGCGCCATATTTAATTGACTGAATAGCCCCATAAATCGTACCATAATTGTATTGGTAATTAGTACATACGTAACACACGCTTTTGGTTCTTAGCAATACAATCGCATGTAAAACAAACAAGACTTATCGTTCGACTTAAGTACAGCCGGGCTAGCACATGATTGGCGCGAGAGTATCCGAGATAGACTACCCGCCCCCCTTTAATTCATACAGTTAGTAAAAGACGGGTATTCTATCTCGCGGCGAGATACTGTCGCGTCAATCATGTGCTCGGCCTACTGTCAGAGTTTAACTTCCGTACCATTTCGTACCTTTTCACAATGACAATCAATATGAAAGTCACTACGGACCTCATAAAATTGTCACTGTGACAAGGTACGAAATAGTACTGAAACTAAATCCTAAGAATAGTGAGTAATGGAAAGGGCGTTTTCGATAAGTCACTGAAGAAGCTAGAAGTTATATTTAGCTATTTTTCTTCCATTGTAAGAAGCTGGTATTGAAAATAAGTGACAAGCCTATTGCTATTGCATAATGTTTTGAAATATCAAGACAGTAGTATGCAAAGGTAAAAACTTACGGTGCGCCCCACTTCCATGTACTTGTGTGCAACGCAATTGATATTAAGGATGCACAGACTTCAGTTGTGTTGAAGCATATTTTTTTAGTGTAAATTATGTACAAAGAGTATAAACCCTTCGTTTCCAGCACACTGACGTCCTAAAATTCGCGGTATGCTTGTTTAAAATCTAATCGCTTGCCGCTGGTTGGTTCGCGTGGGATAAGTTTTTCGACGCTCCCACGGGAACAAACTGTATAAAAACTGACGCCCTCCTTCCTTCTGCTGCTTAAAATAGTCTAAATAAATATGTAAAATGTACTGATTCTTTCTAACTGTATTGATTAGAAAGAAATGGGTAGTCTTTCTCGGGCGCGATATTCACTACTGTCTCAGCGCATCTGTGATAGACCAGATGGAATAAAATCAGAGTTCAGACAACTGTTGACCTGTGCTCCTGTTGTTTTTTTTTTAGGTCAAATGCCGATACATTTGACCTAAAAAAAAACTTTACTTTTTTAGGGTTCCGTATCCAAAGGGTAAAAACGGGGCCCTATTACTAAGACCCCGCTGTCCGTCTGTCTGTCATCAGGCTGTGTCTCACGAACCGTGATAGTTGAAATTTTCACAGATGTATTTCTTTTGCCGCTATAACAACAAATATTAAAAAAATACGGAACCCTTGTTGGGCGAGTCCGACTCGCACTTGGCCAGTTTTCTTTAAAACCTGTGGGATATCCTCATTGTTTCCAAGCCAGTAGAAATCGAATACGCAGGTTTGGTAGGCAGGTCGGGTAGGGTAGGGAATTATATAAAGTAGGTGCTAAAATTCCTAAACATGAATTGACTGTCAATTCAATTTATACCTGTAAAAGGGCCCTAGAGCTGTACTTGTATATATTTTTTATTTTATGTTAGTTGCTCATAAACAGTAATTTACTTGACTTGTTAAAGATGCTTTTTAATTAGACTGCCGGCATCGCACAGGGTACAAAAAACCGTAACAAATTATACACCTAACTAAACCTTCCTCAAGAATCACTCTATTGATAGGTGAAAGCCGCATGAAAATCCGTTAAGTAGTTTTTGAGTTTATCGTGAACATACATACATACAAACGGACAGACGCGGCGGGTGACTGTTTTATAAGCTGTAGTGATTACACCTTATAAAACAAAGTTCCGTTACCCTAAAGTTTTTACCAGGGACCGGACAACCCTTTCCGCGATAAAACCCTTTCAATGGGCAACACTTAAACACGGCTAACACATTGAAAGACTTTCCCTTTTGAACTGCAAGCCCATTCATACCCCTACCTTTGACTAACCCTTACCGAAAAGCTAACCAAAAATAAGGCTAGCCCTTAATAAGGGTTACCCTTATCTTTAAGCGCTTTTTATAAAGGTTTCCCTTTACGTGAAAGAGACAGGATTAGTATATATCTACGGTAGTGTATGAAAAGGAAAGAAAATACGTGCCTAGTCAAAGAACGCCGCCGTCGCCGCCGACGATCGCTCGGATTCGAAGTAATGTGTGCTTTATGAACAAGGTAGACGACTTAAATTAGCACGCTTATATGCTAAAAGTGAAGCCCTTTATAAGGCTAACCCTTATAAGCAATATGCAAGGTGTTGGTGAGCGGATGATAAGGGTTTTGTAAGGGTATTTGGGCTACAGATTACTCAAATGTGGTAGCTTTATATAAGGGGTTTTAAAAGCAAAACAAAGGGTTTCGTCTGGCAAAGGGTATGGTGAGTTAAGCCTTATGCAATACCCTTATAAAACCTCGATAAGGGATAGCGGGCCGGTCCCTGGTTTTTATGTAAATTTGGGTACGAATGGTTTTATAAACTTATTCACTCAAAACTTTACATGGTCGATAAGTTCTGGCGCGAATTAAGTTTTCATCGCGTGTTATAATGTCAGAATGCATTAAATTATGGCAATGCGGTGGTGCACCTCAAGGTCAAGCTTGGGGCGTTTAAGGCTGGTGTATCGATCGATGAATGATGATGTATGAGGAATGAAATGAAATGAATGTTATGAAAGTGAAGGAAGCGAAAGAGGTATGTCAGGATCGTAGCAAGTGGAAATCCGTGGTCTCTGCCTACCCCTCCTGGAAATAGGCGTGATTATATGTATGTATGTATCGATCGATAGATGGACCATAAAAATATTGTAACAATGTGCTACTTGCTTCCTATAGATGAAATTAGGTTGTTCAGTGTTCAATTGTTCACTTATTAAATAAAAGTTTTGAATGATTCACGGTTAGTTTCACTAGACTTATATTGACCGGGATATACCGTGATTACCTTTTGTATTGTTTTTGAGCTCCCGATATTACGACGCAGTTACATGCATCTTGTTCACGGATACACTCCGTCGAAATATCGGGAGCTCAAAAACAATACAAAATGTAATCACGGTCTATATCCCTGTCAAGTGTCAACATAAGCACTTTTTGAATGTTTTGAAGGTCGACCACGTCTTATTTTTTCTTACAAGGGGGTGAGAGGGAGTCTTGATAGTTCTTAAGATCACAAAAATGTGCCAAGTTAACGCAAAAAATTAAAATGAAGTACTTAGTACCTTTGTACTGTACAAATAAGCGTTCCTAAAAATTTTTACGTTCAAAAATTAAAATTAAAACAAACCAAACGTGTATTCATTTTTCGTTTAAATTCTTACGTAATAAATATTTAAACCCTTTGCCTATTTTTATTTTTTCTTACATAGTGTTGAAAAAGGGTCTAAACTGCCAAAAATCGTCTTACTTAATAAACGAATGGCGCCTTATTTATTAGAAAAGAGACACACGTGCTGACCCTTGAATAGACAATAAACTATTTAACTACTGGACCGATTATTTATAATAAACTAATTCGTATGGTGATCCCAAAAGTACGTTACGGCCAAACTTTAACGTTATTATCATATAAATGGATTTGGGAAGGCAATAACCGTTACGTGACCTTTGAAGGAGTTAATAAGTATGCAACGATATTTCCCGGTCCCTTGGTGTCTCGCACTTTGTTTTTGTCACTGCAGCTGATAACTTGATAAGGGATAGGTATTATTTTTTATTAATTTAAACTTTAAGCCCGTTCCATCGGTTTGCTGCTATCACTGTCACATTTCGCAAGAAAGAACGGGAAAGACCATGCGCGCCAAGTGTCAAGTTTGATTGAATTTTGTCGATTTTTATGTATTTCAAAAAATTCGAAAGCGGTCTAATTACTATTCAAGTTAAGATTGTTTGTTGTTGTACTTGCAAAATATTCTTATGTTATAAACATTTTATTTGTCAATACAGACGCAAAATCCGCAACACGCTTCATCAAAATAAGCAATGTACTTACAAATTATACATTCACAACAGGTTTCGTCAATTAATGACGCTTATTGCCACAAATACAAAAACCGGCCAAGTGCAAGTCGGACTCGCGCACGAAGGATTCCGTACCATTACGCAAAAAACGGCAACAAAATCACGTTTGTTGTATGGAAGCCCCACTTAAATATTTATTTTATTCTGTTTTTAATATTTGTTGTTATAGCGGCAACCAGAACCTGTGAAAATTTCAACTGGTCTAGCTATCACGGTTCATGAGATACAGCCTGGTGACACACGGACAGACACTACAGACAGACAAACAAACAGCGGAGTCTTAGTAATAGGGTCCCGTTTTTTACCCTTTGGGTACGGAACCCTAAAAAAGTGCGGTGGTCACAATTATGTTGTGTTATATTCTGTTATGACTACTAAATACATCTCGCGACGTTCTCAAAGGGGCAGATGTTAAGTTATAAGGCCGATGTTAGGATACAATAAATTATCTCCTAATCGAAACATCTTAAGGGGCTGACGATAGTTAAATTCGTTCACGATCTTTTTGAATGGAAGTGAAAGTGAGGCTCTGTAACTGAACCGCAAAATCCGAAAACTGATAATTAAAATTACAGAAATAAAACTAACTTCGGAATTAGGAGTATTTTCTATAGAACCGATTACGTACAATCGTTATGTCTAGCTAAATCAAAATAAATCCTTTTTCACAAACTCCCCCTTAAGAGCTTTATCACAAAACCAGTGCGAAGACCAACCAGTAAGTCCTTACGTCGATTTACAATACGGAGATTATAAGTTTATACTCAGTAACTGATATGACTGCAGTCTTAGGGTTCCAAAAGAGCAGGTGTCACGATCGTCGGATGCGCCGTAACATTAAATTGGAAATTATTGCCGAGGGTACGAAAGCATTTATGTGTGCACGCACGGTGCAGACAAAACGGACCGTTTGCCGATGAATGGATTGGATAATTTGTGACCTGTTAAGCTTAAACCGGTTATGACTATGAAAAACGGAGTATTGCTCCGTAAAGATGGCATTAGCAGTAACGAGCTAACGAGTAAAGGTCACTGTAGGGAAGACCGTTTACAAGCTTTTTCGTCGCTTCTATTCTAATATGCTCCACTTACAAGAGGTCAGTAGAGCAAAAGGAGCGAAGGTTTTACTTTCTGACTACGATTCTTAAAACTTTAAATTTTATCCTTACTTTTTAAAGCAAAAAAGAGCCCCTTTCGCGTTCTGAGTCGTTATTGACATAATACCTACCATTAACGACACGGCTGCCAACGCTCACAGCTGACAAAAAAATATCGATCGCCCTAAGACAAACTATTTAGATATAGCCAATATAGGTGCATCTCAAGGTCAGTTATAGGGCGCTCGGCGACAGGTGCGCGATCGTTAAAGATGGACATTTACGTTAGCGATATAAGAGTCACACTAACCCGCTCCGATACAATAGAAGTTATGCTCTCATATTAACACATCAGCTTACAAATAATTGTCATAATCATAATCATAATAATTTATTCATAATATAACATTACATGTCAACAAGTACATTACAGCGTGTAACTATACAAATATCATAAAATTCTAAACCATAAGGTTAAACATAATAATTAATCAATTAAAAAGCTCCTTGTGGTCGTAGAACGCCTGCTCAAGAAGCCATTTTTTTAATTTTGATTTAAAAAGTGAAGCACTTTGTGCTGTTATAATTTCCCGCGGTAGATGATTGTACACCTTACGGCCCATGACGTGGGTGGGTTTTTTGGACTTAGCTAGTCTATGCGGCTCGAGTCGCAGCAGTCCTGCGCGCGCACTACGGGTTTCGTACCTTCGCGGGGGTTCGATGATGGGGTTTGTGTCCACTTCATCACGCACATTTGTTGCCATATGCAGTATTAAGAGTGAGGGCAGTGTTAATATGCCTAGCGACTTGAAGAGAGGTTTCGCAGAGCTGGTTTGCGGAACGCGCGCTATCGCACGCACAGCTCGTTTCTGGAGGCGGAAAACCCTCTCCCAGTCGGCGGCCGCTGCCCACGGCTCGATCCCATACTGTAAGCGTGAGTGCACTGAAGCGAAGTAACAGGCCCGGACCATTTCAGTTGGGAGTATTCGTGCCAATCTTTTTAAGGCAAAACATGCAGTTGCCAGTTTTTCACACGTTTTATCTGTATGACCTCCCCAGGTGAGGCCGCTGTCTAACTCAAAACCAAGGAATGTGGAGTTCGTAACTTGATTAATAGGGCTCCCATTCGCTAGTACTGACAGCTGCCTCATCTGTCGTCCAGAGAGGTCAAAACTGATGAAGTGTGTTTTGGTAGTGTTCAAAATAAGGCCGTTACTCGAAACCAATTTGACACTGATGTGGCGGTCACGTTCAGCTTGTATTCAAGGTCATCATATGTAGGGGCGTGCACAACTACGGCCACATCGTCGGCATACATGAATGTCTCACCACTGGTGACAGCCTCTGGCAAATCATTTAGCAGTAGGGAGAACAGTACGCCCATACATGTGGTCGTGGCGTCAGACCGAACGCGACCGCCGTCAGCGACCACAACTTGAGTCCTATTTCGCAACAGGTTACACATCAGTGTAAGAGCTGAGCCTTCAAACCCGTAATGACGCAGTTTGTTGATCAGAACTTGGTGATCAGCGACGTCGAAAGCTTTTGACAAGTCGCAGCACAGAACTGCGACCTGGTTTTTGCTCTCGCGGGCCTCCAATATCTGCCTGACCATAGTTCGGGCTAGCGAAGTCGTCGAACGGCCTTTCCGGTAGGCATATTGCTTCTCAGATAGACCGTTTGTTGAGCTTAAAAATTCTGTCAGCCTAGAACTTAGGCCGTACTCAAATATTTTTGCCAGCACCGGAATTATGGCGACAGGTCTAATCAGGACAGGTCGATCGCCCTAAGACAAATTGTTATGATTATGATATAGGTGCATTACAAGGTCAGTTATAGGGCGCTCGGCAGGTGCGCGATCGTTAAAGATGGACATTCACGATAGCGATATAAGAGACACTAACCCGCTCCGATACAATAGAAGTTATGGTCTCATTTTAACACAATGCTTACAAATAATTATCGATTGCCTTAAGACAAATTGTTATGATTATGATATAGGTGCATCCCAAGGTCAGTTATCTCGGCGCTCGGCAGGTGCGCGATCGTTAAAGATGGACATTTACGTTAGCGATATAAGAGTCACACTAACCCGCTTCGATACAATAGAAGTTATGCTCTCATATTAACACATCAGCTTACAAATAATTATCGATCGCCCTAAGATAAATTGTTATGATTATGATATAGGTGCATCCCAAGGTCAGTTATCTCGGCGCTCGGCAGGTGCGCGATCGTTAAAGATGGACATTTACGATAGCGGTATAAGAGTCACACTAACCCGCTCCGGTACAATAGAAGTTACGGTCTCATATTAACACATCAGCTTACAAATAATTATCGATTGCCTTAAGACAAATTGTTATGATTATGATATAGGTGCATCCCAAGGTCAGTTATCTCGGCGCTCGGCAGGTGCGCGATCGTTAAAGATGGACATTTACGTTAGCGATATAAGAGTCACACTAACCCGCTTCGATACAATAGAAGTTATGCTCTCATATTAACACATCAGCTTACAAATAATTGTCGATCGCCCTAAGACAAATTGTTATGATTATGATATAGGTGCATTACAAGGTCAGTTATAGGGCGCTCGGCAGGTGCGCGATCGTTAAGAGCCAACAGGAGTGGTCATTTCTCCATACAAACGTACTCGACTGTTTCCTCCCTGGTTTTTGAAGCTAGAGGAATGATTTTTTCAACACAGATTAATATTGTCAATATCTGTGTCGGTGTGTTTTGATTTTTTTGATATTTTTGTTTTTTAAGGCGCTAGAGCCCTTCAAACATGGCCAAAAATGGCCTCACTGACTATGCCGCAATGAGATGCGTGGTATTCAAAACTGGTATCAATTAGCCAAAAAATCAAAACAGTCCGACACAGACAATTTCATAATCATTTAGATTTCCAAATTTGGTTACGATTGCTTAAGTTTTGGAGGAGGAAACAGTCGAGTACGAAACCTCGATTTTTGAGATTTTTACGCAGGATTTTTCGCCTAAGCTGCAGTTGTCCTTATCGCACTAATTTTAGGGGCGGGGTCAAGTTTCTAAATACGTACACGGACAGAAAAGTGATGGGCAATAGTCGACATTGAAAGTCGATAATCTAGTGATGTGATAAGTTATCGATAAACCATAACAAAGTCGCGATTTGCCTCTTAGTAGGCGAAGTAAGTAAAGAGAGTATGCACTTTGGCCTCAGGGGATGTCGTTTAACACTATTTATTATTCCTTGGTTCATACAAAGCTGAGCTGACGCACTAGCTACGAGATTAAGTCCTGGTTACCCCCCAAAAAGGGAAGGGAAAAGTCGGCTTCTGCGGTCCAGTTTGCCTCTATTCCTACCTATCTCTTGATATGAGATCAAATTTGGTATAAATTTTGTGTAAATTAGGGACGAATAATTTATTTTAGAAATAATAGTTTCACATTTTCATACACAAATCTGAATATATGAACGAAACATTAAAATAAAATAAATATTTAAATGGCGCTCCCAAACAAAAAACGTGATTTTTTTGCCGTTTTTTGCGTAATGGTACGAAACCCTTCGTGCGCGAGTCCGACTCGCACTTGGCCGTTTTTTGTTAATAGCTTTTGAACTTTTTTATGTGGGAATAAACATTTTTCTAGACATCATTCCAAATCCAATGAGGTATCATACATATTTTTAGAGTGAGTATCTCTATTAGTGGAAGCCGTACAAGCCCAATTTCAAAGAAAAACCGCAAATCGATGTACAGGTTAGCCGTTTGGCACACGCATACTAAGAGGTCAAAACATTTTTTTTTTCAACCGGAGTTCCTTAAAAAAAAATCCCTTAGGAGGGGTGTGCTGAAACATTTTTTTTAAGATAAAGATAAAGATTATTTATTTGCAAGAATACTTAATTCTAAAATACAGTTGTTGTTTTGTTAAAATATGGTGTACAGCGAGCTTAGCACGGAAGTATTTTTATCGCCTGTCACCATGCCTGTCACGTTCTAACAAGTATGTAAGTGCGAAAGTGACAGGCATAGTGACAGGTGATAAAAATGCAACCATGCTGACACCGCTGTATTCAGTCGCATAACGAAATGCAAAAAAAAAAAAAAATGTTATCTAATAGTATAATTAATAGATTAAAATTCATAATAAGTAATTGATTGATTGATTTTGTATGGAAAAAAACTTTTTTTTTTCACAAACCGAAAATCATACGAAAGGGCTTTTTGAGGCGATTCTAAAAGTATACCACATCATTACATTTTAGCATTTTTTTGTAAATTAAAATAAATAGAATTTTCAAAACATACCAACTTTGGGGTCAAGTTTAAGGGTTAAAGAGGTATTTCCCGTTGGATATATGGATATTACGTATCATTGTATCTGCAATACAGTTCCATAAGTCTCGTAAAATAGGTATTGAAGTAGAACTGTGTCACTTTGTATTGAAAAAAAAAAAAAAAACAAAAAAAAATATTTTTAAAATTGCTTTTTTGGGGTTAGATATGAGGATATCACGTATCATTTGTGGTATATTGTACAAAAAAAAATCAGTCATATCGTATCTGGAGGAGCCCAAACTTGGTATAATTTGAAAATTATTTTTGTTTCAATTTAAGAAAAACCGGCCAAGTGCGAATCGGACTCGCGTTCCAAGGGTTCCGTACATTACAAAATTTAAACAATGTATTTTTTATGTGAAACGTGAGTGACTTGTCTTTAAAAAACCCGTAGGGGTCGAATAAAAAACTAAGTACTTAAGTCCGACTCACGCTTGACTGCAATTTCTAATAGGTTTTCCTGTAATCTTTAGGTAAAGATCTATTTAGTGTATTTTTTTCAAAATTTTAGACCCAGTAGTTTCGGAGATAAAGGGGGAATGGTCATTTTTTGCCTATTTTCTTGAATAACTTTTAAATTCTTTATCCTAAAATTATAAAAAAAAATATTTGAGATTCTCACAACGAGCTCTTTTATTTGATATATAACACGATATAGTTTAAAATACTTTATTTTTAATTTTCTCATTTAGCCCCCCACAATGTGGCCCCCATGTTTAAAATTCATTTGTTTACGTTACATGTCCGTCTTTGGGTCACAAACTTACATATGTATACCAAATTTCAACTTAATTGGTCCAGTAATTTCGGAGAAAATAGGCTGTGACAGACGGACAGACAGACAGACAGACAGACGCACGAGTGATCCTATAAGGGTTCCGTTTTTTCCTTTTGAGGTAAGGAACCCTAAAAATGGCTAAAATTATGTGGTATATTTTCAGAATCGCTTCAAAAAGTCTTTTCGTATGATAGATAAGAGAAAATCCGATAGGTTTTAAAAAAAAATTATACAAAAAAAAGTTTTCAGCACTCCCCTCCTAAGGGAATTTTTTTTAGGAACTGCGGATCAAAAATGTTGTTTTGACCTCTAGTATACGTGTGTACGAAACGGGTAACCTGTACATCGATTTCCGGTTTTTTATGCGAACAGCTTACACTATATTTTTCATCACCTTGAACGTTTGTAGACTAGACTATTGTCCCAAATTGGGGTTTCATATTTATTCCGACCAGAATTAGGAGCTCTTCAAACATACCTATTTCTCTAGACTTATATTGACCGGGATATAGACCGTGATTGCCTTATTATTTATGAGCTCCCGATATTTCGACGCAGTTACATGCATCATGTTCACGGGTGACCCGTCACCGTGAAATATCGGGAGCTCATAAATAGGTAATACAAAAGGCAATCACGGTCTATATCCCGGTCAATATAAGTCTAGTGATACCTATTTCTATCAAAATCTGACTCATAAATAAAAAACGGACAATTAATAAAACTGTATAATTACATCAAAGTAAGAAATATCACATGTCACATGTTTCTTTGTTATGATAATTTTATCTAACCTAAGGCATTTTTTTCTATTCAACGAAGCCGGAGAGCGGCAAATTTGTTTTTCATCACACTTGCTCGAAAAGATCTTATTTTATGCAGGTGTACTGAAGGGAAAAGGCCTATATTGTTCCCGCGGGAGTTATAGCTTTCTTTTTTAATTAGGTATGTCACTAATTCATACGAACCAAGTAAGTTATAAGTAAAATACTTTGTTTAAAGTCAAGGTATAAGAGAGTTTTACTTTTAAAATACTCACGACTATAATTTAATATTTTTGTTTATATTTAAAAATATTTGGCTGACATGTTCACCTAGTGTCCAAAGCCTCTATAAAAAGTAGATAATTTTTTTTTTAAATATTTAATTGGATTAATTTAACAGCCCGTTATCTTGTATGTTTTTATACAACAATGTTTTCTTGTATGTCCATGTTATGTTATGTGTTTTTACTCTTCTGTACCTCGAAATGTTAATTAGATTGCAGGTTGTAGAAGGAAATGGAATTCAGTTACTTAAAATCAAGGAGTTAATCACAATAACAGGGAATAAGCAAACGCTTAGTCGTGGTAGCGAGCGAACGAGTTATAATCGAAGAATGTAAGAAAAGAACTGGGTATAGCGTGGTATGTGGTATGCATAGTTATAGCGTAGCGGGTCGCGCGAGCGGGGGCCGGCGAGGAGCGCAAATAGCGTGCGCGTCTGTGTGCGTGCACCGCACACACTGGGATAGTCCCTCGCTACGCGGTACCGTCCCCGTCAGCGCGACGGCGATATCCAGCATGAAATCCCAAAATTGAAAACGGGCTCACCTCCTGTTGGCTCTTAAAGATGGGCATTTACGATAGCGATATAAGAGTCACACTAACCCGCTCCGATACAATAGAAGTTATGCTCTCATATTAACACATCAGCTTACAAATAATTATCGATTGCCTTAAGACAAATTGTTATGATTATGATATAGGTGCATCCCAACTATCCCAAGGTCAGTTATCTCGGCGCTCGGCAGGTGCGCGATCGTTAAAGATGGTCATTTACGATAGCGGTATAAGAGTCACACTAACCCGCTCCGATACAATAGAAGTAACGGTCTCATATTAACACATCAGCTTACAAATAATGGTCGATCGCCCTAAGACAAATTGTTATAATTATGATATAGGTGCATCCCAAGGTCAGTTATAGGGCGCTCGGCAGGTGCGCGATCGTTAAAGATGGACATTTACGATAGCGAAAAATTAAGACTCACACGAACCCGCCACCAAAAAGCCGCTACCATAAAATGAGAGCGTAACTTCGTTTGTATACAATCGAAGTTACGCTCTCTAAGGAAAATGAGCGTTGAAGACAAATTGTTATGATTATGATATTTTTTATTTATTTATTTATTTATTGAGAAACAAACAGTCTTAAAGTAAACATAAGCAACTTAGCTAATAGCTACAAATTGATTTTTTATAGACCTATAGTTTCCTAATTCACATATCGAGGTACAATTAAAAAGTCATGATAAATAGTGCAAACTTGTAGTACCTAGTAGTTGTACATAATCAAAACAATAGTATACCAACTAATACAATAGCATATAAATGTATAAACAAGAGAAAAGACTTATACTTACACTTTTCACTTACTTAGACTTAAATTACTAAGATTACAAATACTTACTATCGGGTTGCTTGCAACATTTCACCCTTATTTTAATAAAGAATATACAGTTCTTTTAAACAAGCCTAATGAACTGCTAAACAAATCTGCGTCCATACACTTTTCATTGTACTGCCTACACGCGCGCCCAATATACGAATGCCGTGCGTGTTTTGTTCTGCTGTTAGGAATGCTAAATAATGCCTTACTGCGACAACTACGTTCATTCCTACGGGGGACACGAAAGCAAATTTTATGTAATAAATCGGGGGCATCTACAACATTATTAATAATTTTGAATAAAAATGCTAAATCTGTACAGGACCGTCTAAGTGAAAGTGGCTGGATATTATGATGTGTAGCCGAGGAAGCGTAATTTACATAATTACGACCCACTCGAAATTCCAGTGCTTTAACGAATTTTTTCTGGAGTCTTTCAATTCGGGTCTTATGGACATTAAAGAGAGGATTCCACACTACAGAAGCAAATTCCAATCTACTGCGAACGTAACTATTATAAAGAAGTTTATAAGTGAGAGGTCTTCGAAAAGGTTTTGCTACACGAAGAACGAAACCCAGTAGTTTGTATGCTTTGTTTAAAATATGATCAATATGAGGGTTAAACGTTAGTTTTGCATCGATTAACACCCCTTGGTCGCGTATAATATGTTGTCGTGTTAGAGTACTGCCGCACAGCCGGTAACTGAATACAATGGGATCCCTTTTCCGAGTGAAAGTAATAACTGAACATTTATCACTATTTAAAAACAGATTATTTTCAATACAAAATGTTTCAAAACTAGTTAGATCATCCTGCAGTAGGGCACAGTCAGCGTCTGTTTCAATGACTCGAAATATTTTAGTATCATCAGCGTATAAAAGAGCTTTCGAATTTGTCAGACACTCCGTGATATCATTTATATATAATATAAATAATAATGGACCCAAATGGGACCCTTGAGGGACACCTGAGGTGGTTATTTTGAAAGCCGATGAAAAACCTCCGAGTACAACACTTTGGGACCTATTTTCAATATAAGATTTCACCCATCGAAAAAGATCCCCATGGATGCCAAGGTTCCAGAGTTTCACCAGAAGCGTATTGTAAGAAATTTTGTCGAACGCTTTGGCGAAGTCTGTGTAGACTGCATCGACTTGATACTTATTATCCATTGCATCTCGTATGACTTCACTAAAATACAAAAGATTACTGTCCACACTTCGACCCCTGTAAAACCCGTGCTGACTCGGATTGATATGACGCCGTACAGCGTATGATAATTGATCAGTGACAATTTTTTCCAATATTTTACCGAATTGGCACAACTTAGAGATAGGCCTATATTTTTCGACGTCCTGGCTTATAGAACCCTTGGGTATAGGTGTAATCCACGCCGTTTTCCAGATTTGCGGAACCTTTCCCTCCTTGATAGACTGCTGAAATAATTTGGTGACAGGAACCACCAAAGTGCCAGCACATTTACTAATAAGTAAAGGATGTATACGATCAGGTCCTGCGCCTTTATTTATATCTACAGATTTCAGATACTTAAGGACCATTTCATTTGTTAACATGATTGTACTGAAGTTAAAAATGGCTTTGGCGGTGGATCCAGACAGTCGATGTCCAGAGGTGGCAAGGTGGAATTTTCAAAGACTGACTGGAAATGATCACTGAACATATTACAAATATTTTCACCGTCTGATGCTGAAACACCCTTGTACAGTGTTGGCCGAACGCTAATGCCATTAACCATTAAAAATTAACAATTAAAAAGGTTAATGGCCATTAACCATTAGCCATTTAATTCGGATTAAATTTTTGAGACGTTAATGGCCATTGAAGTTAATTCGGATTAACTTTAATTCGGATTAACTTCAATGGCCATTAAAGTTTCAAAAAATTAATTAGAATTACTCTCAATTGCATTAACGTCTAATAAAATTACATTCGTGATATTTTAAAATGAGACAGCAAAATGACCCTGACTGAACCCTGGCAGTAGTAGCAGTACCTACCTACTACCTAGTAGAATTCTGGTTTGGTGCAACACAGACATACGCGGTTTTGGTCATTTAAATCGTCTTGATGAGCACTTCGGAGAGCCGTACCCATGATAGAGCTGATGCTGAACCCTGGCAGTACCTAATGGATCTAAGGTTTGGTGCAACATAGGCACACGCTGTTTTAGTCATCCGACTCGTCTTGATGAGCACTTCGGAGAGCCATACCCATGATAAAGCTGATGCTGAACCCTGGCAGTACCTAATGGATCTAAGGTTTGGTGCAACATAGGCACACGCTGTTTTAGTCATCCGACTCGTCTTGATGAGCACTTAGGAGAGCAGTACCCATGATAGAGCTGATGCTGAACCCTGGCAGTACCTAGTGGATCTAAGGTTTGGTGCAACATAGGCACACGCTGTTTTAGTCACCCGACTCGTCTTGATGAGCACTTAGGAGAGCAGTACCCATAATGGAGCTGATGCTGAACCCTGGCAGTACCTAGCGGAACTAAGGTTTGGTGCAACATAGGCACACGCTGTTTTAGTCATCCGACTCGTCTTGATGAGCACTTAGGAGAGCGGTACCCATGATAGAGCTGATGCTGCACCCTGGCAGTACCTAGTGGATCTAAGGTTTGGTGCAACATAGGCACGCGCTGTTTAGGTCATCCGACTCGACTTGATGAGCACTTAGAAGAGCAGTACCCATGATAGAGCTGATGCTGAACCCTGGCAGTACCTAGTGGATCTAAGGTTTGGTGCAACATAGGCACGCGCTGTTTTGGTCATCTGACTCGTCTTGATGAGCACTTAGGAGAGCGGTACCCATGATAGAGCTGATGCTACACCCTGGCAGTACCTAGTGGATCTAAGGTTTGGTGCAACATAGGCACGCGCTGTTTAGGTCATCCGACTCGTCTTGATGAGCACTTAGAAGAGCAGTACCCATGATAGAGCTGATGCTGAACCCTGGCAGTACCTAGTGGGTCTAAGGTTTGGTGCAACATAGGCACACGCTGTTTTAGTCATCCGACTCGTCTTGATGAGCACTTAGGGGAGCAGTACCCATGATAGAGCTGATGCTGAACCCTGGCAGTACCTAGTGGATCTAAGGTTTGGTGCAACATAGGCACACGCTGTTTTAGTCACCCGACTCGTCTTGATGAGCACTTAGTAGAGCGGTACCCATGATAGAGCTGATGCTGAACCTTGGCAGTACCTAGTGGATCTAAGGTTTGGTGCAACATAGGCACGCGCTGTTTAGGTCGTCCGACTCGTCTTGATGAGCACTTAGGAGAGCAGTACCCATGATAGAGCTGATGCTGCACCCTGGCAGTACCTAGTGGATCTAAGGTTTGGTGCAACATAGGCACGCGCTGTTTTGGTCATCTGACTCGACTTGATGAGCACTTAGGAGAGCGGTACCCACGATAGAGCTGATGCTGAACCCTGGCAGTACCTAGTGGATCTAAGGTTTGGTGCAACATAGGCACGCGCTGTTTTGGTGATCTGACTCGTCTTGATGAGCACTTAGTAGAGCGGTACCCATGATAGAGCTGATGCTGAACCCTGGCAGTACATAGTGGAAGTAAGGTTTGGTGCAGCATAGGCACGCGCTGTTTTGGTCATCCGACTCGTCTTGAGGAGCACTTAGAAGAGCAGTAACCATGATAGAGCTGATGCTGAACCCTGGCAGTACCTAGTGGATCTAGGGTTTGGTGCAACATAGGCACACGCTGTTTTAGTCATCCAACTCGTCTTGATGAGCACTTAGGAGTGCAGTACCCATGATAGAGCTGATGCTGAACCCTGGCAGTACCTAGTGGATCCAGGGTTTGGTGCAACATAGGCACACGCTGTTTTAGTCATCCGACTCGTCTTGATGAGCACTTAGGAGAGCAGTACCCATGATAGAGCTGATGCTGAACCCTGGCAGTACCTAGTGGATCTAAGGTTTGGTACAACATAGGCACACGCTGTTTTAGTCACCCGACTCGTCTTGATGAGCACTTAGGAGAGCAGTACCCATAATGGAGCTGATGCTGAACCCTGGCAGTACCTAGTGGAACTAAGGTTTAGTGCAACATAGGCACACGCTGTTTTAGTCATCCGACTCGTCTTGATGAGCACTTAGGAGAGCAGTACCCATGATAGAGCTGATGCTGAACCCTGGCACTACCTAGTGGATCTAAGGTTTGGTGCAACATAGGCACACGCTGTTTTAGTCACCCGACTCGTGTTGATGAGCACTTAGGAGAGCAGTACCCATAATAGAGCTGATGCTGAACCCTGGCAGTACCTAGCGGAACTAAGGATTGGTGCAACATAGGCACACGCTGTTTTAGTCTTCCGACTCGTCTTGATGAGCACTTAGGAGAGCAGTACCCATGATAGAGCTGATGCTGAACCCTGGCACTACCTGGTGGATCTAAGGTTTGGTGCAACATAGGCACACGCTGTTTTAGTCACCCGACTCGTCTTGATGAGCACTTAGGAGAGCAGTACCCATAATGGAGCTGATGCTGAACCCTGGCAGTACCTAGCGGAACTAAGGTTTGGTGCAACATAGGCACACGCTGTTTTAGTCATCCGACTCGTCTTGATGAGCACTTAGGAGAGCAGTACCCATGATAGAGCTGATGCTGAACCCTGGCAGTACCTAGTGGATCTAAGGTTTGGTGCAACATAGGCACACGCTGTTTAAGTCACCCGACTCGTCTTGATGAGCACTTAGGAGAGCGGTACCCATGATAGAGCTGATGCTGAACCCTGGCAGTACCTAGTGGATCTAAGGTTTGGTGCAACATAGGCACACGCTGTTTTAGTCACCCGACTCGTCTTGATGAGCACTTAGGAGAGCAGTACCCATAATGGAGCTGATGCTGAACCCTGGCAGTACCTAGCGGAACTAAGGTTTGGTGCAACATAGGCACACGCTGTTTTAGTCATCCGACTCGTCTTGATGAGCACTTAGGAGAGCAGTACCCATGATAGAGCTGATGCTGAACCCTGGCAATACCTAGTGGATCTAAGGTTTGGTGCAACATAGGCACACGCTGTTTTAGTCACCCGACTCGTCTTGATGAGCACTTAGGAGAGCAGTACCCATGATAGAGCTGATGCTTAACCCTGGCACTACCTAGTGGATCTAAGGTTTGGTGCAACATAGGCACACGCTGTTTTAGTCACCCGACTCGTCTTGATGTGCACTTAGGAGAGCAGTACCCATAATGGAGCTGATGCTGAACCCTGGCAGTACCTAGCGGAACTAAGGTTTGGTGCGACATAGGCACACGCTGTTTTAGTCACCCGACTCGTCTTGATGAGCACTTAGGAGAGCAGTACCCATGATAGAGCTGATGCTGAACCCTGGCAGTACCTAGTGGATCTAAGGTTTGGTGCGACATAGGCACACGCTGTTTTAGTCACGCGACTCGTCTTGATGAGCACTTAGGAGAGCAGTACCCATAATGGAGCTGATGCTGAACCCTGGCACTACCTAGTGGATCTAAGGTTTGGTGCAACATAGGCACACGCTGTTTTAGTCACCCGACTCGTCTTGATGAGCACTTAGGAGAGCGGTACCCATGATAGAGCTGATGCTGAACCCTGGCAGTACCTAGTGGATCTAAGGTTTGGTGCAACATAGGCACGCGCTGTTTAGGTCATCCGACTCGTCTTGATGAGCACTTAGGAGAGCAGTACCCATGATAGAGCTGATGCTGAACCCTGGCAGTACCTAGTGGATCTAAGGTTTGGTGCAACATAGGCACACGCTGTTTTAGTCACCCGACTCGTCTTGATGAGCACTTAGGAGAGCAGTACCCATAATGGAGCTGATGCTGAACCCTGGCAGTACCTAGCGGAACTAAGGTTTGGTGCAACATAGGCACACGCTGTTTTAGTCATCCGACTCGTCTTGATGAGCACTTAGGAGAGCAGTACCCATGATAGAGCTGATGCTGAACCCTGGCAGTACCTAGTGGATCTAAGGTTTGGTGCGACATAGGCACACGCTGTTTTAGTCACGCGACTCGTCTTGATGAGCACTTAGGAGAGCAGTACCCATAATGGAGCTGATGCTGAACCCTGGCACTACCTAGTGGATCTAAGGTTTGGTGCAACATAGGCACACGCTGTTTTAGTCACCCGACTCGTCTTGATGAGCACTTAGGAGAGCGGTACCCATGATAGAGCTGATGCTGAACCCTGGCAGTACCTAGTGGATCTAAGGTTTGGTGCAACATAGGCACGCGCTGTTTAGGTCATCCGACTCGTCTTGATGAGCACTTAGGAGAGCAGTACCCATGATAGAGCTGATGCTGAACCCTGGCAGTACCTAGTGGATCTAAGGTTTGGTGCAACATAGGCACACGCTGTTTTAGTCACCCGACTCGTCTTGATGAGCACTTAGGAGAGCAGTACCCATAATGGAGCTGATGCTGAACCCTGGCAGTACCTAGCGGAACTAAGGTTTGGTGCAACATAGGCACACGCTGTTTTAGTCATCCGACTCGTCTTGATGAGCACTTAGGAGAGCAGTACCCATGATAGAGCTGATGCTGAACCCTGGCAATACCTAGTGGATCTAAGGTTTGGTGCAACATAGGCACACGCTGTTTTAGTCACCCGACTCGTCTTGATGAGCACTTAGGAGAGCAGTACCCATGATAGAGCTGATGCTGAACCCTGGCACTACCTGGTGGATCTAAGGTTTGGTGCAACATAGGCACACGCTGTTTTAGTCACCCGACTCGTCTTGATGAGCACTTAGGAGAGCAGTACCCATAATGGAGCTGATGCTGAACCCTGGCAGTACCTAGCGGAACTAAGGTTTGGTGCAACATAGGCACACGCTGTTTTAGTCATCCGACTCGTCTTGATGAGCACTTAGGAGAGCAGTACCCATGATAGAGCTGATGCTGAACCCTGGCAGTACCTAGTGGATCTAAGGTTTGGTGCAACATAGGCACACGCTGTTTAAGTCACCCGACTCGTCTTGATGAGCACTTAGGAGAGCGGTACCCATGATAGAGCTGATGCTGAACCCTGGCAGTACCTAGTGGATCTAAGGTTTGGTGCAACATAGGCACACGCTGTTTTAGTCACCCGACTCGTCTTGATGAGCACTTAGGAGAGCAGTACCCATAATGGAGCTGATGCTGAACCCTGGCAGTACCTAGCGGAACTAAGGTTTGGTGCAACATAGGCACACGCTGTTTTAGTCATCCGACTCGTCTTGATGAGCACTTAGGAGAGCAGTACCCATGATAGAGCTGATGCTGAACCCTGGCAATACCTAGTGGATCTAAGGTTTGGTGCAACATAGGCACACGCTGTTTTAGTCACCCGACTCGTCTTGATGAGCACTTAGGAGAGCAGTACCCATGATAGAGCTGATGCTTAACCCTGGCACTACCTAGTGGATCTAAGGTTTGGTGCAACATAGGCACACGCTGTTTTAGTCACCCGACTCGTCTTGATGTGCACTTAGGAGAGCAGTACCCATAATGGAGCTGATGCTGAACCCTGGCAGTACCTAGCGGAACTAAGGTTTGGTGCAACATAGGCACACGCTGTTTTAGTCATCCGACTCGTCTTGATGAGCACTTAGGAGAGCAGTACCCATGATAGAGCTGATGCTGAACCCTGGCAGTACCTAGTGGATCTAAGGTTTGGTGCGACATAGGCACACGCTGTTTTAGTCACCCGACTCGTCTTGATGAGCACTTAGGAGAGCAGTACCCATGATAGAGCTGATGCTGAACCCTGGCAGTACCTAGTTGATCTAAGGTTTGGTGCAACATAGGCACACGCTGTTTTAGTCACGCGACTCGTCTTGATGAGCACTTAGGAGAGCAGTACCCATAATGGAGCTGATGCTGAACCCTGGCACTACCTAGTGGATCTAAGGTTTGGTGCAACATAGGCACACGCTGTTTTAGTCACCCGACTCGTCTTGATGAGCACTTAGGAGAGCGGTACCCATGATAGAGCTGATGCTGAACCCTGGCAGTACCTAGTGGATCTAAGGTTTGGTGCAACATAGGCACGCGCTGTTTAGGTCATCCGACTCGTCTTGATGAGCACTTAGGAGAGCAGTACCCATGATAGAGCTGATGCTGAACCCTGGCAGTACCTAGTGGATCTAAGGTTTGGTGCAACATAGGCACCCGCTGTTTTAGTCACCCGACTCGTCTTGATGAGCACTTAGGAGAGCGGTACCCACGATAGAGCTGATGCTGAACCCTGGCAGTACCTAGTGGATCTAAGGTTTGGTGCAACATAGGCACGCGCTTTTTTGGTCATCTGACTCGTCTTGATGAGCACTTAGGAGAGCAGTACCCATGATAGAGCTGATGCTGAACCCTGGCAGTACATAGTGGAACTAAGGTTTGGTACAACATAGGCACACGCTGTTATGGTCATCTCACTCGTTCTAATGAGCACTTGGGAGCGCAATATTTGAATATTATCTTGAGATACATAACTCATAAGATAGATAACATATACTTATGGCAGTAAGCAGTAGGTCTAGGTACTTACTAGGACTCAGGTATGGTCCAATCTATTCACGCGCTGTTTTGGTTCATCCTTTTTAATTAAGTTGATGGGAATAGTAACAAAAGTGCTGCCGAATCAATGTTTTGTAAATTTTTGTATTATTCAACACTTTCAGCGCCAAGCGCCCCATTTCAATAACAAAATGAACCCGACTATCGGGTTCTTGGCACTGAAAGTGTTAACTGATCATGATTACCAATGTCATGGTCATGCAATATTATGTAAGATATGAAAGAATATGTTTGTATTTATGAACTGAATCGGAATCCTTACAGGGATAAATTAAAATAACATATTTATTTATCATTATTTATTTATTTAAGAAAATATATTACAAATTATATACCACTAATTATTTTAACAATTATAAAAATTAAGTCTTATTTTATACATAATGATACAGATGTAGTGCATAAGTGTTTGTCGTCGTATTTTCTCGGAAAAGTTCGTATTTGTCATGCTACTTCTGTCAACTTCAGTATTTTTGTACTGAGACTGACTGAAATAGCAAGACACGTTCGTGCGTTTCCATGAAAATACGATGGTAAACAATTATGCACTACATGTGTATTGATCTAACCTTACTACTTGTAACACGATATGAATGCTGTATTTCTGTGCTAAACATTTTTAATATAATTCACAAAAATAGACAATGAATTATTACAAATAATCAACGCTCTTATATATTATAAATTGTAAATATTTAATCTTATTTACATGTAAGTGAAAAAAATCATTAGTCACTGTTTTTAAACAAAGGAAAATTATAAATATATATAAAGATCTACAATTTAACAATCAACTGAACCGCACTTAAACTATCGTGAGACATATTTCAAAATATTTATCAGTACGGTTTTTACTCACTATTATTTGCAGTGCACGACGTACAACCGCCGCGGACACTCGTGCCTGAGGATGGATTCCCAAAGAATCCGAAACATGTCGCCAAAAGCGACTAAAAATAATAGTGAGTAAAAACCGTACTGATAAATATTTTGAATCAACTGAACCTTTAAACACAGGTAAATAAAAAAATATATAAAAATCAACAATCAACTTTACATATAAAAAAATATAAATGCGTATATGAATAATATATGGGGCATTTTCTATGAAAATTAACAATTAAAAACTTACATGGTGACATAATATGCATAATTCCTTAATACAGTATTAATATTTTTCTATAAAACTCGGTTATTGTATCAGGCCCTTTTGAAATAGTTTAAGTTATTCTTCATGACTACTTTGGTTTGGAATAACTCGTCTGACAGTCTGTGACTTCTAGGCACGTTTACCATTGTGGCAAATGAAAACATCCTCTCCACTGATCCAGAAGAAGGCATCGACGTGTTGTATAAAAGCGTTAATTTTTGTAAAAATTCTTCGTCATTTGTTGTGCATTAAGTGTTTAGAACAGACATAGGTACAGTATTCATATTGTGTTACAAGTAGTACACCATTATAAGTTGTCATTAAGTACAATATAAGACTTAATATTTACAGTTGTTAAATTATATATTGGACTTAATATTTGTAATATTAATCTCATTTGTAGTAAATTAATAAATGTGTCAATGAGTAATCATCATATAGTCTTTCAATTTACCCCTGTATGGATTCCGATTCAGTTCATGAATAAAGACATATTTTGACATATTTTACCTTACATTGCATTAATATGAATATATTTCTAATCATGGTCATTTAAAAAATACAAAAATTAACAAAACATAGATTCGGCATCACGTTTGTTATTACTTCCACCAGCTTAATAAAGAAGGATCAACCAGAACAGCGCGTGCCTAGATTGGATCATATCTGACTCCTAGTAAGTACGAGTACCTACACCTACTGCTACTGCCATAATTCAGTATTAGTTATCATGTACTTTGAATATTGCGCTCCCAAGTGCTCATTAGACGAGTGGGATGACCAAAACAGCGTGTGCCTATGTTGCACCAAACCTGAGTTCCACTATGTACCGCCAGTGTTCAGCATCAGCTCTATCTTGGGTACTGCTCTTCCAAGTGCTCATCAAGACGAGTCGGATGACTAAAACAGCGTGTGCCTATGTTGCACCAAACCTTAGTTCCGCTAGGTACTGCCAGGGTTCAGCATCAGCTCCATTATGAGTACTGCTCTCCTAAGTGCTCATCAAGACGAGTCGGGTGACTAAAACAGCGTGTGCCTATATTGCACCAAACCTTAGATCCACTAGGTACTGCCAGGGTTCAGCATCAGCTCTATCATGGGTACTGCTCTCCTAAGTGCTCATCAAGACGAGTCGGATGACTAAAACAGCGTGTGCCTATGTTGCACCAAACCTTAGTTCCACTAGGTACTGCCAGGGTTAAGCATCAGCTCTATCTTGGGTACTGCTCTCTTAAGTGCTCATCAAGACGAGTCGGATGATCAAAACAGCGCGTACCTATGTTGCACCAAACCTTAGTTCCTCTAGGTACTGCCAGGGTTCAGCATCAGCTCTACCATGGGTACTGCTCTCCTAAGTGCTCATCAAGACGAGTCGGATGCCCAAAACAGCGCGTGCCTATATTGCACCAAACCTTAGATCCACTAGGTATTGCCAGGGTTCAGCATCAGCTCTATCATGGGTACTGCTCTCCTAAGTGCTCATCAAGACGAGTCGGATGACCAAAACAGCGCGTGCCTATGTTGCACCAAACCTTAGTTCCACTATGTACTGCCAGGGTTCAGCATCAGCTCTACCATGGGTACCGCTCTCCTAAGTGCTCATCAAGACGAGTCGGATGACTAAAACAGCGTGTGCCTATGTTGCACCAAACCTTAGTTCCGCTAGGTACTGCCAGGGTTCAGCATCAGCTCCATTATGGGTACTGCTCTCCTAAGTGCTCATCAAGACGAGTCGGGTGACTAAAACAGCGTGTGCCTATGTTGCACCAAACCTTAGATCCACTAGGTAGTGCCAGGGTTCAGCATCAGCTCTATCATGGGTACTGCTCTCCTAAGTGCTCATCAAGACGAGTCGGATGACTAAAACAGCGTGTGCCTATGTTGCACCAATCCTTAGTTCCGCTAGGTACTGCCAGGGTTCAGCATCAGCTCCATTATGGGTACTGCTCTTCTAAGTGCTCATCAAGACGAGTCGGATAACTAAAATAGTGTGTGCCTATGTTGCACCAAACCTTAGATCCAATAGGTAGTGCCAGGGTTCAGCATCAGCTCTATCATGGGTACTGCTCTCCTAAGTGCTCATCAAGACGAGTCGGATGACTAAAACAGCGTGTGCCTATGTTGCACCAAACCTTAGTTCCGCTAGGTACTGCCAAGGTTCAGCATCAGCTCCATTATGGGTACTGCTCTCCTAAGTGCTCATCAAGACGAGTCGGATGACTAAAACAGCGTGTGCCTATGTTGCACCAAACCTTAGTTCCGCTAGGTACTGCCAAGGTTCAGCATCAGCTCCATTATGGGTACTGCTCTCCTAAGTGCTCATCAAGACGAGTCAGGTGACTAAAACAGCGTGTGCCTATGTTGCACCAAACCTTAGATCCACTAGGTAGTGCCAGGGTTCAGCATCAGCTCTATCATGGGTACTGCTCTCCTAAGTGCTCATCAAGACGAGTCGGGTGACTAAAACAGCGTGTGCTTATGTTGCACCAAACCTTAGATCCACTAGGTACTGCCAGGGTTCAGCATCAGCTCTACCATGGGTACTGCTCTCCTAAGTGCTCATCAAGACGAGTCGGATGCCCAAAACAGCGCGTGCCTATATTGCACCAAACCTTAGATCCACTAGGTATTGCCAGGGTTCAGCATCAGCTCTATCATGGGTACTGCTCTCCTAAGTGCTCATCAAGACGAGTCGGATGACCAAAACAGCGCGTGCCTATGTTGCACCAAACCTTAGTTCCACTATGTACTGCCAGGGTTCAGCATCAGCTCTACCATGGGTACCGCTCTCCTAAGTGCTCATCAAGACGAGTCGGGTGACTAAAACAGCGTGTGCCTATGTTGCACCAAACCTTAGATCCACTAGGTACTGCCAGGGTTCAGCATCAGCTCTATCATGGGTACCGCTCTCCTAAGTGCTTATCAAGACGAGTCGGATGACTAAAACAGCGTGTCCCTATGATGCACCAAACCTTAGATCCACTAGGTACTGCCAGGGTTCAGCATCAGCTCTATCATGGGTACTGCTCTCCTAAGTGCTCATCAAGACGAGTCAGATGACTAAAACAGCGTGTGCCTACGTTGCACCAAACCTTAGTTCCGCTAGGTACTGCCAGGGTTCAGCATCAGCTCCATTATGGGTACTGCTCTCATAAGTGCTCATCAAGATGAGTCGGATGACTAAAACAGCGTGTGCCTATGTTGCACCAAACCTTAGATCCATTAGGTACTGCCAGGGTTCAGCATCAGCTCTATCATGGGTACTGCTCTCCTAACTCCTAAGTGCTCATCAAGACGAGTCGGATGACTAAAACAGCGTGTGCCTATGTTGCACCAAACCTTAGATCCATTAGGTACTGCCAGGGTTCAGCATCAGCTCTATCATGGGTACGGCTCTCCGAAGTGCTCATCAAGACGAGTCGGATGACTAAAACAGCCTGTGCCTATGTTGCACCAAACCTTAGATCCATTAGGTACTGCCAGGGTTCAGCATCAGCTCTATCATGGGTACGGCTCTCCGAAGTGCTCATCAAGACGATTTAAATGACCAAAACCGCGTATGTCTGTGTTGCACCAAACCAGAATTCTACTAGGTAGTAGGTAGGTACTGCTACTACTGCCAGGGTTCAGTCAGGGTCATTTTGCTGACTCATTTTAAAATATCACGAATGTAATTTTATTAGACGTTAATCCAAATTGAGAGTAATTCTAATTAATTTTTTGACTTTCATGCCCATTGAAGTTAATCCGAATTAAAGTTAATCCGAATTAACTTCAATGGCCATTAACGTCTCAAAAATTTAATCCGAATTAACTTTAATCCGAATTAACTTTAATGCAATTGGTTAATGGCGGAACTAATGGTTAATAAAATTGATCAATGGTTAATTAAAATTAACAATTACGGCCAACACTGCCCTTGTAATTCATTGTTTGAGGTATGCCTTTATTAGACATTGAAGACTTAATAAATTTCCAAAAATGTTTTACATGTGAATTTATCTTATCCTCGGAACTTTCTATATAATTTTTATAACACTCATTTTCTATTTTTTCAGCTCTTTTTCTTAAAATTTTAAAACTTTCATAATCTAACGGGTTACCATAACATTTCCATAATTTATGATATTTGCTTTTTTCTTTCAAAATCTTTCTTAAAGACCTACTATGCCATACAGGATAATTTGTACACGAGTTTCTAGAATAATGGCAAGGTACGTGTTTATCTATTAAGGTATATAACAAATTATTAAACTTGTTTACGCAACCTTCGATGTTTAAATTATTGAAAAATGTGTCCCAATCTATATTTAATAGGTCGCTGTTAATATCATCATAATTTGCTGAATATAATTTATATATAAGGGTTTTAGCAGGTTTAATTGGCGCAGTATAATTAAGCGTTAGGTTTAAAAATAATGCAGCATGGTGTATATCCTCTGGAGTTAAAGGAATATTACACCTATATTGATATTGCTATTTATGATATATTAGGTGTATCCCAAGGTCAGTTATAGGGCGCTCGGCAGGTGCGTGATCGTTTAAGATGGACATAGATTTTCATTTCACATTATACATTCTGTTTGCATTTCATAAATGATTACAGGCAATGATTGTTTGCGGCGGAAGCAATTTCATGTCTCTTGCAAATTAAGTCGCTTAAATGGTTGCCATTTTCCATTGGCAATCTTACGAATCGTACAATTATTTCTCGTACCGTCCACATTTACGCTACTTTGACTTACAAATTAAGGTGTCATTGTGTTGCAAGAAAGATAGTAAATTTTTTAACAAGCAAAACTGTATAAATAATTTATACCATTTTGCAAGTAAATTATATCATTTTTAGGTACAGTCCAAGGTAAAAATATCGATACAGACAAATGGCTCAAAAATATGTGAACACGACTTTGTTGACTAAGATGTAAGAGCGTACACATATTTTTGTAACTTTGGGAATGTATATATAATTATGCCCTTGACTGTACATGTACATGTCAATGAAGATACAATTGGAATAAATAATAATGTAAATATCTACTATGCATGTTAGAACGTGATATAACATTTCTTCTATAAAATTGTGCCACTATGATCCCTTGGACGACGGGACAGAATAACAACACTATGTTGATCCGTTCATTTAATTTACAAGTGAAGTTAACATAGGCGTGTAAAAAATCAACGGAAAGATGTAAAAGTTACAACGCGCGTCAGGAATCAGCCAAACCATTTCCTTGTTTCGACCGAGTGATTCAGACGAATCGCGCATACGAGGCAACATTGCGATGAGATGATTATATCGATAACTTGGCGAAACGAGGCTACAATAACACTACAAACTACTTTCATTTTATCGATTGCGATTATAGTATGAATCGAATAAGTCGTAACCGTAATAGGCACAAAAATACCTTATGACGCTTTGACAGCAGTTGTGTTTAGATATTTGTGATCGAATTACAGTAGGTATGCAAAGTCATATACCTAATACTAATGAAATAAAACTATGAAATCGGATTAACCCTATTGCGGTAACCGAAGACAATATAATAGTCTGCATCTTCTCAAATGATTTTTTTCGCCGAAGACCCTAATCAGCTGTTAAACAAAAGCCTTTGTTCCTTTTGATCGTGCGCGTGCTCATTGTTGGTGAGCGCGTGGCCATTGGTGGTGAGCGCATGCCACTCGCTGATGATACACAATGGTCACGCGCTCACCAACAATGGGCACGCGCACGCATAACCCTAACCCTTTTGAAACTGTTTTTTTACTAATAAAATGTATGCGGACTACTAGTTCGATCATGTTTGTGATGACAACTGTACCTATACAGTTAGGCTTTAGTGAAGGGGCACCCATAGAACTCGACATTTACTCTCAAAAAAAAAAAGCTAAATTCGCTCTGGCCTGCCTAACGGGTATATTTGACACATTGAAATGGTAGTGTTGATTGTACAGTCGCTATCAGATACATCGGAGCGGCCGAGGTGCTCACAAATATCTGAGCACGCACTCTAGCGCCTTGACAATAGAGGCGTGTTCAGATATTTGTGAGCACCACGGCCGCTCCGATATATCTGATGGCGACTGTACAATAAAACAACGCATGCAATAAAATGTTCATCCAATAAAAATTACACATTATGCAAGTTTATGTAAAAAATACACATACCGAGAAACTTTGTATCAAAAATGAAACTATCAAACGATGATAACTTTGCTTCTGGGAATTCCAAACCCAATTCACGTGACGACATAATAATAAGAATGAAATGGCTTATTCATAATTCATATAACGACTAACGACTAAAACTTACAACCGGTTAGACAACGTGATTTGCAAATTCCAATGAAATTATATTTCGTTTCATTCACGAATCGTCTCGTTTTGCGAATAAATTAATCGATAATTTATTCCAACGATAGCCTTGTCTAATTTTGTCGATCGGATTAATTGACTAAGATTGCCTGGTTTAAAACTAGTTCTAACTTATGAGTTATGACCTATCAATAGCTTTAGTAGCAGAAACAGCAGATTTCCTATTAGAAATAATCACTATTAAACCATCAATTAATATCACTATCACTATTTATTTATTTATTTATTTATTTATTTATTTATTTTAAACTTTATTGCACAAGAACAAGTACAAAAGGCGGACTTAATGCCTTGAGGCATTCTCTACCAGTCGACCACTGGGCCAAACAGAAATTGTTAAGGTGGGTGCAGTGCGATGCGAAAAAAAATATTCTAAATATAAATTCTAATACTAACGCCAATATACAAACTAGTAATATTTATATACTATAATACCTTTATAAAGTACATAAATAAACAATATAAATACATATACAAATTTATCATATAATATACATAAATATATATTTGCATGTGCGGGGTAGGGGGAGGGGGGGGGGGTCCCACTAGCAGTATCTAGCAGGTGCTTGTAGAGCATTCGTTTACTACTCGTAAACGAATTCGTTTACTATTAAAGATTATATTTATTATTATTCAAGAATTCATAAGGGCATAACAATGCGCTTATGAACGTCAAATGAAGGCGTTCGATTCGTTTTGAACCTACCAAAATGTTGGTCCTACGACTGGATCCGGTCGTTTTAATTTTCTACTACTCTTTTTAGGGTTCCGTACCAAAAAGGTACAAAAGGAACCCTTATGCATGGTGCGACTCTGTCCGTCTGTCTGTCTGTCACATTGCTAAATATCTCGAGAACTACTGAAGCTATCGATTTGAAATTTGGAATAGTTATGAACAGCGCTAACCTTAACACATTGGAAGTGTTATTTTTTTATTTTGAATTGATTAATGTTTTAGTGGAGTATTATGACACCGTAGTCACTCGGTTGTCTACTACGAAAGTGAGACTGCTACTACTGCAAAGTTGATACGTCCTTCTAGTCTGGGCTTGGTTTTGGTGGTTTTAGGTCGGTTTGATTACGTGTTTTATAATCTTTATAATATTTAGTCTAAGAATAGATCTCAACCATGTTGTGGTACACTGGTACACAATACATCGTAGCCTCCAGACGAACATCGTCCCACACGTCCCAAAGCTTTGACTTTGTCAATTTGACAAAGATTTGATTTGTTAAGTTATGTTAACCACACCTTACATAGGCCGCAATCAAGCTTTGAATTTGTCAATTTGACAAAGATTTGATTTGTTAAGTCTTGTAAATGTGTAATTACTAACAATCTTATGGATATTTATGTCTAAATTAAATTAAATTGATTGATTGAAATGTAAACTGACATTGGCAATTTTTGATACAAGGTCGTCAGGAGGATCTTTGGATTTTTTATGATACCAATGAAAGCACCATATTTAGTTTGGATATAAGTGACGTTTTCAACGAAAAGGTTGTCGGTGGTCGTAAAGGTTGATTTCAAATTCAATCTTTATGGAAATAGTACCTTATTGACAAGCGACAATAAGTACCCTTTTGGTTGAGAATTGCACATTTTGGCAACCCTGTCCTATATATCTGTTCTCCTCGCAGGCGCTGCGCTGGTCGTGCGGCGAGTGTGCGTGGTGCTCCGTGTGCGGCAGCGCGGGCGGCTGGGCGGCGCGCTGCTCCTCGTGCCCGGGCGCCGCGCCCCGCTACGCGCACGCGCACTGCGCGCCGCCGCCGTGGCGCTGCGCCGTCTGTAAGGACATGCCCGCTACTCCAAAGCGGTGAGTACCAAGTCGTCGTCTCATCACAGATTAATAAATAGTTACTACGTAACAGATACATCATTCCCATACTAAAGCGAAAATACCTACGCTATAATAGCCTACAAAATCTTAATAATAATACCTGCTGCTCAGGACGAGAAGAAATGTACCATAAGTACGCGCACAAAGAGTCGAGACTGCCTTGCTCGCCGTGCGAGTCACGTGCCAACGCGTCATCGTAAAGAATGCGCTAGGGTTGTACTGTTACTTATGTTATTATTGTAATAAAACGAATGTTGCGAATAAACCATATTTTTTATTAGTCAATCAAATATAAAAACAACCTGACTCAAAAAACTCCTTAATTTACGATTTACCTACTTATGTTCAAAGAAATAAATGGTGACAAAATTCATAAAGATAGATTTAAAACACTACTCACCTTTCTTCGTCTCTCGGAAATGAAAAGACGACAAATTTTCCTTTGATTTTTGACTTTTACACCCATCTACTGCACAATAATTACATTAATTACGTGGTTTCGGCATTTCGAAGCGTAGGCGCGGGAAACGTGCGGTGCGAGCGCTCAGGCGGGCGTTCGACGGCCCTCTGTCGGTTGTATCATCGACGATACGCCGAGCGGTAGGCATATAGCGCGTGGCCTTGAGCGAGTGAAGAAGGCCTGGTCTCATCGTGTGACTTCTAACCCAATAAAGATTTTAACTACGACTGTTTCATGTTTTTTTTTGCTCCTCGGCATGTTATTTTTTTTTATTATCGTCATCAAATTAGGGCTTCCTGTAAAATATCAATTTTCAAGTCACCACTTAAACTGCCTCTTAATTTGACTAACGACACCAATGCAACTTTGATTAAAATAATAATATATTAAAATATGCAAATGTTGTGTGCAGGTCGGGTGGTGCGGGTGCGGGTGCGAAGACGCCGCGGACGAAGAAGGCGCGCACGCCGCGCCGCGCGGCCTCGGACTCCGAGCCCTCCGACGGTAATGACCCCCCCGCGCCGCTCGACCAGAGAATGTCCAAGGAGAAACAAAAGTTTTTCAGATTCAGCGCCTTCAACCTCGTCAAGCGCCGGCGGCGGGACTCCTCCAGCGACTGGGAGGGCTGGGACCGGGCGAGGTTCGACGGGGTCAGGGTCACTAGAGTCCAACGGTTGGAACTGCGCCTGGAGCGCCGGAGAAGGCGTCAACCGTCGACCGACTCCGACTCGTCCTCGCCCCCGTCCCCCCCTCGAGAACTCTTCTCCCCGCCCCCTCGATCTCCCGTCCACCCGCCGACCATCTTCGAGCGGCTCGCCAGCGATTCCTGCAAAGGCGCCTGGGGTTTCGCCGCCGAAGCGCAGAAGCAGCGGCAGATCGAGGAGAAACCTGTAGAGTCGAAGCGACGCTCGGAATCGCCTAGAAAACAGAAGCCGGAGCCGAGAAGGATAGCTCGGCGCCGCAGCAGATGCGGCGAGCGACTTCTGACTACCTTATTCGACGGCCTGTCGGAATTTTACTCGGTACGGACGGAATCTAGATCCCAGTCGAGGCATCGCGGGCGACCTCGGAGAGAAAAATCCGTCCGACGCGAATCCCTAACGGAAACCAGAGAGACCGAGCGACAGGTCTTAAAGGAGACCCGCAGTACCTTCCGCAAGCACCTAGAGACGTTAAAACGCGAGCGCAGCCCGAGCGCGCCCCCGGATGACATAATACCGAAAGAGGAGTGCAACAGTAAACTGTCGGCCTCGTCGCTAGTGCGCCTGGCGGCGTCCAAGCGGCACGCGGACGGGGACAGCGAGAAGCTGTACCGCGCGCTCGCGGAGGACGCGGACCGAGCCCCGGCCAGCAATCAGACGGGTAAGGCGCCCGCCGGACCCCGGGGGAGACGCCCACCCTGTCGTCCCGCCCACTGTCACGCCCTCACGTCCTGCCGCCATGGGAATTTTCAGAAACAAGTGTACCACTTACTTTTTTTTGAAAAAATATCAACTTTTGGCTGAATTCTATTCAGAATCACGAGGACTATCGAATAAAAAAAAAATATCCGAAAAAAATACGCATTTTCGCATGAGTACATTTTGTATGGATCGTCACAAAACTGACACCTATCTTAAAAGTAAAATACTGGAAATACTTCTATTTCTTCAATCAGTAGTACTCGTAATTCTTGAGTCGAAACAATCCAAAAGTTTTTCGAAGAAAATTAAATGTGACACTTCTTTCTGAAAACCCCCTTATACGATACTGCACTCATTTACGTGTCGAGCCTGAAACCACTTAAACGCTGTCTTCAAACAAAAGCTGATATTTCTTGTATATCCAAAGAGATCCTCAGAAAACGCATGGGATGATTATTGTACTTTCTCTTATGAAATCTTATAAGACAACTTTCTATCACATGGACAAATTTATATTGAGCGGCATCCATATATTTCTCTTATGGGATCTCATAAGACAATTTCAACGATTCATCCGTGTGATCTTCTCAAGTGATCGAAGTGGATATCACCGATTGACATGTAAATGATTGGCCGTTTCTTATACCCGAAGATCTTGTCGCTATCGAATTAAGCTGTATATCGACATGAGCGTCAAAATCGACACCGCACAAGATTTGGGACTGAAAAGATTTCTTCCCCGTGATGAAGTTTGGATACTCGGAGCTAGGCGCTGACTTGTCGATTTGGACGACCTACGGATATACCGCTTAAGTTCGTCGGCGTCGGTCGGCGCGGCACCGGCAGTCCGGCACGGCAGACGGCAGACGACGGACGACGGAGGACGGACGACAGACGGCGGGCGTCGCCTCGGGCCGGCTCCGTGCTGCGGGTGAAAGTGTCTCGTGGTGGATCGTCCTCTGATTGGTGGCCGTGGTGCTCGTGTTCTCTCATTGGCTCATTCTCTGCTCGAAGCGACGGTGGCGCCGGTGACTTGTCGGGTTTAGGCGACCACACATGCACTTTCGCTCGCGTACATGCGTGAATGTACGGCTTTACGTGTTACGGTTATGTTTGACGCAAGATACAAGTGATGCGAGTCATGTGGTGTCCGATTTTTATTATGTTTGTGACGCAGATGATAGTTCCCATAGCTTTTGTCTCGCGTCAAAATTTTTATTTTTATCATTTCACATGTACTAATCATTTTACAGTGGTGATTGAGTTCCCTTTGATTTCCTATTAATTCTGATTAATCTTTTAATTTACAGTTTCTATTTTTCGCTTTGTTTTGTAATATAGTGTAATTTGGATTTCTCCTTTTATTTCATGTTTTGTCCTCTAGTGATCAGATCCATCAAGATTACTAAGTTAATCTCTAGCAGCCCATCACACAAGAAAAAAATACTAAGTCACACTACAAAACAGAATTGAATTTAAACATTAAATAATTTCACGGTTTAGACTCACTTGTTTTAGTCACTCGCGCGACATGTTTCGAAGAGCCTATATTCTGTTTTTTTATTCCGTAGACTAAAATGACATTTCATGTGGTACTAAGAAATGTCATGTCTTACACATGATGTCATTTTAGTCTGCGGAATAAAAAACGGACCTTAGGTCTCCTTTCTATAGCACTAATAATCGTAGTAACGGTCGTCGTGAACGCTGCTCGCACTATTAGTGCTTGAGAAAGGAGAGCTAGGCTCTCCGAAACATGTCGCGCGAGTGACTAAAACAAGTGAGTCTAAACCGTGAAATTATTTAATGTTATTATGTCTCACAACAGTTTAAATTCGAGAATTTAATTTGTTTTATTTTGAAATCGAACGAGATAAAACAAAGCATTAAATTTAATAATGATTTAAAATTCATTGTACGTAAGTATTAGGCCGGTGGGACGCTAGAGGATAATCATTTTTATGTGTTACAAATATATTTGAAAATGTATAAAGTCTGATGGCTCTGTTCACATATGCACAATGTACTTTGTATGGGTTGTACATTAATGTTTGGTAATGTTTGATTCGTAGTAGGCAACCGTGTAAAATCTAAGAAATATTTAATGGGCAACTAACTGCACAGCTGTAGTGGAAAAGGTCCCACAAATGTAATATATTAAACAGAGGTTACTCGTAAGCATGTCCATGTCCTCATATTAAACATATTATATCCCTTTGTATTTCTAGCAAGAAAACGAGATGTGTAAAAATACTATTATAAATAATTAAATTCTATTTTGGTGGGTGTTTTCTAAAATAAATATTGAAAACCTGATTCACACAGATCATGGTGATTTTGGGTTCTTTCAACTCAGAATCACTAGCATATTCGATTCTGATGATAAAAATGTCCCGAAAATTTTTATAAACATTGTATGTTCCAACGCACATACAAGTGAAAAAATTGTTCACACACAAAATTGTTAACAGAGTGACCAGATTTGAAAGAATCTGTTTTTCAATATTTATTTTAGAAAACGCCCTGGTACGTAACTTGATGCAATTTTAAATATTCAGTTACAGGTTTCGTTTTCTGACTACATATGTTTATTGTTAGTTGACTGAAGTTAGTACATAAACCGTATCGATGATTTTAAATGTCGAGGTCGTATGCATTATCAAAAAGCTCTCGACATTGGGCGTGATATACGCCACCTTTTTTAAAGAAACATTCGTTAATTTGTGTAGTTAGAATTTTATCTGTTAACCATATTCAGTCAACTAGCTTACATAAATAACTCAAACACACGGATCTCGTCGTTCCTGAAATTTAGGAATTCTAAATTTCCACCGGGCCACTATTTTTACCTTTCATACCCGCCACAATTTGTTAACACCATTTCCCTACAGAAAGCAAGAAGCTCCCCCCGGGTGTGACCGTAGGCGACGCGTCGTTGTTCAGCGCAGCGCTAGCGGCCTCGGGGGCGCTGGGGGCCGAGCCGGCGCTAGCGGCCACCCCCGCCCCCGCCCTCGCCCTCGCCCCCGCCCTCGCGCCCGCCCCCGCGCCCGCCCCGCGGTGCCCCTCCGCCATCGAGTTCGGCCAGTGGGAGATCGACACGTGGTACTCCAGCCCCTTCCCGCAGGAATATGCCAGGTTACTACCTTTCATACCTCCTCAAACCACAATAACTCATCTGTAATTCAATTCTAAATATTCTTTATTCAATTAAGCCTAGCGACGAGCACTTTTGTACTGTTCTGACTTTTCAGAGTTGATTTGGTTTTCGAGTTGATGTACTCTGCTTCTGTGGTCAACAGAGCATTTTCGTAAGCGATCATTAAAAAAAAATAAGATTCTAAGTACGAATATAAGGAATTGACATTTAAAATGTTGACAACTTGTTACTGTGTGTTTATTTTAATGACAGGGCGATAAATGTCGCTACCTTCTGGTCCCGCACAGTCCGAAACCATCGACACGAGAAGAAGAAGCGACTAATGTTATTTCTGAAGTCGTGATGGAAGCTTATGAAAGTCCTTTGTACTTCTGGCCACACCATAAATAAACACTGCATTGCTCTCATCAAAATCTCTTAAAAAAATTCCGTAAAATGACCCATTCTAAAACCCATAGGGTGTTAATTTTCAAATTTGTCTCTTCCAGGCTACCCAAGCTATTTCTGTGCGAGTTCTGCCTTAAATACGCCAAAAGTCGGGCCGTGCTCATGCGCCACCTCGACAAGTGCCTGTGGCGGCATCCGCCCGCCACCGAGATCTACCGCTGCGGCGACATTTCCGTCTTCGAAGTGGACGGAAACGCCAACAAAATCTACTGCCAGAACCTCTGCCTCCTCGCCAAACTCTTCCTCGACCACAAAACGCTCTACTACGATGTTGAACCGTTCCTATTCTACGTGTTAACGAAAAATGATAATAAAGGATGTCACCTGGTCGGATATTTTTCGAAAGAGAAGCATTGTCAGCAGAAGTACAATGTGTCGTGCATTATGACTATGCCGCAGTACCAGAGGCAGGGTTACGGGCGGTTTCTCATCCATTTTAGTGAGTGGTGGAATCTTTATTACATATTTCTTTTATTTTTAATAGGGTACTTTCTTGTAATCAAAATAAATTATCTTATTAGTCGCAAAAAGGATCTTAAAATTATATCTACAACTTCAAATTATGTTATTTCATCCCGCGTATCGATTTTAAATTGTTGGGAAGTACCCTATTGCGTTATTTGGGATTAAATTATATAAATGTAATTTTTGTTTCAGGTTATTTATTATCAAAAGAGGAAGGTCAACCCGGAACACCAGAAAAACCTCTATCTGACCTCGGCCGAGTGTCGTATCACGCTTACTGGAAGTCGGTCATACTCGAGTTCCTCCACGATCACAAAGACAAACCGTTCACACTCGAGGACATCGCGCATACAACGGGCATGCACATGAACGACATAGCCGCCACCTACCAACTGCTCGGTTTCGTCAGATACCTACCCAACAATGACTCGATGAAACTAGGACTCTGCATAGACTGGAACAAGGTCGATAGTCACGTGAAAAAATTAAGAAGTAGACCGCGATTGGAAATCGACCCCGAATGCCTCAGGTGGACGCCCCTTTTGGCCCCCACCATCAACCCCTTCAGATCACCCGACGAAGGCTCCGCCGACCAGGACACTGAGAACGACGAGGAAATGAAAACTGAGAGTGAGGACACGGCGACAGAACCTGAAACACCAGTCACCAAAGCGGAGACCAAGTTGAAGAACAAAATTGAAAAGGAGAAGACCCCTGAACCTGTTGAGGTCACGTCATCTGGGCGACGGCGGACGAGACCTCTCAAGTACAGTGAAACGACTTACCAGACTACTCCCACGCTTGCTCAGGAGGGCGGTAGAAAGAGAAAACGGGATGTAAACAGAAAGCTATCCGAATCCAACCTAACTGAGGATGATAAAAAACCAGAGGAGACGACTCCGCGGCAACAAAGAAGTAAAAGTGTTACGAGACGGTCCTCCAGAGTCGCACAGAATGAGCTCAACGAAGACTCCAACCCTACTCCGACACCTAGAAGCAGGAGACAGAGTGTTAAAGAAAAAGAGACATACGCCTCAGATAGCCAGGATAGCCAAGAAGATACCCTTGACACCTCAGTCGCCGCAACAGCCAGTGTCAAAGCGAAAGCGAAGCGAAAACATCCCTGGCGTGGTCGCCCTAAGAAGCGACAAAAGGTCACCAAAGCTAATAAAGTCAGAACTGATTCCCCTGACGCCAAGAAAGCGAAAATGGATGAGGAAACAAACTTCAAAACTGACGACGATTCCATGGAGGAAGAAAAGCCCAAATCGCCTGTTCAAAACCATAATTCCCCTAAGAGTCAGGATGTGGAAAAAGCAAAGGAGAAAAGCAAAAATTCAGACAGCTCTGAGGACTCTTCTGGGGAGGCTGATGATGAAATGGACGTGGAAGAGGTAGAAGATAAAAGAAGTGTATCCAGCAAACCCGCCAGTCCTCAGCAATTAGAAGAGAACAGCACTGATCATCACACCAGTGACATGGAACTTGACAGCATACACATGGATTCACCAAAATCTATAGCTGAGAAAGAACAAGTCATCAAAGAAACCTCCACTGCAGACAGTGAGAAAAGGGACCAAGCCAGTGAAGACGTAGAATCACCCACTGTCAACGCCACAGAATCAAAACCGGAGTCGCAGTCGCAAAAAGCAGATGAGCAGACAGAAGCGAAAAACGGCGAAATCAAGTCTCCAACCAAACCTTCGCTGGACGACAAAGAGACTATAATCATATCAGAATCAGATGACAATAATAGCCAAAGTTGTCCGCTACCTTCTCCTAAACCCAACAACACGGTGCCGGCGCAAACTAACAATGAAAACAAACCTAAAGAGGTTGAAGAAAATGAAAGCCCCTCTAAGGTTATACCCGTTGTGTCCACGGAGAACGCTCACATAGTGCTAGACCACAAGATTCAAGAGGAAGTGAATCCAAGTAGACCACCAGTAGATCTTATTGTCCCTAAAATACATCAGATAGAAACTATAGTAGTTGAAGGAGAGTCCGATAATGGCCCATCGCCCCATACGCCACCAAAACTGAATGATAAATCTGTTATCAACGAGTCACCAAAACAAAAAAGGACACCAGAAAAAGTAAATTCTGAATGTGAACAGAAAAAGTGTGAAGTAAGAAAGGAAACAGTGATACAACATCAGGCTATGGACGAGCTTAAAAGTCCAGAGAAAAAGTCTCCAACTAAACCTGACTCGATTAATCAGAATGTGCACCCTCAAAGAGACATGAGTAATATGAAATTACCCGAGATGCCTAAACTCGACTCCTATACAGATCTGCCAGATAGGAATAAATCTCAAAATTGCGTTGTTAGCAAAGAAAGCGAAACTACTTTTAGAAATGACTTGGTTAATCCAAGAAAAGACGAGTTGGTCATTACGAGAAATGTAATAGAACCAAATATGATCAACTACCAGAATACGGTGAGCAACTCCATGACGATACAACAAATTAATACGGCGCAGCACTCCTACCTCAACCATAGAGCCAGCGTCAGCAAGGAGTCTCAAGCTGTTCAGACAGACAAAGTGATGAAGACCAGTGAAGCTAACAGAATTAACAGCATGTCTGATTCGCCTGTGATAAGCAAACCGACCAAACTAGAAGTGCCTCATCCCATTACATCCCCCGTCATCAACCCAGTGATACCCAAAGTACCCAATGTTACAGACATCAATTTTTTACCTAGATGCCAAAGCGCCAATGCCGCTGTAAACTTGGGCTCTGAAATGGACCCTAATTTTGCGAACAGCAATGTTATCCAGAATTCTCTTGGAGGCTCCATGAATATCGTCCAATGTAGCTCACAGGATAAGGACTTAAAACCAAGGGAGAAAAGCAAACTCCGAGATGTAAGAGTGAATTCAGCTCACAACAAATTGGAAAAACCGGAAAAGAAAAGCAAGAATGACACCCCAAGAAGCACACCTGAGCCCAAAGTCGTGTTTTTTCCAGAGCAAAATGCTAACGCCCGAAAGCCGGAGACGTCGGTCCCTATAACCGTCATCAACACCAACGCTGGCCCCGTCACGAGCAAGCCGGAAACAAAACCGACCAACGAAGCCCCGAAGAAGCAAGATTTTTTTAAGAAAGAGAAAACTAACACCGCTAAATGTGACTCAAAAAACAACACAGTCAAACATGACAAAACTTGCACGACGCAACTCGCCTTAAAACCCGACCAAAATGATTTAAACAAAATGCTACCCAAGCTGCGCTATGACAACGATCTCGTCCCAAAAGACTATCCCATGAACCAAATCCCAAACTACCACACATCTCATGCTCAGTACCAATGGCCACCCTGGGACCCCGCACGCCTGGCACAAGGCACATGGGACCACAACAGATTTCTCGATATGAAAAACAGCGAAAAAAACTACCTGGACAAATTCCAGGGTTTCAACCTACCTCATCTTGAACAGATGCAGAAATCGCCCCAAAAGCTCCACCCGAAATATGATCAGAAAGATTTCCATAACATCGCTTATGGAGCGATTTCATCCGGCATCTACGCCACTACGGGCCTTCCGCATTTCAAAGAAACTAAAGCACCGACTTCAAAAGCGTCCGAATGCTCGCAGAAGAACGACTGTAAACCATCCAAGCAATCCAAAACGACAACAGCTTGCCAAACACAGTGCGAGCCGAAGAAATCTCAGGCGCAAAACGAAGCGCAAATGAAACAAATGATGCACCGTCAAGTCAAACAGCAGGAAGCCACCAGCTGCGCCGAATACCGACAGCAAAGTCCTCAAGTGCTAACCTCCCCTGGCTGTAAAACTCCTTTCAACAACGGTCCATGCAGCCAAGAGAAGGAAATAGAAAAGAAAAGTAGACAAAAGAAGGAGGAATCGCCTAAAGAGAGCAAGGAAGAGATGTGTGAAGCGGTCAGTCCGGCTTTGCAATCTATGGGCGTATACACGCCAGACTCGACCAGCAATTCTGTACATTCAGTGCAGTATCCTTCTTGTGAACTCGACGTATCGCAGCTAGGCTTGGAGTCGCCTTCAAGTATCGGATCGGATCTGGCGTCTCCGTGTTACATGCACGCGACGCCGTCGCCGCAGTATCCGCACTCGGCGATACACATACCTTCGATCATGACGCAGCCCAATCAGCCGCCGAAACAGCAGAAGATCAATAACAGGAATAGGTGAGTTGGTTTCATTTTTCGTGGGATATTTTTCTGAAGTTTTGACACAAGATATGAATTAGAGGTTTAAAAACACGCTTTTGGTTACAAAATTATTATTATTATTGTAAGACCCAGGGAAACTTTTGTGATTTTGGTTTTCTTTTTTTTCGATAAGAGAACGAGTTCAAACTTGAATTAAATTTGTACTTGTAGAAGTACGCGGGGCTAAAGTCATTTTAATTACATATATGGGTTTTTCTTATTTGCAAAGCTTTATATTGATATGATTATTCGTTATTTCGTGAAGTTAATAATACGCGAATTTAATATACGAGATACGACCCTTCCCCATGTATAAATGACCAATATTATTTTTTGTCCTTGGGATTTTTTTCATGCTCCGATGAGTTAAACATGAGATATTCATTTGTTAATATTGCACTGCCGCTTTGAATCCTTGCAGTTTTTTAGCGCCCTGTACAAAATTTCTATTAAAATTTCGATGGGTAAATCTTGGTTTTATTTGATAGAAACACTGGCGCGAGTAGCGGCGCAGGCGCAGGCGCGGGCGCGGGCGCAGGCGCGGGCGCGAGCAGCGGCGCCAAGAGCGAGCCCGCCATGCGCGGCGCCGCCACGCCCCCCGCCCGCCACCGCACCACCCCCCCGGCTCATCAGCCACACGGTAATAGTAATACCATCTACACAATACAATACAATACAATACAATACAATACAATACAATACAATACCCAATACATATTGCCTTCAACCTGAATTGTATTTACTCAATCTCCAATCTTTGCGTTAATTAATAAGTCGCGTCGAGAGACAAATTGAAATTAGTCTTCCTATATTTTGCGATTTTGAAAATTAACAACACATACCCTCTACACTACTCATATTCATTCTCATACTTTTTCACTACATACATACTACCCCGAAACACTTTGACAAGAAGTCGGTTAGGAGAACGGGTTACAGCAAAATGACCTGAAAATTATTTTCAGTGTTCTGTGATAGTAGAAACCTATTTAAAGAGTAATTTCTGAAAAGGCAAAATAAGGGACACCCACACCCTCACTGACACCATTTTTACAAGCGCACCTCTAAAAACCACAAAATCGACTAGTGTGACAATTACATCAATATTGATCCTGGTATATTTCCAGCCGGCGGCGGAGCGGCTGCTGGCGGCGCCAGCGCCGGCTACCAGGGGGGCTACCTCTCTTTCCAACAACAACAGCAGTACCACGGAGGGGGGTGGGCGCCCTCCTGCTCGCTCGCCAAGCTGCAGCAGATGGCCGAGGCGCCGCAACACCACCACCAGCAGGTACGCTACCAGGGCGGCTACCTCTCCTTCCAGCAACAACAGCAGTACCACGGAGGGGGGTGGGCGCCCTCCTGCTCGCTCGCCACGCTGCAGCAGATGGCCGAGGCGTCGCAACACCACCACCAGCAGGTACTGTACCTGTGTACCTGGCGTCTCTTCTGTTCGCTTTCATTGCCTATATCGTGTCACAGCACCCGACAGATGGTGTTACTGTGTCATACCAGTCCAATACTGCGATTGAAAAACACTGCTTCTTGTAAAAGTTGCGCTTGTAAATTTCAAATGTTTCAAACTTTAGGAATTTACTACGCGAGATACGACAAACCTTTCTATTGCCTCCCGTGATCGGGTTTTTACAAAGATATTCCGTACATTGGCATTGACACAAAATGAATGTGAAATATATTGATATGATATATAAAAAAAATATATTGATATGATATCATGTTTGTATTGTTGGGCAGTACGCGCAGCAGGCGGGCACGCAGCACTACCACAAGTACTACCCGGCGCCGGCGCCCGCGCCCAACCAGCTCGACGCCGCGCGCACCAGGACACACTCCGCGCCCGCGCCCAGTAAGTACACAACGAGGCAGTACGCGCAGCAGGCGACGGGGCAGCACTACCACAAGTACTACCCGGCGCCCAACCAGCTCGACGCCGCGCGCACCAGGACACACTCCGCGCCCGCGCCCAGTAAGTACACAACGAGGCAGTACGCGCAGCAGGCGACGGGGCAGCACTACCACAAGTACTACCCGGCGCCCAACCAGCTCGACGCCGCGCGCACCAGGACACACTCCGCGCCCGCGCCCAGTAAGTACACAACGAGGCAGTACGCGCAGCAGGCGACGGGGCAGCACTACCACAAGTACTACCCGGCGCCCAACCAGCTCGACGCCGCGCGCACCAGGACACACTCCGCGCCCGCGCCCAGTAAGTACACAACGAGGCAGTACGCGCAGCAGGCGACGGGGCAGCACTACCACAAGTACTACCCGGCGCCCAACCAGCTCGACGCCGCGCGCACCAGGACACACTCCGCGCCCGCGCCCAGTAAGTACACAACGAGGCAGTACGCGCAGCAGGCGACGGGGCAGCACTACCACAAGTACTACCCGGCGCCGGCGCCCGCGCCCAACCAGCTCGACGCCGCGCGCACCAGGACACACTCCGCGCCCGCGCCCAGTAAGTACACAACGAGGCAGTACGCGCAGCAGGCGACGGGGCAGCACTACCACAAGTACTACCCGGCGCCCAACCAGCTCGACGCCGCGCGCACCAGGACACACTCCGCGCCCGCGCCCAGTAAGTACACAACGAGGCAGTACGCGCAGCAGGCGACGGGGCAGCACTACCACAAGTACTACCCGGCGCCCAACCAGCTCGACGCCGCGCGCACCAGGACACACTCCGCGCCCGCGCCCAGTAAGTACACAACGAGGCAGTACGCGCAGCAGGCGACGGGGCAGCACTACCACAAGTACTACCCGGCGCCCAACCAGCTCGACGCCGCGCGCACCAGGACACACTCCGCGCCCGCGCCCAGTAAGTACACAACGAGGCAGTACGCGCAGCAGGCGACGGGGCAGCACTACCACAAGTACTACCCGGCGCCCAACCAGCTCGACGCCGCGCGCACCAGGACACACTCCGCGCCCGCGCCCAGTAAGTACACAACGAGGCAGTACGCGCAGCAGGCGACGGGGCAGCACTACCACAAGTACTACCCGGCGCCCAACCAGCTCGACGCCGCGCGCACCAGGACACACTCCGCGCCCGCGCCCAGTAAGTACACAACGAGGCAGTACGCGCAGCAGGCGACGGGGCAGCACTACCACAAGTACTACCCGGCGCCCAACCAGCTCGACGCCGCGCGCACCAGGACACACTCCGCGCCCGCGCCCAGTAAGTACACAACGAGGCAGTACGCGCAGCAGGCGACGGGGCAGCACTACCACAAGTACTACCCGGCGCCCAACCAGCTCGACGCCGCGCGCACCAGGACACACTCCGCGCCCGCGCCCAGTAAGTACACAACGAGGCAGTACGCGCAGCAGGCGACGGGGCAGCACTACCACAAGTACTACCCGGCGCCCAACCAGCTCGACGCCGCGCGCACCAGGACACACTCCGCGCCCGCGCCCAGTAAGTACACAACGAGGCAGTACGCGCAGCAGGCGACGGGGCAGCACTACCACAAGTACTACCCGGCGCCCAACCAGCTCGACGCCGCGCGCACCAGGACACACTCCGCGCCCGCGCCCAGTAAGTACACAACGAGGCAGTACGCGCAGCAGGCGACGGGGCAGCACTACCACAAGTACTACCCGGCGCCCAACCAGCTCGACGCCGCGCGCACCAGGACACACTCCGCGCCCGCGCCCAGTAAGTACACAACGAGGCAGTACGCGCAGCAGGCGACGGGGCAGCACTACCACAAGTACTACCCGGCGCCCAACCAGCTCGACGCCGCGCGCACCAGGACACACTCCGCGCCCGCGCCCAGTAAGTACACAACGAGGCAGTACGCGCAGCAGGCGACGGGGCAGCACTACCACAAGTACTACCCGGCGCCGGCGCCCGCGCCCAACCAGCTCGACGCCGCGCGCACCAGGACACACTCCGCGCCCGCGCCCAGTAAGTACACAACGAGGCAGTACGCGCAGCAGGCGACGGGGCAGCACTACCACAAGTACTACCCGGCGCCCAACCAGCTCGACGCCGCGCGCACCAGGACACACTCCGCGCCCGCGCCCAGTAAGTACACAACGAGGCAGTACGCGCAGCAGGCGACGGGGCAGCACTACCACAAGTACTACCCGGCGCCGGCGCCCGCGCCCAACCAGCTCGACGCCGCGCGCACCAGGACACACTCCGCGCCCGCGCCCAGTAAGTACACAACGAGGCAGTACGCGCAGCAGGCGACGGGGCAGCACTACCACAAGTACTACCCGGCGCCCAACCAGCTCGACGCCGCGCGCACCAGGACACACTCCGCGCCCGCGCCCAGTAAGTACACAACGAGGCAGTACGCGCAGCAGGCGACGGGGCAGCACTACCACAAGTACTACCCGGCGCCCAACCAGCTCGACGCCGCGCGCACCAGGACACACTCCGCGCCCGCGCCCAGTAAGTACACAACGAGGCAGTACGCGCAGCAGGCGACGGGGCAGCACTACCACAAGTACTACCCGGCGCCCAACCAGCTCGACGCCGCGCGCACCAGGACACACTCCGCGCCCGCGCCCAGTAAGTACACAACGAGGCAGTACGCGCAGCAGGCGACGGGGCAGCACTACCACAAGTACTACCCGGCGCCCAACCAGCTCGACGCCGCGCGCACCAGGACACACTCCGCGCCCGCGCCCAGTAAGTACACAACGAGGCAGTACGCGCAGCAGGCGACGGGGCAGCACTACCACAAGTACTACCCGGCGCCCAACCAGCTCGACGCCGCGCGCACCAGGACACACTCCGCGCCCGCGCCCAGTAAGTACACAACGAGGCAGTACGCGCAGCAGGCGACGGGGCAGCACTACCACAAGTACTACCCGGCGCCCAACCAGCTCGACGCCGCGCGCACCAGGACACACTCCGCGCCCGCGCCCAGTAAGTACACAACGAGGCAGTACGCGCAGCAGGCGACGGGGCAGCACTACCACAAGTACTACCCGGCGCCCAACCAGCTCGACGCCGCGCGCACCAGGACACACTCCGCGCCCGCGCCCAGTAAGTACACAACGAGGCAGTACGCGCAGCAGGCGACGGGGCAGCACTACCACAAGTACTACCCGGCGCCCAACCAGCTCGACGCCGCGCGCACCAGGACACACTCCGCGCCCGCGCCCAGTAAGTACACAACGAGGCAGTACGCGCAGCAGGCGACGGGGCAGCACTACCACAAGTACTACCCGGCGCCCAACCAGCTCGACGCCGCGCGCACCAGGACACACTCCGCGCCCGCGCCCAGTAAGTACACAACGAGGCAGTACGCGCAGCAGGCGACGGGGCAGCACTACCACAAGTACTACCCGGCGCCCAACCAGCTCGACGCCGCGCGCACCAGGACACACTCCGCGCCCGCGCCCAGTAAGTACACAACGAGGCAGTACGCGCAGCAGGCGACGGGGCAGCACTACCACAAGTACTACCCGGCGCCCAACCAGCTCGACGCCGCGCGCACCAGGACACACTCCGCGCCCGCGCCCAGTAAGTACACAACGAGGCAGTACGCGCAGCAGGCGACGGGGCAGCACTACCACAAGTACTACCCGGCGCCCAACCAGCTCGACGCCGCGCGCACCAGGACACACTCCGCGCCCGCGCCCAGTAAGTACACAACGAGGCAGTACGCGCAGCAGGCGACGGGGCAGCACTACCACAAGTACTACCCGGCGCCCAACCAGCTCGACGCCGCGCGCACCAGGACACACTCCGCGCCCGCGCCCAGTAAGTACACAACGAGGCAGTACGCGCAGCAGGCGACGGGGCAGCACTACCACAAGTACTACCCGGCGCCCAACCAGCTCGACGCCGCGCGCACCAGGACACACTCCGCGCCCGCGCCCAGTAAGTACACAACGAGGCAGTACGCGCAGCAGGCGACGGGGCAGCACTACCACAAGTACTACCCGGCGCCCAACCAGCTCGACGCCGCGCGCACCAGGACACACTCCGCGCCCGCGCCCAGTAAGTACACAACGAGGCAGTACGCGCAGCAGGCGACGGGGCAGCACTACCACAAGTACTACCCGGCGCCCAACCAGCTCGACGCCGCGCGCACCAGGACACACTCCGCGCCCGCGCCCAGTAAGTACACAACGAGGCAGTACGCGCAGCAGGCGACGGGGCAGCACTACCACAAGTACTACCCGGCGCCCAACCAGCTCGACGCCGCGCGCACCAGGACACACTCCGCGCCCGCGCCCAGTAAGTACACAACGAGGCAGTACGCGCAGCAGGCGACGGGGCAGCACTACCACAAGTACTACCCGGCGCCCAACCAGCTCGACGCCGCGCGCACCAGGACACACTCCGCGCCCGCGCCCAGTAAGTACACAACGAGGCAGTACGCGCAGCAGGCGACGGGGCAGCACTACCACAAGTACTACCCGGCGCCCAACCAGCTCGACGCCGCGCGCACCAGGACACACTCCGCGCCCGCGCCCAGTAAGTACACAACGAGGCAGTACGCGCAGCAGGCGACGGGGCAGCACTACCACAAGTACTACCCGGCGCCCAACCAGCTCGACGCCGCGCGCACCAGGACACACTCCGCGCCCGCGCCCAGTAAGTACACAACGAGGCAGTACGCGCAGCAGGCGACGGGGCAGCACTACCACAAGTACTACCCGGCGCCCAACCAGCTCGACGCCGCGCGCACCAGGACACACTCCGCGCCCGCGCCCAGTAAGTACACAACGAGGCAGTACGCGCAGCAGGCGACGGGGCAGCACTACCACAAGTACTACCCGGCGCCCAACCAGCTCGACGCCGCGCGCACCAGGACACACTCCGCGCCCGCGCCCAGTAAGTACACAACGAGGCAGTACGCGCAGCAGGCGACGGGGCAGCACTACCACAAGTACTACCCGGCGCCCAACCAGCTCGACGCCGCGCGCACCAGGACACACTCCGCGCCCGCGCCCAGTAAGTACACAACGAGGCAGTACGCGCAGCAGGCGACGGGGCAGCACTACCACAAGTACTACCCGGCGCCCAACCAGCTCGACGCCGCGCGCACCAGGACACACTCCGCGCCCGCGCCCAGTAAGTACACAACGAGGCAGTACGCGCAGCAGGCGACGGGGCAGCACTACCACAAGTACTACCCGGCGCCCAACCAGCTCGACGCCGCGCGCACCAGGACACACTCCGCGCCCGCGCCCAGTAAGTACACAACGAGGCAGTACGCGCAGCAGGCGACGGGGCAGCACTACCACAAGTACTACCCGGCGCCCAACCAGCTCGACGCCGCGCGCACCAGGACACACTCCGCGCCCGCGCCCAGTAAGTACACAACGAGGCAGTACGCGCAGCAGGCGACGGGGCAGCACTACCACAAGTACTACCCGGCGCCCAACCAGCTCGACGCCGCGCGCACCAGGACACACTCCGCGCCCGCGCCCAGTAAGTACACAACGAGGCAGTACGCGCAGCAGGCGACGGGGCAGCACTACCACAAGTACTACCCGGCGCCCAACCAGCTCGACGCCGCGCGCACCAGGACACACTCCGCGCCCGCGCCCAGTAAGTACACAACGAGGCAGTACGCGCAGCAGGCGACGGGGCAGCACTACCACAAGTACTACCCGGCGTCCAACTGCGCCCGCGCCCAGTAGGTACACAACGATTTCAGACTCACAACAGACAACCCTCTTCCGGGCATACTACGTTTTATCGACCACATACGCGCCAATAGAATTTCAACTTTAACATTACGATTTAAGAGTCCCCGGCAAGCTCGGCCGAATTTCACCTTTCCATACAAACGGGGTTTCGTTCCTATTTTAAAACTACGTGTTAGATTGTAATGAAATTTTGCAGTTTGCACATGCAATGACATGAGGTATATCTAGGTTACACATATTCTGTACTTAATTTGACCTTTATCAGATTACATTTTTGTTATATGACTTAGAGTTCGAGGAAATGAAACAATTTTTCCGAAAAACTACTTATTTTTTTTTTGACGTAATTTTGCTACTTAAACAATCTACAACATTTGCTGAAACTATTCTTATACGTCAATTTGTATAATTTACTTAAACCACCATAATTTTTTGATGAATTTTTAAAAACTGCTCCTCCATATATTACCGGTGATGCACGCTCGCGACCTCATTATTAAAAGGCAAAATGAGAAGACGTGCTAATAGAAACCAATACTTGTTATTTAGATATTACGTAACAAAACGTGTATAATTTCAACGACTAAATCTATCAATTTTACATTTTTGCTCCAAAATCGACACCGGCCTCTTAAGAACTGAACTCGTCTCAGTGGAGTAGTTTTCATATATCTCTATCCTGTTCCTTCTCTTTGACTGCATGGTATGACACAACCTTTACTTTTTCTTTTATCTGATCAATGTTATTTTTTGGCTTCACTAATTCGCCACACAAGTTATCCGGCGATTAATCGGTGTCTCAACTAGTCACAGTGTAATGCCAGCTTGAGAAATGTTTTATTACAACCAGGGCTCGGAACCGGTATTTTTTTAAAACCCCGAAATAGCCCAATATTTTGAATTATTTTATTTTTTTACGTAGGACTGAACCATGTATTTAGAAAACAATTTTGCATTATTAAAACGTCCCATTAAAAATGAAATTATAAACAAAAGAACGAAAAAGAACGTAATAATACCGGTATTTTTGTATCGAGCAAATACCGGTTTCCGACCCCTGATGTTGTAACATTCTTTTTTATTAAATACCACTAAGAACATCGTATGTATCCTTGATGTGAGTGATTGTTAGTTGAATATGTGTCGTCAGTTCCAGGCAACCTGTCGCCGATGCAGCACATGCAGATGGCGCCGACGTCGCGCATGTCCCCCAACCTGAACTCGCACATCATCTCGCAGTACGGTGTCGGCGTCGGCCTCGCCAACTCGTACCGCATGCCGCCGCAGCAGCAGTTCAACAATCTGCAAATGATGAACGTGAACACGCCCGTGCAGTACTCCGCCCCGGACCCCCGCGCCCAGCAGCCCAACGTGTACGCGTACGGGTACATCAACGCCCCGTCCGCCCTAGGGCTGCAGAGCCTGAACTCTACGATGCGTCGGTAGCCCAAACCCAAGCCGGGTGATCCGAAAGTGAACGAGTAGTGCTCGAAATACTCACGCGGCATTCCAGTGTTTTTGTGACGGACGTCTGTGACGCGATTTGACCAAAAACCGATCGTATCGTAAGTACAAATAAGTAAGCTAGTGTATATAGAGTAGTGTAGGTTCGATACGCCGCTTCGGTTGCCTTCCCGGGTTTTCGGTTGTCGGTGGTGGCTTTTTAGTGTAGGAATCTCGCGCGGTATCTTGAAGCTGAACAAAGTACAAAATTGCGGATAAATAATTTAAAACCTGTTTATATTTGACCGGCGGAGATGTAGCATAATTAAATAGTGCAATAAATCGTGTTTGCTGTTGTATGTACCGGTTCGTATCGACCTCGTATTGTGCTCGTCCGATGCGTAATAAATCATAATAAATTAATATATTCTCAATTCCCAAAGAAATTAGTTAGGTCTTTGGTTTTGTTGAAAAGTGCAATTGTTTTTCGGATCGCATATTGTATGGCTAATAACGAAGTATGTATATTTTGTATACATGGTATTGTACACATTGAACTCTGACTGCCGAGTGCAGTCTGCGACTTAATTTATAATTTTAATGTAATCTGTTCTTCAAAGTGCCTCTTTCTCGTCCTCTCTGCTTAATTTCCGTGTAAGATATTGTAAATGTATTACATTTAGTTAACACAAGGCTGTATATAGATGGCGTAAGTAGTAACACTAAGATATAATTATGAGTTTAATTTGTCATTGTGATACCGGTAGCAGAATGGATTGGTTCCGCTCGCTGGTTTGATTGCATGAAGCTAATTTCACACACAGATAGTTTCCAAATAACATAAAACTGTAATACTATGTAAAATTTAATGAATTACGTAATATAATTGAATTATTTTTTTAAGAATTAACCGTGCGAATGACGAGTCCGAATATTTTTGAGATTTTTGTTCCTATGATAATGTGTTTGGAAACTAAATTTGTGTGAAGTTACCGACGCCGCGCTAGTGACGAACAGGCCTAAATGACGGTTAACGTTTTTTTTTATATTTTGTATTCTTTTACACGCGTAGGTTTGAAACGTTTTATAATTAAGATAGTTATGTTTCGCTTAAGGATTATTTCGTGTTATCCCAGTAATTTATTGCCAAATGTTATTAACACTTAATTTTGCGTATCGTTTTAAGTTTTTTTTAGGTTAGTTGCGTTTAGTTTCTGCACGTATATTAAAATTGTGTTAAGAGGCGTTCCGCCGACCGTCAGTTGAATTTTGATAAAGATCTGCCGGCACTCGGCGCCATCGGGACCTATGTATTAAAACTATTTATTTGTATTTAAGTTGCAATAACTAGCACTTGAAATAAACTTGCGCTGGGGACAAGCTAAATTTAACCTTGACAAAGCAATGCGTATGACACCGACGCGTAATTTTTTCGGATTTTGAATCTACATTACACATTAACGCAACTAAGTATGAAATTAGGTGTTAATTATTTTCTTCTAACACAAATGCAAGTAATTGCTCTTGAATTCTTACAAGTTATTGCAAGTTTGAATCTGCCGTTTATAATGGTAAACTAATAAACCACCATATAAAGGCAAGATTTAGGAAACGGGGTATTTTATAAAATCGCAAACATGTGCTTATATGTGTCGTTTTCAAGCAAAAGGTACCACATTGTCGCTTGCCATAAGGATGCTCTGACAGGTTTTTCATATAAAGATACAAGCAATTTTCGTCCTGGAAGCGACAATGTGGTACCTTATTGAAAATGTCACATATTTTCGCCTCTAACCGTTATTGTGGCGAAACAAAACATATTTGTGATTTCGCATCTATTCCGTTTCCGAAGTTCGAGATATTTATACATATTCTTTTTAATGGTTCCGATGCCACCGAGCGCCCGTAGCTCGTTTAAGGGAAATTGTAAAACTGCGAACTGGTAATCGACGCACACCACTGTGTTTAACAGCGCCACAAGAAAACGGGAAAATAGGCGTTTTCTAACATAAATATTGGAATCCTGATTCTCACAAATCTTGGGAGTTTTTGGCACTTTTTGGGTTCCTTCAACCCAATCACTAGCATATTCAATCCTGATTTAAAAAAAAAACGAAAATTTGTATGAAAACTGTACTTTCTACAACGTCACGCACGTACAAGTGAAAACAATTTTCACACTAAAACGTGACGTAATGAAATTGTCATTTTGGGACATCTTTTTTAATGGCAGGATGGAGAATGCCGTCGATTCTGAGTAGAATGAGCCCAAGAATGTCCAAGCTTGAAAGAATCAGGTTTTCAATATTTATTTTAGAAAACGCCCAAATATGCGACAGAAGCAAATAGGCGAAGCTCTACAAAACAACTAATAAGAGAGCCATAACTTTTCGAACTAATTTTGGCGACGAGGATCGCAGAGGTTTGCGTTGCGGTCACCAGAGAGCAGTTTTGGTTACTGGTAGTTTATGTGGACTACTGGTTACTGTGGCGTCCCAAGGTTATGAATGTTATTGTTACTAATGTGTAGTATTATTGTAAATACAATAACAGTAAGACATGTAGCAGGTGTTATCACACAAAATATAATTTTGTGAAAAAAATTGTTTATTATTTTATTCCTTGTCCCAAGCAGCTAACCTCCAAATTAGTAATGAAACTAATGAACCTGCATTTCTATGAGAGAACAGTGATTAATAGAACAAATAAAAAAATTGTTAATAATAGATCAACATTCTTGGAACAAAAAAATAAAAGCGCAACGCCACCTAAATAGTGTGTTTGTGTTCTTTGCGTCTGCTAGCTAGCGCCGCGTTAACAAAAAGTTTTATGAGTGTTGCTAACGGTTCAAGTTCAAGCATCAACTTTGGAGTGACCCAAAATTTTGTTCTAACCGGTCATACCGCCAAAAGCAAAATTATTTGTTTCAATCAGTCATAAGTAAATTTAGTTCTGTCACATCATAGTTTTGTAGCTACTGGTCACACTGCAAATCTGTTCCTAGGCTTTTTTCTCCAAAGTGTAATGTTTTACGTACGTCACACTTAATAATAGGTAGGTTAGGTTCGTTAGGTAGCTTCAGATGCCGGAAGGGCAAACCGCCCAGAACGGGGCTCCGTCTAGATAAGTTCAGAAGGTAATGTTTTTTGGAAAAGAAACAGTGCCGTGGGAACAGATTTGCAGTGTGACCAATAGCTACAAAACTACGATGCGACTTAATAGAACTAAATGTAGGGTCAAGGCGGGAACAGTGGCTCAGTCGCCCAAATATCGCTATACACTAGCACCTTTAGACCTTTACGTGTTAGGATAACCATTGCTCGTCCATTTGAATTTGTTCGATTACTGAATGAAAGAGAAGCAAATAGCTTCTCATGTTGGAAATAGGTTGAGTGAGCCCAAAGAGTAGTATAATATATAAGTGAGCCACTGTACCCGGCTATTTTTTTCCGGGTCACTGTTCCCTCCTTGACCCTACTTGTGACGAATTGAAACAAATAATTTTGCTTTAGGCGGTATGACCGGTTAGAATAACAGTCACTTCGGTGTGACGAGTTGATGCCTGAATCTTGCTAACTGGCGTGGCGCGGACGCGTGCGACGGATTTTACCTACAAAGGCACCCGCGTGCGTGCGCCCGCCCATGCGGCGCGGACGCCCTTAGAATGTTAAATAGAATATAGATGTACAGATGAAGGGTACACGGAAAGAACATGTCTAGTCACTTTAGTAACATTTTGAGTAATCGCGGTTTTAATATTTGGAACCATGTCATAATGTATGGTAATTTCGTGACTATAGGTCTTTTATAACTAAAAAAAAGTTGTGTTACATATATTTTAATTTTAATTTTAATTTTGAATTTTAGAATTGTCCAAATTAAAATATTATTAAGTAATACTAACTCATTTTAGTTGTAGTATCTTAGTTTTTTAGTATTTAGTATTAATAATTTTAGTTTTAATTTTTAGTTAAGAACTTACTAACAATGCTATGGACCTATGAGTTGTCTGAAAATAAACGAATTTTATTTATTTATATTTATTTATATATTATACAGTGGTAGCAAAATATATAACTAATAGTTCATTAAGAGCTCTACATTTTTAAATGAAAATCTCATTTTTCGGTAAAACTGACTAGACATGTTCTGTCCGTGTATGTACCCTTCAGATGGTCGTTTCTTATTGGACTAACAGGCCTCTTACGGGCGGCAGAACCTGTCAAGAGCATCGGAAAAAAAACTGTATTCGTTTAACAAGATTTATTCATTCATAAGTACATAGATTTGATTTAATTACTGAACATCCACATATAAAACTTTAATAAATAATTAAATATTATACTACACGTATTATTCACGGTGATGACATAAAAAATTACAATAATTACATTACTCCATGTCGATTCAAACTATTATTATAGTTTCACTAGCTTTTGCCCGCGACTTCGTCTGCGTGGAATCAGTAACATCAGCTAGAGTAAGTATAGCGCCTGGACAAAGTGTAATAGCAATCATTCAATTTGAGCACAAGCTTAATTGCTTACATCAATTATCAGGCAATTCATTAACTTCGCTCTCTTTATGAATGATTTCCGACATAAAAACTATCCTATGTCCTTCCCCGGGACTCAAACTATCTCTATGCTAAATTTCAATTAAATCGGTTCAGCGGTTAAAGCCTGCAGAGGTAACAGACAGACAGACTTTCGCATTTATAATATTAGTTAGATTTATTATATTAACGTAGACTGTAGAGGCTCCAGTGCCCGTACAGGTCGACATTTATCAATCATAATGTCTTAAATATACGTGAAAAAGTTTAACAAAAAAAAAAACAATATATATAGGACACCAGAAGGTGCATACATGTAACTATATGACGTTTACATGCAAAGTTACCACATAGTCGCTTACTATGAGGACACAATTTGCTTACGTATAACCTATCAGAGCGCCCATGGCAAGCGACAATGTGGTACCTTTTGTTTGAAATCGTCGCATTTAATACATCTCTGGTACAACTTGTCCCGGTTTCCCCTAAGTACCTACACCTAAAAACATGTTTTTATAAATAATGATATTATATGCTATATATTATAATAATGCTATTATATATATATATATATATATGTGACGTTTCCAATCAAAAGGCACCAAATTGTCGCGTACCATAAGGACGAAAATTGCTTGTATCTTTATACGAAAAACCTGCCGGAGCGTCCTTATTTCAAGCGACAATGTGGTACCTATTGCTTGAAAACGACTCATATTATATGCTATTAGGCGGACAACTTAGGTAACATATACGATTAAACATACATTATTCTGAAATAATAATTATGTAGACATTGGTCGAACGCGAATAAATTCGTTTACCTTTATTTTAAAGTTAGCATTTCAATTAGGTACAGTGAGCTGCGAAATTGCATGGAGAAATTATGATTCATTGATAAAGTCGCCATGCACTTTTCCATAATGAGTTGACGAACTGATGATGGTAATACAACCACCTGTATTGTCACCTTTAAGTTATAAAGTAAATAGGTACCATAGAGTAACTTATACTAGAGCGGTACTGTCATAGTAAATTTTGTAACCCCAGTAAATTCACTGCCATCTGTCGACACACTTTAAAACTAAAAATGAAGATTTATAAAAATACGATAAAATGTATTTAAATATGGATAAATGATTTTTTTTATTTGCATTAATTATTTTTATGATTTTGACCCATGTTTTTTCACTGATATGCGTTAAAATTGTTAAATAACAAACGAAACCGTCAACGCCATCTATACGACTGTAGGCCAAAACTAGTAGCGCCCTCTGAACGAGAATCAAATTTTCTTGATTTTCGAGGCACGTTTTTCGTATCCATCTATTACGGAGTTATATCTATCTTTGTAGGTACTAAAGGATCTTCGTTACAGTAAAATTGTTTTGGTCCTTATCAATATTTTGTAGGTCTAAAACTTTAGAAAGTTTAATAATAGTACACCAATGGTAGTAATGAAACTTTTAGTTTTAAATTCCACAGTAGTTTTAACTGTCATACTGTGTAATTTGTTAAATAAATAAAATAATATTTTTTTCAGTCAGAGAGCATAGCTGGTCTTTGCCTGAAATATCGAATGAGTCGAGTAATCGAATGATTCCATAATAAGTTTTTGGCAAAAATTTAATTTTTGGTACAAGCTTTTATCACTGTACTTTTCGTTCCACAGGTAACTAATACTCATCGAGGCAATTATAAAAACCAAAACACAATTAGATTTCGTTGTTTTATCACAGAGTTCCTCCTGTCTCCATCATCAGATCAGCTCGATGGTACCATAATATTGCGTTGTCACCCGACTTACATTATGTATGCAAATTTTTAGCTTCATCGGAAACCGGGAAGTGGGAATAGTGGGACAAATTTAACTTGCAAGATTTGACCCGTACAAACATAGTTACACCTTACATAGGTACATTGCAAGTTAAATAAAAGCTTGTAATAGTTATTTAGAAGTTTGAGCGTAGCGAGAGAATCAAAAGGCAGCGCGTACTTTGATCCCATGTGACCATGTACATAATAGGGTAATTACCCAAAAAATATAAAGCACTGTCGCAGTCACTACTCCAGTAGAATTACACCATACATACGCCACAAACAAGAAATTTTACTATTTAAATAAACTTAACTATCTAACTTACTAATACCAAAGAGAATTAAGTAGACATACATATAGTGCTCACTCCATACATCAGTTTTGTTACTAAAAAGACTGTTATTTTCGTAGTCGACATCTAGCGTCAAATAGCGGAATTATCTGTCCTGCTACTCGACAATAGATGGCGCGACAAACGTAAAGTCTAATGCTCAACGATTTTCAGCTAATATTATAACCGGATTAACCGGAACTCTATTTTCAACTCCTTCTAATATTCCTTATAATATTCGTTGTAAATTGTTGAGAAATACACTTTTCGTTAGTCGCGACACAAGTGACATCTAGTGTGCGTACAATACGCATTGCTGCTACAGAGGTCTATTTTCAGGACTTTCAGAAATTATAATTTTTGAGCGGCTTGCTGAAACCGGAATGCCGTTGGCATATGTACAGCAAAAAAATTATGGAGTAGAAAATACATCGTGTATTTATTTTTCTATGTTAAAAAAAAGGACCTGAAAACGGGTACTTATCAAACCGCTAATATATAATTGTTAGGCCGGATACCGGCTCGGCTTGACCATCGGCCGAATATACGGTATCCGGCCGCCGAATAATCGGCCGGCGGAACTATATACACATTTCGGTTTTTCAGTGCTCCAAAGTCCTTAATTCTCTGTATGGCCAGGCGTGTCTCACTCTGCGATTTCGTCGCGTCGCTACAAGTACCTGCGGCCGCCCCAATTTTGAGGTTTTGCCATAGTAATTGCCGCGTCCGCTACGAAACGGACGCCTGCACGCGCTTGCGCCGCCTTGCGCGTAGTAGGCGCGTTTTGTTAGAGAGTGAATCTTCTGACTAGGTGTCATTCACACATTAAGTGTATTACTGTTTAAGTGTATTACTGTCTCTTGCTCTTCGCCACACATTCGACAATTGGTGTTGACCCTAAATGGCCTGTAAACATCCTTGTTATAATTATTTAGAGTGGTGACATACCCACAAAACAGTTTATATCTGTATGTAAATAGGCATGGGCACTGGGTCCACAGGCCTCCGATCCATCTTAACGCGCGGCCGCATCAGCTGCAGACTGGTCTCTGTCACCTTCATGCAGCCTCGGACCAGAAGGCCTTCTAGCATTGGGCAGTGGAGGGCTAGTGTTCTGAAATGTAAAAAAAATATTTTTTGCCTCCTTTTTGCCCCAAAAATTGGCAGTCTTTGTTAGGTGGGTCGGAGCCCAGTCAACTTTGGGAACCACTGTCATAGATGTTTGACGTTTGAAAGTAATGCATTGCGTGTGCTATCAAAATCGTTGCAGACTTATGTTGGTCTAAATCTATAAACTTCATTATAGTTATAATAAAAATAAAAATAAATATCTCACCTGATTCCTTTGTCTGTGATATCAGAGCACCCAACCAGATTGAGCATTCTCAATACAATACTATTCTTCGACATGGCATACAAGCACTTATCCGTAATCTGCCTGTTGCCTTCTAAATTAAATATTCTAAGGAGTCTAAATTTCTTTATAAATATAATTATACAACTCTCCGAGATTGTCACACAATGGGACAAATCTACATCCTCTAGCATACTCTGGTGTAAAGCTAGAGCCTCCATCGCGCCTGCAGTTAGCCACAAGCAACGAGCCAGTTTCAACGTACGCAAATTGTTGCAGTATAGAATAACTGGTTGTAAACACTTTGCAGACAAATTATTGCACTGGCTTAGGTTTAAATTGACCAAATTTACGTTTTGCCGCAAAACTGGGATCAGGTCTGCGTCTGTGACGGTTGAGCATCGAGTCAGGTTTAATACTGTAAGCTTGGAACAATTTATAGCGAATACCTGCGAAAATAACCACAATACAAATGACTGGATATTTTTCACTTTATTTCAAGGTAGTTTCTGATTTAATTAAATAACTTACACCAAGTGTGTGTGGCGAGAATCCTTGATTTATTAGTTTCAATGTTTTTATCTTTGTAAAATACATGTTTACTATCTGAAGACAGGTTTTGGACACGCAGCGAAAATTAAAACACTCCCGTATGGTCAGGTAAGGTAGAACATAAGTCACTATAATATCTTCCCAATAAAGATCGAATAAGAGCGTGTTTCTCTTCATGTTTAGTAAGATATTGTGAATATATAGTTATTCATATTAGATATTAGAATATATTTACTTTAGAATCCTGCGTTATGCTTTTACACCTTTTATTTACGTTTTGTGACAGTGACAGTGACGTTTGGCGTTTGGTTTTTTTTTTAACAAGTACGGGGCGTTTGGATTTTGCTAAGACGTATTTGATATTACGTATAGTTGGTCAAACCAAATTGTAAATAAGAACAAAGAAAAAAACTATACTCATCCTTATCTTTTGGGTGCTAGTACTAGTGTAAGACAAAGATAGTTGGCCAAGGAAAATGAGAACTGCGTGTCCTACTGAAAATCCTTTTCTTTAAATGTATAGCGTACTTACCTTCAATTAAGTACAAGTTATATACAGTCAATGACTAAGTACAAGTAATATATAGTCAATATCATGGTATAATAATATCAAGGTACTCTCTTCCGAGACTCGCGAACTCGCGAACCACGTTACTGACACAAGCCTACGTCATCATGTTCACAGGTTCACGATGACGTAGGCTTGTGTCAGTCACGTGGTTCGCGAGTCTCGAGGCGCCCTCCACACTCGTGCGCGAAACGCGGCGCGAAGCCGCGAACGCCAGTGTGGACTCTAGTTCGCTAATCAACGAAATCGGCTCCACACTCGCGTTCGCGGCTTCGCGCCGCGTAGTCTGGAGCGAGCTTCGGAACTACTCGGAAGAGAGTACCAGGCGGAGTATATTTTATACTATGGTCAATATCATTCTTACAGATCCATCTGAGAAAATAATCATCTGAAAAAAAAAACAGAACATGTGTGGATTACAATGTGTGTGTGTGTGTGTGGATTGTATGCTTGGAGAATATAACCAAACGGTCGAAACTCTATGAACAATGGTCATACACATTGTATGGACGAGGTATGGACTAACGTTTATCTGACATGGCTATTTTTACGTTACGTATACATTTGACGTTCCCCTCCCCCGCAAAAATTGGCAGACTGTTTTGTACAAAAAATTACAGACAAGGCGTCTCCATTTGGTCCTCCAAGATTGTATGTATAGGATTCTGGGCTTTCTGAATTAAGATTCTTAATTCAGATTATGAATTCAGAGAGACATTCCGGACGTGTGTGGGGAGCCTAAGAGCTTCGTCTATATAAATAAATTCCGTCGCTGACGGGCCTAAAATGTTCGGAGTTAACAGCACATCTCTACTGTAATGCCTAATTCAGGATGTTAGCTTAGGACGCTTATACATTACGTATTTACACGAACCCACAATGGTTTCATAATAAATGTTGGGCATTCATGAATCGCGCTTGGATACCGTAGGCTGGGGATGGAGGTTGCTCTGTGATGTTGCATAATAATTACTCGTGCAACTCAAATAGGTAGGTACATATAATAAGTTCTTATATTATACCCCTCGGCGTAATTGATCTATACGGAATTGCAGCTTGCGGATGGACACACGTATAGATAGACAGGCAGGCGGACATGGTAAAATTATAAGGGTTCCTAGTTGGCTACGAAGTACGAAATCCTAAAATGTAGCCGTAACTTCGTCTCTGTGGCAATTTGTACCTACTTTGATTGAAGTTCAAACAAAGCGAAGTTGGAGTAAAAAGAGAACTTCTGTAAGGCTTTACGGGATGTTGCGATGTTTGAGTTCCCGACTTAGGGTGAAGCCAGACGAGCGTAATTTTTTAAGTTGTGAGTCAAATCATTTCGGTTGCTCAATTTCTGCTGCATTCGGTTTTATACAAAACGCCTGTTTGGTTCACACGTCGTATATTAGAATGGATGGACGACATCCGGAAGATTGCGGGTCACTTCTGGATGAGATTAGCTCAGGACCGGGACAAGTGGCGTACTGGAAGAGAGGCCTATGCTCAGCACTGGGCGATAAAGGGCTGATATGATGATGATATAAGAATTTCTGCAGCTGAAATTACGCAGCTCACAACTCATATAAATAATGCTTCAGCCATATATACATGTCCAAAGCAGAAATACTTAACTAGGTAGGTACGTAATTTAAATATTATTTTATTGTTAATATTCTTTATTGTAAAATTTGCGATTTTATTGCATATAAGTATGTAGGTAGGTATATAGCTATGTCAGCCGACATTTCAGTTATTCGTTTTACTTGTCTACGCTCTACACGTATAGGATGCAGATTCGATTTAACATTATGTGAAGGTTTTGATCTTGTGCGCGAAGTTCAATCAAAAGCATGTCAATAGGTATATATTATACTAATCCATTCTTCCTCTGTATGGACTTTATCCCATTTACCTACTTGGGTTCGGCCTTCTCTGTCATTTTCTTTCATTTAAATTAAAAGATTTCAGGTCTCTGGACCTCCTGACGACCTGGTGGTCGTCCACCAGGTAGTAGGGGGGGTCTTCCGTGTCTGCACGAGGTTCCGCGTAAATCCAGAGCTACTTTGACTACTTTATTATACTAATCTATGTGGTAAAAACGTTTACGTTGCCAATTCTTTTGTCTCTCCTGTCTCTTAATCCCTTGATTGAAACGCAGTATACACAGAGTAGATACTCCTGGCAATGGAAGTGAAACACGCGTAGCTCAAGGAAGCCACTCCCCCCGCTGACAACTTCATAGTTTTCTGCGCGCATCGCAGCATCAACAGCACTGATTTCATGTTATTATTGTCAAACTTTTCCCATTTGCAACGATAGACAGCAGCCTCGAAAGTGAAGCTGGCGTCCATCAGATTCTGACCCGTGTAACAGCCCATGCCTACTACCATTAAAGTGAAAGGGGTTTGCGCATATGTGTTCTCCAAGCCTCCCATCAGACAAGCTACGAGAGATATTGAATTCAATATGAATTGAATAGCAATTCCATTTCTAAACAAGTCGTCAACTAGCTGGAACATTTGTATACTTTGCGCGTGAGATTTTATTATGTTATCTAAACGGCGTTTTACAAACTCGTCCATTGAGGTGATCTGATTTGATTCCTCTTTTGAGGGCTGCATCTGATAGTCGATTACGGCGTCTTCCCATAGATACAGCAGCTCCTCGCTGAGGGCTAACATGTGGGCTTCGGAGTAGCCGGCGATGACCATGAGAAGGACTAGCATGTTGAGGGGTGCAAACACAGATACTGTCGAGATCATCGTTATGACAAAAAGTGAAATTTCAAAGTTAGGTGTTTCGACTATTGGATCAAGACCTAGAAGAATAAAGAAATAAACCATTAAAAGGGGTGAGATATGTACTTAATACGAATACCACTAGTGATATACCGTCTATGTCAAGTCTGCACCGAAGGGGCTTGCGGCAGGTGCGAGAGCACTACCTACTATTGTTACGGGTATAATTCTAGGGTACACTTAGGTTATTTAAATAAAATAAAGAAATACAAATTAATAGGTAAATATGTCACCCGTTGACCACGAACGCTGTAAAGAGTTCGAAACGTCGGGATGTATTATAAATTCAATATACGCGATATAATCCGTTTTCATAGTTTTATTTCATGAGTAACTATCGCGGTAACCGAAGACAATATTAGGTAAATATGTTTAACTCACCGATATGGTGTACCCATAGTAAAAGTTGTACTGTAACCGTCTTTACGGTTCAATTTGTTAATGGTTAATTGCAATTAACGTTCGGCCAACACTGATACTGAGCAACTTTTACTATGGGACCAACCACGAAATCGCGAAAAAAAAAAACTACCCTCCCATAGAAAGTGGACCCCAAAATGTATGAAGCAGCCAAATTTTTTTTGGGCGATTTTGGGGTTGGTGTGGGGGTAGAAAATATTTCATATAATTAATTTGATTAGTTCTCTAGTTGTGTACATCTTTATTAAATAAAAGAAAACTGGAAGGCTTAAAATAATATTGTTACACTATACTTACACCTTAAATTCCTATGAAAATGTCGCTTCCAAGTCGATGCAAACTTAGCTTAGACGGTCTTTACGCGTATATTTTATTACTACAAAGTAGTGAACATACCCCACAAAAGTTGATAATCTTTCGTAGAATTTCTGTCAACAATCAGGGGTCGAACCGTAAGGTAAATTACAACTTGGCTCATGATGAAGATCCAAAAAATTAATGCCCTTTTTTTGACTGACTTCAAGGTCCCTTTGATGTTTCTGGACATCCTGCTGTTGGGTACTACTTTAGAGTCGCAGAGAATATACGCGTCTATAATCCTTTTTAGTTTATTTCTGAAAAAAAATAACATTGAGATTTACTGAATTTTAAATCCTAAAGGTGTAAATCGTTTAGTTAGTCTGACTGTATATACTAACTAGGAACATTTTTTTTATCCTAGTTAGGACGAATTAAGTAAGTTTTTGGACTAAGAAAGCTCTTATTATAGTTATTATCATCTGAGCGTACGTTCCATCCCTGACAAATGCCTTGTCTTGCACTAATCGGCTTGGTTGAGCCGAAGAAATTGAAGGATTGATTAATTTCTTTGTAAATAAGGACACAAATTGAGTAAGTCCCACAAAAAGTTGAATAATGCTTGTGTTGTGGGTACTTAGACGGGCGTAGCTAGAGGAAATGGCACCCGGGGCAGGCACCAAATTTACGCCCCCCCCCCCCAGACAAAACGAACTGACGCCAGGATTACTTTTATTTACTTACTTAAGAGGCCGTAGTCGATTTTGGAGCAAAAATTTTAAATTGATAGATTTAGTCGTTGAAATTATACAAGTTTTGTTACGTAATATCTAAGTAACAAGTATTGGTTTCTATTAGCACGTCTTCTCATCTTGCCTTTTAATAATGAGGTCGTAAGCGTGCGTCACCGGTAATATATTAAAAGAAGGGGCAGTTTTTAAAAATTCATCAAAAATTTATGGTAGTAAATTATACAAATTGATGTATAAGAATAGTTTCAACAAATGTTGTAGATTGTTTAAGTATCAAAATTACGTTGAAATTAAGTCGATTTTCAGAGAAATTGTCACTTGTTTTGAAGTAATTTCTGGAGAAAATTGATTTCGTCTAACTTTCATTTACACTACTTCAAAGTCATAATAATAAAAATGTATTCTGATAAACGTCAAGTACAGGATATGTGTAATACAAAATTACCATGTTTAGCCGTCCAAACTTTACGAAATTTACAAATAAGAGCGACAAAATCAGTGCTTTACGCGCGTTTACCTAAACGTCCACCAGAAAAGCAAACATTACTAATTTAGTGAGTCTGTTTTCAACAAATTGATCTGATAAAAGGTAAGATAAGAAGATGCGCTAATAGAAACCAGTACTTGTTATTTCAATTAGGTAACAAAAAGTGTACAATTTCACCGACTAAATCTATCAATTTTACATTTTTGCGACTAAAATCAACACCGGCCTCTTAACACTACCGGCGGCGAGCGGTATGATGATAAAAAGCTGTCGTTGGCAAACAATTCTTCAGAGCACATCCCATTGTACAAGCGGTATAGAACACACAAGGAGGCAAAGTCTCTCCTTAGACTTAAAGGTTCAACATCGCTTGTGAGTTTGGGATCGTCCGCGGCGCCCCCTTTGCCCCCCTTCCCCCTAGTTACGCCACAGGATACTAAAATGCACAGAAAACACCCATGACACAGGAACAAAATAAATCGTCCCCTGCCTGCCGCCACATCTCAAAATTTATGATAAGTTATGTTACCTCAGCGAACTCGGCGCCGTCGACTGGACAGAAACGGCTTTGGACAGAGTAGAGTGGCGGTCTTTGGTATCGGAGGCCAAGATCCACTTCGGTTCGTCGCGCCACAGCAGTAAGTAAGTATGTTTCCTTTAAATTTTTGGTGCAACAGTGGCCATATTGAAGGCACGAAACTAAATATCCGTACTCATCAGTGTCACCACACAAATAAATGCCCTTACCTGTCCGGTAAACGGGGTACGCTGGTTCGATTCCAGCTCTGGACACTGGAGGCTTTGGTAATTTTTTCTTTCGTATATGACATTTATTTCAGTTTATAGTTTAAATAGTAGTGTGTGTACTTGAAAAACCACAAATTAAAATATTTTCATAGAAAATAATTTAATTTGTTCTTAGAGGAATAATTCTCCGTCAATACTTACTTATTCCAATACATATACAAAAACGTGGTAACGGACCCCGTACAGACAGTCAGTTGAGCGAATGCTATGATTTTTCTTTGCTTCAACAGTTCTTCTTCTACGTCCCGAATGAAGATAAACCAGAAGACGGATATTGGGAAACCATAGACGTAGCAGGATAGAGCTACCAGCGTCCACACGTAGAAGATAAATGGTATTCCTGAAAAAGTATGAGGGTTGTTGACACATGATGAATTTTATAACTAAATCTAGTTAAAGGGGTTCTTCAAAAAAGGAGTGTACAGGTTTTTAAAGTGTCGGCAACGCGCATGTAATATCTCTGGTGCTGCAGGCGTCCATAGGCTACGGTAACTGCTTACCATCAGGCGGGTCGTATGCTTGATTGCCACCGACGTGGTATAAATAAAAATTATTTATTTATTTTATTTTATAAATAAAAATTGGAAGAAAATGAGCAATTTATCACAATAAATACCCTATTAAACCCACTAGCTTCTGCCCGCGACTTCGTCTGCGTGGAATGAAAATGAGCAATTTATCACAATAAAAATTCGATTCCTTACATTTTATTTCAAAAAATGTATTTGTAATTTTTTATTATCTGTTGTCACAAATAAAGGCATTGAAATTGGTAGTGTCATACCCAGGTAGCATTTATACGTCATCATGGCGTCATAATGACGTCATTATTACGTCTTTATGACGTCGCTGACGTCACCTTGCTACCTGGGTACTAACGTTTGGTATTCCGGCTGTCGATGTTCAGCGTCAGCATACGCAGCAGTGTGGATACATTCCTCAAAAGCGTCGGAAAGTCATGGCGGTCCAACCCGAACTGCCGCAGCTCTTCGAACATTCGCGTTGCAAGCTTAGGCACTGCAAAGGTTCAAATAGGTATATATACACGAAATACTCCTGCTCACCCGGTGGTCACCGGACCAGTGATGCTGGAAGCATTCGTTCCCAGCAGCATTGTCCAATATGAACTAAGTCTTAGTTCATATTTATTAGGTATCTAATATGTATTACATATATAGCACGTGCCACTGCTTTAAAACTAACAATACTAAGATCTTAGAACATATAAATTGTGATCGCAAAAAGAACGCAAATATAAATAAAAAATTACCACTATACTGCCGCACTTAGCATAATAGCACTCATTTTCAAATCTCTTTCAATTATAGAACATATCGTACAAGTACAAAGTATACAATTACAAACTATAACAGTTTATTAAGATTCTATCATTGAAGTTGAGTGGAACGCACGTCGCTTATTATCGATCTCTGCTACGGTTCGAAATAACGAATCCGTAATCGAATTTTGACTTCGTCCCTACGCGTCCCTCAACGATTATAAAATCACTGTGGTGTTTTTGGGGTCCAAAGTCCAGAGTGACTTTTTTGGCTTCCTGCTTGTCGCCCGCTTGCCGTTCTGCTACTAGCGTGCTTCTGTTCCTTTCCCCGACTCAGCGCCACACAGTTCCGAGCTGCGCTGAACTCAGCGCCGACCCGAAAAACCTGCGCCTACCACCTCGGCACCGTCAGGGAAGTACTTTGGCTGCAAACGACTAGCGGAATCCGATCTTGACAAGTATTAGCGCGAACCACGACATTTTACCCGTTCTTGACCATCTGAGCTAGTTGTGGTAATAAATATTTTTATTGAACGTTCTTCTGCCTACTCATTTCAAATTTCCCATTCCTATCGGGACAATTAGTAGGTCAGAACATTCCAGAACGCGACACAGATTCATAGAAGATTAACAATCTATGACCCACAAGTTTTTTTGCTTTTGTCTGTGTTTTCTTCCATTTTGCCTCACTACGACATTTATTAACGAAGATATTCAAGTTAATATTGAACTACACGTAGAAGTTTTTGTTGGGTGGTTTTACGGTAGCAAACTTAAACTCCTTAGAATCCGAAAAAGTCGACTGTAATTTAAAGTTGATTAAAATAAATTTGAAAGTCAGCAAAATCAGCTATTAGCGATTTGTCTCATAGGCCCGTTGGCCATGGAACATACCGTAGGGTCCTTCGTGGCCAAGGCGTCAAAAGAATATAGAGGATAGTTAAACGAAATTTTTAGTGCTTATGCTATGATGCATATTTAGGGGAATAAGAAAATATCCAGTCTGTTATATCTTAAACAAATGCTTACTTACTTTAAAAAATTGTTAAGTATAGTCCAGGTTATTTATCCCGGTATACATTAATTTAAAGATATCAAAAGAAAACAAGCTCACATGGAGTCCAAAGGCAGAACTTTCCCGAACTGAAGTCTATTACTTACAAATTGGATATTCATGTTTAATTAATAATTAATAAGCCTGGCTAAGCTTCAACGGAAAGACGTTTAAAACTAAAGTTAAATACTTAATTCTAAACGGCATGCTAATAATGTAATAATTGATAATCAAACGAGGTTATGATCAGACATATAGTTTGTCAAGGGACTGTCTCATTTCGGGCGTAGACGGAGAGAGTCATACTATCTTTGTCTTGCACTGGTGGTGGCGCCCAAAAAAAGGGGATGTGTAGTTTTTTTGTTCTTATTTACGGACAAGATTTGCTTGACCAACTATATAAGCAACCTCACCTTTTTAATTTTAATGAAGTAGAAGTAATGAAGCCAGACAGCCAGACAGCTTCGTCAGCTTCTTATAAATTATTTTTGTTTTATAATTTGCGTCTAATGCATTAACAGTAGAACCGAGGACACGTTTCGAGGTACCCATATGTACATTATAAAACTATAAAACTATAGCTTCTGCCGGCGATTTGGTGGCACCTATAGCGCATAACATAACTAAACTCGATGCAATTACAGAAAACTGTAATTGATAATAATATAATGGTCCTTACCTATGAAATTGGCGTTTTTTTTCACAGATATTAGTTTGTACCTAATTTATTCATTTCAATTGCAACTTGTAAATTATTTTTTTAATTTTACTCGTAGACTATGTAACTAAGGTTTTAAATACAAATATATAATAGGTTTAAATTTTTTATTTACTGTATCAAATTAAAGCTTGAAGCTGCCGGTTCAAGTGTTTCAATTACGTATTTCAAGTTCGGTTCAAGTGTTTCAAATACGTTTTATGATTCTAACTATTTTTAAGTGATATGTGTAACGTAACTTAAGTTATCAATATTCCTAACAAATTTTGTTTGTTTTTAATTTGACATTGCTGAATAATCCGCAAAATTCGATGTATGAAAATCACAGTTTTCATAAAATTCTCCATACAAAACGCCAATTTCATAGGTAAGGTCGCATTGCGCACATAGCGAGATACCTACACTTATTTCAGTATGAAATGTAATTTAATAGTAATATATTAATTTTGTTATGACCTCATATATAAAAACTAGTACAAGGACAATAAAAATTAACTGCTAAACAAATAAAATCAGTTCGGGGCGAACTACTAGTATTTCTAATCTGTTCCGAGGTTCCGACTATTAAGAAACCAATACAAGTAGGTACAAATAGTTTATGGTATATGTACGGGCTTACATGTGGATTTAAGAAATGGAGGAACATTAATATGGTTCGTTTTCTCCGCGTATTACACAAAAGTAGGGCGACAACAATACGCTCTGCCAATTAGCGAGATTAGAAGCAGTGACTAGCCATTGCAAAAATTGAGGACAGTCTTATACTGCTTAATCTCTGTTTAAGTAAGGGCACTAAGGCCACTGTGGGTAAGACTGTCTAAAAGCTCTTTTTTGGCGCTTCTAATTCTTGCGTTTGTACACAAACTCCACTCCACTTACAGAAGGAGCGAATCCCTTCCTTTCTCTTTCTTTCGATCTGCTTTTGTTATAATTTATCTGCTTGATAAATAGTCGAGCTGTAAAGTAATTATCTTGGTCAGCAAGATTTAAGAATTAGTTGGTAGAAGAAACATGTCTTTAAGCAGTCAATATTTGTTTGTTATTTTATATGTATAAGTATGTATTTATCTTTGTTTTTTTTTGCTATTTTTTTTGTTAAAAACTCTTTATTTACATACAAGATATATACAGTGGTACTATACGTACACGAAATTAATAACTAGCTTGTAAATGTATTTATCTATATAAGTATGTATATCATTAGAGTTTTGAATGATTCACGGTTAGTTTCACTAGACTTATATTGACCGGGATATAGACCGTGATTACCTTTTGTATTATTTGTGAGCTCCCGTTTCTGCGGTCGCCTAAAGACAATTTTCCCCTGGAAAAACCTGGTGTATACAAAGTTGAGTGCAGCTGTGGTAGTTCGTACATTGGGCAGACCAAACGCACTATTGCCTGCAGAATTAAAGAACACATTGCTGCGGTCAAGAACAATGACGTTCGCAAGTCAGCTATTGCTCAGCATCTCCTTGAGTCGGATACAAATCACTGGATCGAGTTGCATAGTCCCAAGGTCATTTCGACAGAACGCCACTATATACCAAGATTGGTAAGAGAAGCCGTTGAAATTCACAAATACAAAAATTTCAATCGTGAAGATGGGTTTATACTGTCAAATGTGTGGAATCCTGTGATTTGTTTGTGTAAAAAACCAGTGATATCCGAATCAAACACGCGTAGTGACACCGTGAGTGTATAGGTAGTGTGTTTGGACAGACCAACGAGTGTGAACGCGACCGGACCAACAAGTGTGAATGCGACCGTTGGTAACGTTGAAAGTGAACGCAGCCGACGCGCAAGAATGAGGGTAGACAGAGCGCTGTCTACACAACTTTGACACCCACCCGCTATCTTCAGTCACCCGTGAACATGATGCATGTAACTGCGTCGAAATATCGGGAGCTCACAAATAATACAAAAGGTAATCACGGTCTATATCCCGGTCAATATAAGTCTATGTATATCATCTTATTTTTAGGGTTTTTTATTTTTTTATTTTTTTTAGGGTTTATATTAAACTTAATAAATTAGCACTTAATGTTGAATAACAAATAAAAATGTACTCGTCAAGTTAATTCTTAGTTTAATTAACGAAATGCATCATTACACTGAATAATGCAATGTAACTGAATAATGTGTGTATGTGTAATGCGTAATGTGTGTATGTGTAATGCATTATTTCACTGAATTACATCATTTAGATACCATATACATTTTGATGTCGACGTATGTAAGTACGTACGAATTGGTCTGTTACTTTAGTTCGACTATTTGGGGCATTTTCTATGAAAAGGGACCTTATTGTCGATGGCGCTTACGCCGCACAACGTCGCGCGTCATTGTATTTATATCGGAGCAACGTTTATAATGGCGTTTAAGCGCCATCGACAATAAGGTCCCTTTTTATAGAAAATACCACATTTTACAAAAAGTACCGTTACGTGGTCACCCTACACGGGGCTTAACGTCACTCATTACATGGAAACCCAGAAGAGCTTTAAGATTCTCATTGTCCGGTTGAGGCATTACTAGCGTGGTCACTGACTGACTTACAGGAGCTTCATCCAAAAGGGGCAGTGAGGGTATATGTGGTATTTCATTTGTTGGTAAATAAGTATCTTTTTATTGATTTTTTTATAAAAAGGGACCTTGTTGTCGATGGCGCTTAATGCTCCGATATAAATACAATGCCGCGCGACGCTGTGCGGCGTAAGCGCCATCGACAATAAGGTCCCTTTTCATAGAAAATGCCCCATATTATATCAGAAACTAAAAAAAAATGTTTAAAAGTAGCTGGGCTGGGACCGAACATGTTCGCTATAGTTTTCATTGAAAATGACGATTTTTTGCATATTTTTTGGATACATGGTTCAAAGTTAGAGGTTAGAAAGGGGGGGGGGGGCATATTTTTTTTCTCTTTTTTTTTAATTTATCGATTTAGCGATACACCTTATCAACGATACTCCACACCATTGGCTTAAAGCGAAAAAAAAAAATCAAAAAGAAATTAAATTGCGAGTGCTTCGTTTTATAATTGCCAATTGTTGTTTTCCTACAAATACTGTGAGAAGTAAAATAAAGCTGTTGAGTTAGACGAAGTTTTTTATTGTAGCTCATCCGAAGACTATCGATAGTTCCTCACTTCCACAAGTTTAATAAAATATAATCTTTTGGGTGGACAACGTTATTAACGTTAACTACATACTAACAACTATAAGTATTAGTATTTTCATTGACAGAACTTACCTTTTAACGAAACAAAATTGGCAATAGTACATTTCGATGGTAGTGCGGAAAGTATGTCACTACTTCACGAGTACCGAGATATCTTGCCACGAGCCGCAGGCGAGTGGCAAGACTCGAGACGAGTGAAGAATGACATTTCCGCACGTGTATCGAACGACGTTTTTTAATACAGTTGCGAAAAAAATAGGAAAAACAACAAGTAAGGAAGTTTCGAAACTTTTATATTATTAATTCTGTGACATCATTGACATTGACATTATGAAGAGGTGTTTTTTTAGTTGGGTGTTATTATTATTCAATCAGTTTTTTTTTAAATGCATGTTCTATAAGACAGAAACAATTGTATGTATAAGACATTGTACTATTATTACCCAAATATCGTTAATTACGATTATATGTGTATCGTACATTTATAAAAACAATATCGAATGTTGCCTTTGGAAACTTAAAGCAGAAAGAAAAAACGCCTCTTCTTTGACAGGCGTTCCGTTCTATTCAGACAACTTATTAAGAACGGTTTATCAATATTCAATATAAAAAAAATAGACGTGTTATAATGATGAAGAGGTAAGTAATAAAATAAGAAATATGTATATTTTTCGTATTCTTACTTTAACAGTAGGTTTTTATGTTGATTACGACGTTTAAAGGAAACTAATATTAACACTTATGAATTGGAACAAAAATAAATTTAAAAAAATTGGAAAAGTAAAAAGCACTAGTTCGCGAAAACCAATTTTCCGCACGCTAAACAGCTACGTAAAGTAGCACTTTTTGAGCAACTGTTTAAAAAATTATATTACATTATTATATCACTCAGTCATGGTCAGGCTTTGGCGTAGGTAGAAATATTAGTAACAGAAAGCGAAAATTACGGTAGCCTTTGTGCAATTACGGCTTGAAAGGAACTCAGTTTAACTCTATGGACAGCCTTTTCACTTAAAAAAACCGCGCCGGTTTTACTTGCGGACTAAGTTTTGTAGCGGCATTATTCCACAAAAGGTCTACTTTGTCGGAGACGTACGTGACGCGTATGGCAGCTACCGTCCCCGGCAAGCGGCCGAATTTCACCTTCCCATATAAACGGAGTTTCGTTCGCATTTTAAAACTACGGGTTGGATTGTAATGAAACTTTGCACATACAATGACATGAGTTCATGAGGTATATATAGGTCTGTAATTAGATTATATAGCTCCAGTTTATAAAACAAACGAAATAAAGCAAAAACATGTTTTGTATGAAAAACAAATTCGCTGTATTTTTTTAACTATGGTATCTGAAGCTACATAAACCTATTACAGAGGTACCTTATCCTATTGTAAGTACACAATTTCAGAGCAAACTAGCTATTCGTTTTAAAATGAGAGCGTAATAACTACGTTTGTATGGAGAACCGAGCTTGCCAGTGACCTGTGTCTCTGAAATCTGTGTAATATACCGTTACAACTAAGTTATCAATTTGTATCTTGCCAAATTAAATGCATAAATACCTACCTCCTACTTCCTACTTGATTAAATTAAATTCTATTCTATTATAATAAATACAGAGAAATACATATTAAATTATCTTACATTTTACTTCCTTCCGACAACCGATGTCGGGTCGGACAATGTGAAAACACTCTACAAGTCATCGTTTTCATTTCATAAAGTCCCGTTGCCAGGGAGGTTTTGGGATTATACTGAGCAACTTTTACTATGGAACCAACCACGAAATCGCAAAAAAAAATTTTTACCCTCCCATAGAAAAAGGACCAGCCAAAATGTATGAAACAGCCAATTTTTTTTCCGTGTATAGGCTCTTCTCGCAGCGCCCTACCGTAATGGGGGCACCGCAGACTCGAGGGCTCTTCGGTCACAAATTACTCAAAGTGGGGCAAATCAGTCATTTCATCCCGAACTTGATCTGTGATCTCTCGACCCCTGTGTTTTTAGAACATTCAAATCTTTGTCTTTTTCGTACTTTAACGTTTTGAGAGCCTATACTTATGTTTTATTAGCTGAATGCAAAGGATTGTTTGATTTAAGGTTCCGTACCAGAAGGGTGACATGAAGGTTACCGTTTGAATTCAAACCACACCACACATACACAAATACATTACTGCTGCGCAAATACGGCGCGACATTACTGCTGACTTCGCTGCCGTAATGCCCGTAATGTAATCGGCAGTAATGTTAGATCACGACTATCACGAGTTGGTAGTGTCAAATTTATAGTTTACTAGCTTCTGTCCACGACTTCGTCTGCGTGGAATGATGATGATGATTGTTAAAACTGCTATGCAGTTTGGCAGATTAGTAGTAATAATTAATGTACTTCTCTTTTTAATAATAAATAAATTAAAGAAAAACTATCCTCTGCTCTTCCATTGGGCTCAAACTATCTCCATACACCATTTTTCATCTGAATCGGTTTAAGCGTGAAGAGGTAACAGACAGACGGGCCCTTGGAATTAAATAGCTAAACATATTAAATTAAAAATAGACAGTTATTTTTGCATTTATACTGTTAAATAGTAAGGATTATTAATGACATCTATTAGAAATCCCAAAAAAAGTAGAGGACAACATCCAAATTTTGTAATACCTAATCATAACAACAACTGTACAGGTCCAGACCGCGCGAGGCTTTTGGCGGTCGGAGCCCGGGAAGCTGGCTACATGCCCATCCTTCGCCTAATATGGTACTTTCTTGGATCCGACCTCCCTTAGACTGACGACTGCGTTTGCGACTCGGGGTTTCGGTGTGTACGCCACACATATGCTCTTGTGGCACGGACGTGGACCGACTGGGACACCATGGATTAACTTGTCAAAAAAGTGCCGGCCGTTTTTCAAGACATGCGTCGCTTAATGACATAATCCGTCGGTCTCTTGCCACCATCAATGTACCCGCTCTTCTTGAACCGACTGGCATTATCAGAGATGATGGCAAGAGGCCCGATGGGGTGTCCTTGGTTCCTTGGAGCTTGGGACGGATGTTGGTGTGGGATTCTACCTGCGTAGACATACTGGCACCGTCCCACCTCCAACGGACTAATGTAAAAGCGGGCAGAGCGGCGGAAAGTGCCGAGATTTTAAAACGTAATAAATATAAGAGCCTCGGTAGAGAGTACCATTTCGTTCCATTTGGAGTTGAAACTCTAGGTCCATGGGGTCCCAGCGCGCACAAGTTGTTTGCAGAAATCGCGAAGCGTCTGGTTGACGTAACTGGCGACCGAAGAGCTGGCGGCTTCCTCGCACAACGTATCAGCATTGCGATACAGCGAGGAAATGCCGCCAGCATTCTTGGTACAATGCCTCAAGGGCCTATTTTAGATTTAAGCTAGTTATTAATTTCGTTTACGTAGTACCACTGTATATATCTTGTATGTAAATAAATCATTTTTAAAAGATAAAAGTTTATGCCATATTTTTTAAAATGTTAGTTACTTACCTAAGTTACTTAACCACAGATCATATACTTAACTAACATTTTAATAAACGATTTGAATAATAATAAACGATTTGAATTCACTAAAGAAAACCTACTTAATTCAAATCGTTTATTATCAAACACAGTCATTACATTTAACACATTCACAATAAAATCCATGTACAATTAATTTAACTTATGCTAAAAACTAAACCTAAAATATAAAAGACTTCCCCCAAATCACCTCCATCCGGCATGGTCGCAAGGACGCTAGCGGCGTTACCCCTCTGCACCGCCAGACTTAGCCTCTGGGCCACCTCTGGGCAAAGAAAGCGCCCTCCCTATGATCGCCTGAGACGCCTATCAACCGGAACGAGACTTCCTTTACAAAATTCTTGGTGTCCGTCGACCACGGGCCCAATGTCTCGATTGCAAGCGCCGCAGACTCGTACTCATTCGTCAAGTTAATAAGTATATTTTCTTAATGCACCTTTTTATAGCTTCTGTTGGAAGTAAGAAATCACAAATCATAATAAACAACAACGTAAAGAAGAATGATACTTTATTTAACTTGACAAGTAAATTATAACTTTTCGACGAAACACTCACAATTACCCATTGGATAAAAGGAAAGACAGATTAGCGAAATGAAAATATTTTTAAAACCGCGCAGAGTTAAGAATAATGTTGTAAAGTACTAGCTTTTGCCCGCGACTTCGTCTGCGTTGAGTTAGTAATTTGAATAGCTTATTTTTGTGTGAAAATCTTATAATGCGGTTCACAGAATACATCTACTTACCAAGTTTCAACAGTATAGCTCTTATAGTTTCGGAAAAAAGTGTCTGTGACATACGGACGGACAGACAGACATGACGAATACATAAGGGTTCCGTTTGCCATTTGGCTACGGAACCCTAAAAAGGAAGAAAAAGAATTCTTTAATCTAGTATCGAGTCTTCTGTAGAGATTTAGATTATCCTTCCCGGATTTTATACAGGTTAAAAGTGGAAAAATTCAATATAATATAACACAAAACCTAACAGTAACGAGCAATAACATCTACTTTTGTCATTAATTTTATATGTAAAATTGAAACACATTTTAATTTTCTTTTTCATTTATAAGTGCATTAAATTTTCACTTAAAAGTGTACCATTTACTTTTTTTTGGAAAATTCATCAACTTTTGGGTTATCCAGAATCCCGAGAACTATCGATTTAGAAAAAAAAACATGTCCCCAAAAAACGCCAGTTTTGTAACGCATTTTCACATACATTTTGTATGGACCGTTACAAAACTGACACCCAAAATTTCTATGAAAAACTGGGGACACTTTTTTCTTTGTCGCATTCAATAGTACTCGTGATTCTAAATAACACAAAAGTAAAAAAAAGTATGATATCATTTTTTCTGAAAACCCCCATAAACGTAAGTAGGCGTAGCTTCAGTTTTTTTGCGATTTCGAAATGTAAAACTCTTCCAATGAATAAAATTGAGCTAATACTTTGATTGAAATTCAAATAAAGCAAAGTTGGAGTAAAAAGGGAACTTCATAAAGCCTTTAGGATTAGGAGTTGCGATGTTTGAGTTACTAACTTACATCACCATCTTGAAGCAGAAATACTTATATAATTTAAATTAAGTACCTATATAAAAACTACAATATTGCGTTAGCCCCATCTTAATTACGTTCCCCCCTTATTCATAAAACTTAGCAAACCTCTGTTAAACTTTGTCCTTTTGTAACATAGACATATTTAGTATATACAAGTAGTAAGTTTGTAACAAATACAATTGTAAAAATGACAGACGGGATAAACGATTATCAACGGCTTGTTATTATGAGCATATAATATGGTTAGACTTGACAGACGTTTAATGCGTTTATGAAATTGGGTTAGTAGTGTTCTACAGCATGAAAGAATTTGACGCTTATGACAATAGTGCATGCATGTATTAATTTTGTTATTTAGTTATAGGTTAGTCTTAAGTATATTGTACGTCCGTGATGGACAAACTGTTGCATCCTAAATGTATTATTGCCGACATCTCTGTACACAGTTATACAATAAATATTATCTTATCTTATCTTATCTTATCTTATCTTATCTCATCTTATCTTATCTTATCTTATATTATATTATCTTATCTTATCTTATCTTATCTTATCTTATCTTATCTTATCTTATCTTTTCTTATCTTATCTTATCTTTATAAGTGGTGTTAATATTACCGGGCCATGTATTAATTTCGTTAAGTAAATTCTTCCCAAAAGGTAACTTGTAAAATGGTAAAGAAAGGGGTATGCCCCGTAACCGTCAGCTATCAATCCAAAGGTGGGTTTAGTGACTGTACCGAGTACTTAAAAAATTCTGTAATCCGTACTTATTATTATAAATACCAAAGTAACTCTGTCTGTCGGTTACCTCTTCACGCTTAAACCGCAGAACCGATTTAGTTGAAATTTGTCATATAGATAGTTTAAGTCCCGAAGAAGGACATAGGATAGTTTTTATCCCGAAAATCATCCCCTAAGAAAGTAAAAAGCGGGGTGGAATTGAGATAATTAATGAACTGCTTGATAATTTGTGTGCATGCTCAATTCAAATGATTGCCATGAGACTTTATTCAGGCACTACTTATACTTTAGCTGCTGTTACGAAGTCCACGCAAAAGCTAGCAGTTTGATAAATAAATTCATGCACTAAAATTTGACAATTATTCCCACACGAGCAATTACATGTTCCGGTAAAAGGAATGGCATTGTTTTTATTATAAAGGAATGGCGGAACATAAAAATGGTCCATTTCCTCCGCTCTCGTGCAGCAGTAGCGCAGAAGTAGGGCGACAACAATACGCGCTGCCAATTAGCGAGATTAGAAGCGGTGACCAGCCATTGCAAAAGTTACGGACTTTTCCTTCAAGCTCTTAGTAAGTAAGTAAATCATTTCATCATCATCATCATCATGTCAGCCGATAGACGTCCACTGCTGGACATAGGCCTCCCCCAAGGCTCGCCACTCCGACCGATCCTGTGCCGCTCGCAACCACCGAATTCCCGCGACCTTCACCAGGTCATACGGATCTGAGACGTGGGCGCTAACAATGGGCCTCATAAGAAGGCTCAAGGTCACGCAAAGGGCAATGGAGAGAGCTATGCTCGGGGTTTCTCTGCGTGATAGAGTCAGAAATGATGATATCCGCAGTAGAACTAGGGTCACCGACATAGCTCGCAGAATTGCAAACCTTAAGTGGCAGTGGGCGGGGCACATTGCTCGCAGAACTGATGGCCGGTGGGGCCGGAAGGTTCTGGAGTGGCGTCCGCGTACCGGAAAACGAACTGCCGGTAGGCCTCCAACGAGATGGAGCGAAGTAAATAATTTATTCTGCCTAAAATGTGGTGCAGTTGGTTATACATGAAACACAGGAATCACACATTTTACCAGCAACTGGGATGCAAAATAACACAAAAAATAATATAAAATACTCGTAACAATAAAGAACAAAAAGAAACAAGTAAAATATAAAATAGATGGCCGCCTGATAGGGTGTCCATGCACGACGGTAATTGCTTACCATCGGGCGAATCGTCTACTCGTTTGCGCGTTTGCCTCGTATATCATAAAAAATATATCTGTCGGAATCGTGCGCGTATCATACTATCGGCAGCACAACAGAACCTTCAATCGTGGGTGACGAGGGCTTTCAATGAAATGCAATAATCAACTCACAGTCTTTACTGGAAATGACTGATTACAAATTATAGCACACATGTTACATACACTCTATTTGTCAAAGATTGCGTGATAACGCCTATAAAAGGCGATAGATGGCACAATTTAGTCATTCTCCGACATATCCATAATATAATATTGAGATCGAAAAGATAATTCACAAAACACGTGGCGCGTGGTCACCCTATCCACTCGGGACTTAGCCTCGCTCGTTATATCGGAAACCGTAAGAGCTTTAAGATTCTCGCATTGTCCGTCCAGCGTGGTCAATGTCTATACAGGGTGTTTAATCCAAATAGGGCAGCGTGGGAGCATAAGAAACTATAAGAAACTAGCATTTGCCCGCGACTTTGTCTGCGTGGAATTAGTAATTTGGGTAGCTTATTTTTTATCCAATCTGCTTTTTATTGATTCTCTATACAAACTTCATTATTTAAGAGACAACTATAATGCCTAGATAAAGTGTAATGGCAATCATTCAATTTGAGCATACATCAATTATCAGGCGATGTATCAATTTTCTCACTCGTTGTTTGCCTCGTCACTGTCACTGCTCGTTTGCCTCCTGATTCATACAAAAAATGAAAAACTCTTTTTGCTTTAAGTATTATGTTTATTAATACAAAAATAACAAAGACTTCTCACTGAAGTAAGGCCAATAAGTCGCAATGTAACTCAGTGACGGCATAAAATACTTATTAAACTACATTCCTTATTATTGTACGTCGGCATATAACTCCCCTCTTATTGAGTCGGCAGTAAAAAAATCCCGGGCATCATGGCGTTACTTCCTAAGTTGCACTTGTACAAAATGACAGCTAGCGGGCCTGTGGCGTTACTTCTTAAGTCGCACTTGTACAAAATAGTCGCTAGCGGACCTGTGGCGTTACTCCTAAGTCGCACTTGTACAAAATAGTCGCTAGCGGGCCTGTGGCGTTACTTCCTAAGTCGCACTTGTACAAAATATTCGCTAGCGGGCCTGTGGCGTTACTTCCTAAGTCGCACTTATAAAAAATGATCGTTAGCGGGTCTGTGGCGTTACTTCCTAAGTCGCACTTGTACAAAATAGTCGCTAGCGGGCCTGTGGCGTTACTCCTAAGTCGCACTTGTACAAAATAGTCGCTAGCGGGCCTGTGGCGTTACTTCCTAAGTTGCACCTGTACAAAATGGCCGCTCGCGGGCCTGAGAGCGATGTCGACTTTGAATCGTAGTTCTTCAGCTTCTGCCACGAATTCCAACTCTCTTAGAGAATATGCTATAAGTGTTTTTAGGAGGGCCATGGCGTATCTTTTACCTGAAAGAAAGAAAGGTAAAATTAGTTTTCTTTCACTCACTTTTCTAGAGTCTCGTCTGCTGCGCTGACGATTGAAGTAACAGAGTTATATTATCTTCCTCGCGTTGTCCCGGCCTTTTTATGCACGGCATGGCAACTAATCCCAAGGATAGGCGTAGGTACTAATTCTTGAATCGGCTAAGAGAGCCTAGCCTTCATTTTGGCTAAAGACCTTGTTCACTTTACTTATACCAACATGATCTTTTGCCGTAGCTTAATGACAGAAAGGCGGCCGCGGGCGCTATGCAGCCATCGTTCTGGCTTGAACTCCAACGCGTCCGGCCCCCAGTTATGTCGGGGGCGCCCAGCGCCTATTGTGTTCATGAGACATGACGCGCTTTTTGAACTCAATTTTATTACTTACCTATGCATGATCTCTTCCCGTAGCTAAACGGCAGGAAGGCCGCGGCCGGCGCTGCTGCACCATTTAGCCATCTTTCAGGATTGAACTCCAACGCGTCAGGCCCCCAGTTATGTCGGGAGCGCCCGGCTCCTATTGCGTTCACTATGCATGATGCGCCTTTTGGGATGGTGCAATGCTCTGAGAAAGTAAAAGTAGCAATTCTATTAAAAATCTATAGGAATATGTGACATTTTCAATCAAAAGGTACCGCATTGTCGCTTGTCAATAAGGTTGATTTTCAATTGAAGCTAAATAGCGCCTTATTCCCTTGCGCCTTGTCCCCTAGTACCCTTTTGATTGCGAATGGCACATATTTTGATGACGATAGCGAACTTATTGGAAAGAAGTTTTTGAAGGGGAACATTGAAAAATTGTGCTTTCCTACACATGACACATTCTCACGAGAATGCACTGTGCCTGATTTACTGCTCCGACCAAAAGGCGAGCCAAGCGCGCCCGGACAATTAGGTATACCGATGTTTTTTTTAACAGCCAAGACGTTCCTTTTTTATAGTTATTTTCAATTTATCTGCCGAATACTTACTGAGCTGTATGTCGTGCGTCGCCTCTCTCGCTACCATAGGCAAGGGCGGATGGAGCCGTAGAGATTCAGAGATGACTGCCTCACAGTATGTCATTAGTGCCAAGTCTTTCTTCTCTATTGGCCGTTTGCTGTCTCCGAATATTGACTGCAGTCTGAAACAACCAATTCAAATTCATATTTATTTTACATTTGTACTTCGGATATTACGAAGGTGAGTTACCCTCAAAATCAGAACATCGCACAGGGCGGATCTTCTCTTATGCGACCTCTGATTCGCGGTCGCCACTGAAAAACCTTCCTGCTATAGCTGCAATCAGTTCTACACGTGTGCTCTGCCCACTGTAGCACTGCCCCATAAGTATGTCAATTTAACTTTTCTCGCGGATCTCCTCATTCATAGTTCGCTCCGATTACCGTTCAAGTGACTGATTTGATTTGTTGTTTGTAGAAATCGCGAAGCGTCTGGTTGTTTACAGAAATCGCAAAGCGTCTGGTTGACGTAACTGGTGACCGAAGAGCTGGCGGCTTCCTCGCACAACGTATTAGCATTGTGATACAGCGAAGAAATGCCGCCAACATCCTTGGTAATGCCTCAAGGGCCTATTTTAGATTTCAGTTAGATATTAATTTCGTTTACGTAGTACTGCTGTATATATCTTGTATGTTCTTTGTATAGGTATGTAAATAAATGCTGTCATTTAATCTTCCTTATTGGACTTAACTAAGCGCCTCTAGCACCATCCCACTAACCCGGGGTTAACCCGTTAACCCAGTGTCAAATTGTACTGGTAACCATGGTAACTCCAGGTTTAAACGGTTAACCCCGGGTTAGTGGGATGATGCAAGTGGCGCTTAGGGGTTATGAAGTATGCGAATGCCCCGTATACTCGAGGCCTTGGTCACTTTTCGCATTTCAGTCTATATTTTTTATAAGAAATTTAATTATGTCTTACTCAGCATACATCTTCTCTTGCACCCAAGGATGCCTGCCAATCATCAGGATGGTGTACATGAGGGTGGTGGCCGTAGTCTCCTGCCCCCCCACAATGATCGTGTCTACCTCTGCCCGGATTTGATCGTCAGTCATGGAGGGATCAGCTTCACTCAGTTCGAGGATAATGTCGAGGAATGAACGGAATTTAGTTTGGCCTTCGTCTGAAAATAAATAGTAGATTGTGTATTAAGGGCGGTAAATAAGAATTTACAAATGAGTGCGTAATTACTACGAGTTCGTAATTCCTGTACCGCCTACACACACAATGTTTTTCATCACACTTGTGAGAAAGAAAAGGGAAATAAATAAAACTTCTGCCTAATTTCGTACATTACAGCCCTAGGTCGATATTTAGGATTTACGGACCGCATCGCCTACGTGTAAATGTAATATAATAACACTTTACGAGCAAGTGTGATAAAAAAACACGTTTAGTCCGTCTAAGGTAACTCTGACTTGGTATCTTGGTATAATGTGTATGATAATACTTATTACCATAATATACCTACTCTATTGCTTACCAATGTGCCAATCGCTTACGCTCCGTAGCGATCGAAAAGCAAATGTCACTGTCGCACTAATATGGAAGAGTGATAGAGAGACCCAAAGCGTTTTGTTGTCGAAGCGATAGCGATTGTCACCTTGGCTAAGTCAACAGGTCGGTGCAGATTTAGCTTGGACTGACTCTATCCGCTATTAGTAGACCACCATACAAGAAAAATTGGCAGTCTAATCTGAACCAATGGTATTAAAAATAGAATTTATTTTGTTTTGTTATAAAATTGAATATATAAAACTATAGCAACTCGGTTCTATAAATTCAATAATGATTAATAGGACGTTAGGTTCCTAGAGGCTAGAATGCATTTGAGTACTGTCATTTTATTTGTGAAAATTTAAGCAATCAATTATACAATAAATATTAAGTTACCTATCTGATGTTCTTTAGAAATGACATTCTGTTTCATTGCATTGAATTCAGTCCTCTTTTTCTTTATTACCTGTAATGAGAAATAACATCAATGTATTTTAATAAATTTACAATATAAAGGGGCCCACAGATTACCAGTTCGCCGGACGATATCAGCCTGTCAGTTGTTCGGAACTGTCAACTTTTTGTTCTAACTGACAGGCTGATATCGTCCGGCGAACTGATAATCAGTGGGCCCCTTTAATTTTGCACGCGCCTCAGGCCCTTAAAAAACTCTTTGCCGTGATGCTTAATTTTTTTCTAATGTGACGCATATTAATGTCACGCTTAAGTCAGTTTGATATGAAAATTCTGCCACGGTAAAACTGTTTTACCATTATAACATTTATAATAATAATAATAAATAATAAATTATTTATTTGGCAGGCAAGAAACCCAATTTTTACAATTTACAAAAAAAAAAAAAAAATACAGTGCAAAATACTAAAACTTACAACCTAAAACAATGAAATAAAACATTTACAAACTTATGGTCTAAAGATGGCCGTTCTCGGACCGGTGCAGTTTACGCCAATGTTTGATAACCAAGAAAACTGTTTGATTTTGTGATTTCAAACCAAATTATGATTATTATGTAATATCTACTGCCTACGTACCAATTGTGGCAATTGTGGTGTGCTTCCTGCACTGAATAAATAATGTGTTTAGTGGAGTGTGCTGGTATTAAAATACGACGTTGCGTGGACAAGAGATTTCCTTTGGCAGGCTTGGTTCGGAATTGTGTCACTTTCATATCATAAATGAATTCGGCGTCCCTGATTTATACGAAAACGATACCAAACTTGGCCTAGTAGAGCCCCCCCACCCCAATCTTAGTGGCTCCACTTCTTAAATACATCTTAGGAACACAGATTAATTCTGCCAAAGGAAATCTTTTGTTCAGAGAACGCCGTATTTGACCTTTTTTATGGCCTGAACACACTCAACTGTCTGTTGAAGCAAGTTTGTGATTGTGAATATGGTTTTCGCGAAAAAACTGGACTGGATTTGGACCACCCAGAGACTCAGAAAGGTTAGTGACACGTCTTGCTACCATCGTAAAAATCGTTTTGACGTTTCGTAATATAATATAGTTTCCCATTCATTCATTCATCTTGTGACGTTAAAGTAAAGTTCAATACAGATGCATGAAATGCCATGGATAAGTAAAGGGAGTAAGTTAAGTAAAGGGAGGTAGATATGGCACCAGGCGCTCGATCTTGAGCCATCAAATATAGGTTCCGGAACCTATTTTGAGTAAGTCGTACGGCTGACGCCAATGTGTCAAGATCGTCAAAATCATCTACTAAATTTGCCTGCATTTTAGTTTTGTCAACTATGAACGTCACGCGTTTATTATTAATAAAAGGTTATTGTATGTTGCTTACCGTGTTTGAAACATTGTGCAGTATTTTGATACATTTCACCAACTCCTTGTACATAGGCGTCATCTGGTACACCCAGTCGGGATGCATAAGTAGGTTGACGCCTCTCCTCACCAGCAGCTCCAATGTTCTACTGAAGGCTTGGTAGTACTCCGGGGTCACTAGCTGGTCTGAGCTTGGGAAGCCAAGCGCTGTTTCTGTAATGAGAACATCATTCAAAAATTTCAAAATCATCCCGTAAAATTTTAGCAGCCAACTTGAGAAAACGACTCAAAATTTTGTATCTCGGATAATGTGCAACTTTATCATCAGATTGTGAAAAATAATAATAAAGAACCTTAACAAGGGTTATATTTCCATATTAGTGTAACCTTTATCAATATAGATATGAATAATATGAATATGAATAATAGTGCGACAGAGAGGCATTAGCGTTTCCTTCGCTACGGAGCGAACGATTGGCATCTTGGCTAGGCACCTTGGTGTGGTGAACATATACATATTTTCTTTACTTTATTGGCAGCGCCATTACTCTTCTAGAAAAAAGACTTTATCCATGGAAAGGGCCACTGGGTTGTAACTAATATAGTATGGCCGCAGCTAATAATATGTAATTATTCAGCTGTCTCCATGATGTCGAACGGCGCGTTCCCTATCTCGCTCTTTAATAACTTGTCCATCAACTTCCGCGCCTGCGCGTTGAACACGCCCTGGTAGCTCCACTATGGGACCCACGAATGAGCCGGCTAGCTTCTGTAACTTACGGCATATAGACTCCAGCGTAGCAAACGTCAGGTATTTCTCCATGATGTCGAACGGCGCGTTCCCCACCTCGCCCTTCAACTTGTCCACCATCTTCCGCGCCTGCGCGTTGAACACGTCCTGGTAGCCATCCACGATGGGGCCCACGAATGTGCCGGCTAGCTTCTTTATGTTCTTCTTCCATACTGGTCCTGACAAATCAGACTGTTAGGCTACGCGCACACTACGGTGCAGCGAGTTGCGGTGCGTTTTTAAAAACGCAAAGGAAAAAAAACCGTGTGTGTCCAGTACGCGCACAGCGGTGACTTATCCGCACGTTTTGCCATTCTAGTCCCAACTCAAGTTAAGAACAGACGTTGAAAATGGACTACTACGCTAGGCGACGACATGACCGCGCAGCACCATGTCTCGATAACAACTGCGTCACTGGATGGCTGCCGGTCGGTGTCCGCACGGATTTTATTCCACAGTGCGCGGATTTATTCAATAGTCCATAGGATGCAGAAAATTCGTGCGGCGCCGCACCGCAACCAATCTGCAGCAAACCACAGATTTTAATCCGCATATAGATTATTTTCCGCAATGCGCGCACTTCAAGGAGGTTGCATACTTCACAGATTTTGCGGAAAAAAAAACGCACGGCAGAAATCCGCTGTGCGCGCGTGAGTGAGGATATATGCGCAAAGTTTAACGCGGAAGACGATGCGATCGTTTTAAAAAGAACATGACTGTCATTAGTTACCTGACATATGTCCTTCCCCGGGACTCAAACTATTTCCATCTCCATGTCAAATCTCAACTGAATCGGTTCAGCCGTTTAAGCGTGAAGAGGTAACACATAGACAGACAGACAGACAGACTTTCGCATTTATAATATTAGTATGGATTTAATAATAATAATTTTAGGTAGACTTACCACTCGCTGTGACAAGCCCCTCGCCGATCCAAATCCGACCGATTTTGTAGAAGAATGACTTTTCTATGAACGCGTTGGTCACTTGCTTCACAGAGTCCGGGTCGCTTATGACTGTAAAGCGAATTAAATAAACTGTTATATACATCTATAGTTAGCTAGCAATGTGCCAAAACTTTACAGTTAGTTTCGATTTTGGAGAATACAAAAGCGCTTTTTAATGTTCCGTACCCAAAGGGTAAAAACGGGACCCTATTACTAAGCCTCCGCTGTCCGTCTGTCCGTCTGTCACCAGGCTGTATCTCGTGATCCGTGATAGCTAGACAGTTGAAATTTTCACAGATGATGTATTTCTGTTGCCGCTATAACAACAAATACTAAAAAAGTACGGAACCCTCGGTGCGCGAGTCCGACTCGCACTTGGCCGGTTTTTTCAGTTTAAATGAACTTTATTGCATTTAATAAAATTACAATGATCGCGGGACGTGTCGTTGAGTTCGGATCGAGAGATCTATGACACTTGAAATAGACGTCAATGAGTGACGTAAATATTGAATGAAACAGTCGTGAACATTGAGTAATCCCTAATCTGAACGCGAACGTTCTAAGTGGAAACTTGCATGAGAATTTTCTCGTGAATGTTTCCAGAAATTTCGGAAATTTTGAAAATATTCCGCAGCTTGCGTGGAGCGCTAAAAAAGGATATGCAAACCAGATAGTAGAAAATTAATCACGAGTGTTAACCTCAATACAACGCCACGTGCCTGTCCGTCTGTACCGATCCTAACAGGTCAATTCGAACAACGTGATAACAATACGAGATCTAATAGATACGTTATAGTTTAGTTCTCAACTAGTTATCTTTTGCAGTTTGATTCGGGAAACCAAATGTCATTTCACGCTACAATTATTGTGACGTTTTGGGATATCCATTGGATGTCTAAGATTAAGCAAATCTTAAAGAGATCGTTCAAGAGGACATTCGGAATAGCGGAAATGTCATATTTGACATGACTTTCTTAAATATCTCGTTATCGTTTCTGTTTCATATCCAGTGGATATCTAGATGATATCTAGATCATTGTTCGAATTGGCCCGTGAGATGATTAGTGGACTTACCTACGGTAGGTATTGGGCCGAACCAGAATATAAAAGGTTTTTGTTCCTTGTCACTCTTCTCTGATAAATCCAATATCATGCGGTAGATGGCTGCAAATACAATATTTTTTTACTATTATTACCAGTTACCACAGAATAAATAATAGTACTATTAGGTACAGAAGGTTAACTCTCTAACAAAACGCGTCTATTACGACAAGTATAACCGTGGCGAAAGCGCGAGCAGGCGTCCGTTCCGTAGCGGTGCTCGGCAACTACTATGGCTAGACACCAAAATTGGTGTGGGCCGCATGTACTTGTAGCGACGCGACGAATTCGCGGAGTGAGCTATGCCTGCTACTACATAGAGCTACGATACGAGTAATTGAAAAATATAAGATATATTTTTAGTTTTGTAATAAGCAAAAACGTCTGCAAACGATGCCATAAAGCTTAGAAAATTAAAAGTGGGTAAATTCACTGTCTCGGGCGAGGCGCGAACTCGCAACTCTGGATCACTAGCCCATCGCTCTGCCAACTGAGCTACCGAGACCTCACCCGAGGACAGCAAATAATTCCACCATATGCGCCTTAGGGAGGCGCCGAACGACATCTACAGTAAGAATTTCATTACGGCTTCTTAACTGGAGTTCGTGCGTCGCTCGAGACATTAACTTTTTCCACTTTGAATTTATTTCTAAGATATTTATTTTATTTTATTTTATTTTGTTTTTAATGGGACATTATTACACATATGGAGGATATATATATTCATATAATTAAGTACATTGATGATCAAAGCGGAAAATTTTAACTATAAAACTCCCGTGAGACTCAAACATATTAGATTATTTTAAACCGGGTCACTCACGTATTATTAAGTCGAATAGCTCGACATGTTTCTGTCCAATTTACGAGGACCGTCTTCACGGAGACACGACACGTCTTCACTGGTCGAGGAAGGACACGCCGCGCCCTTAATAATACGTGAGTGACCCGGTTTAAAATAATCTAATAAAGCGGAGAATTGCGTAAATTTACTTTGAAAATAAAAGCTAAGTGATAAAACGAAAAATGCTCGATCACATTTCAGTAGAAACATAAATAAAGCTTAGCAACATGACTCTTCGTTGACATATAAAGAAAAATTTCAACATCGCCTTAGAATTTTATTGAAAAAGTAAATACAATATACAATACAATACAAATTTATTTCATTACTTTTTACAGCTGTTCTTAGTTATACCGTATTATAAATGTCTGGATTTGACATCACTTTTTAACCGACTTCATAATTATAATCATAATATTTTTATTGAAAATAGATTCTTACAGAACACTTTTTGAAAGTCAATTTTTTTTTGAGAATAATGAAAAATAATTGACATTAAATATACACAGTGCCCATGAGGAAAGGGAAAATTCAAACAGCGCATTCCTGACTATATTTAAAGTTAAATGTTAATTAACGTCTTCTAAATTCGGCTCCGTTTTAGAGATATTTCCATTTTTGTGTACAAATTTAACTTCAAAAAAGAGTTCGGTTACCGCGATAGTTACTCATGAAATAAAACTATGAAAACGGATTATATCGCCTATATTGAACGCGATATAATCCGTTTTCATAAATTTATTTCAAAAAAGAGGTTCCGAATTAGCTTTTTCTCTATTATTTTTTTGTTTGGTCCCTGATTTTTCGGAGACAGCTGGGCCGGAAAATAATTATTGTCGTCTTATACGTTTGTATGAAATGAAAATTAGTTTATCACGATTAAATGCAATGATTTACGATTTATTTATGATCTTACATTCAGTGGATGTGGCAAGCCTGAGCGCGTTCCCCACAATCGGCAGCGTCGGGTAGCAGGGCAGGCCGATGAAGCACGCGCGGGCACGGCGCGTGCGCAGCCACGCCAGTGCCCACGCGCAGAGAAACACGGCGCATAAGCACGCTAGTGTGTAGTACATTGCTGCTCTGAAAGTAGAAAGAGAAGTCAAACTAAAGGATCGCATCTCGTTTTGAATAAGGCTGCGTTTCCACCAGAGATCTGTGAGGATTAAACCCCGCCGTTATCTAACGCTGAGTTTGGGGCAAGTGATGGGGCAGTTTCGATAATCTGAATCGATAAATAATTCTCACTGAGAATACGTATCAAGGGATTCGTTTGTTAAAAACCAATAGTTGTCTACTTGAGCTGCGCTGAGCTAGGATAGGTAAATGAAATGATTCGGTTGCTTCGCTCTGCAAACGATGCTATTTTATAAGCTTAATGTATCACTAAGGCCCTTATGGTGGAAATATTCGCGTTCCTCGAGTGAAGTCTCGGTAGCTTAGTTGGCAGTGCGATGGGCTAGTGATTCAGAGTCGCGAGTTCGATCCTCGCCCGAGACAGCGAAGTTTTCTACTTTTAATTTATTTCTATACCGTCAATAAGTATCGCATTCGCAGTGCCAATAAGCTATCAACAATTTCAGTAAGTATAAATCAGTACTCACAGACGTTAGTCCTCGACGCGGTATGAGCTAGAATTAAGGCTCGAGTCGCATAATCATTGTCTTAAGTGGCTAAGTGAGCTAAGTGCTTAATGATCGGCTATCAGGAAGTGAACTGAGGAAGGATTAGATGAAGATCTTGAGGTCTCTACTATTTGATAATGGCTGTTTTATAAGAGGCATTTACGAATACCGTGGACGGCAATGCGTACCAATCAGTCCATACTGGAAGAGCTGCGCATAAAACGCCGGCTGTCAACGATATGCCAGGACCAAATGCTTACTTACTTCGGACACCTCTCACGTCGTTCTCCGGATAGCCTGGAAAGAGTAATAATGACGGGCAAAGTTGAAGGCACGAGACCTCAGGGCCCTCCTCCCACTAGATGGTGTGCTCAAATTACGGCACCTATGCAACTAAAACTGCACGAGGCCATGCGCTTGGCGAGGAACAGAACCCTATGGAGGAACCTGGTCTTCAACAGAAGGACATATCACGATCCTCAGTATTGAGGGACCAACTGAAGAAGAAGAGGCATTTATAGGGGGTGGGGGATTGGACATAGGTATTTGTTTCTTTCGGAGCGATTATTTCCGAAAATATACACTTTGTCAAAAAATGGTTGCGGAAGACCCGTAGTTGTTTTGAAAGATCCTCTCAAATGACCCCCCACACCATAGTGTTAAAGCAAAAAAAACCCTAATTTGTTTTTTCTACAATTTATTTTACTACTCTGTCGGCATACTCGGCATGATTGTTTTATATATTCATGCCAAACTGCAGCTTTCTAGCAACAACTTTTACGGAGCAAAGCCGGGAACAGACAGACAGGCATGGCGAAAGTATAAGGCAGCGGTTCTCAAACTTTTTTGGCGACGGAACCCTTTTGGAAAGCGAAATGTTTGACGGAGCCCCAAATTAAAAACGTTCGTCGTCACTATTGAACTGTGGACTAGACATAGAAGAGCTGGTTATTGTTTTTTTTCCTTATTTCTCGCGGAGACTCCACAGAGGCTTCGCGGAGCCCTAGAGGTCCGCGGAGCACTGAGAATGGCTGCTATAAGGGTTCCTAACTTCCTAGTTGACTACGGTACCCTAAATAGGAACCTCCCATTCAGGATGTTTCCACAGGAAAACATTTCCCGAGAAAAACACATTATATTAAAACTGTACAAAACATTAAGATATAATTCTGAAAATACGCTTCTTATCTCATATGACTAGCACAAAGATGCAATTAGAAGTAATGATATCTCTATCATTACCTCGGTCTCGGTACAACAAGGTCGCATATGACTAGGAGTTTTGATGTAGTTGGAACCTTGTCTTTTTTAAACGTTTTATTTTAATGGTGGACATCAGAGTAACGTTTAATAATTATATCGGCGTGCACATTTTTTACTGACACATTCTAAGCCTTCTTGTAAAGGCATAAAGTTCACAAATGGTTAATGGGTATGGTGGAGTGTCGTAAGGAGGATGTCACACTGACGCCGCATTTCGTTGCGGCGTACGAAGCGACGAATTCGACCCCCGTACGGATTTTCTCTGTATACCTTCGTTCGGAGCTGCGGTGCACGACGAACCTCGTCTACGTACAAAGATCCGTACGGTGTGGCATAACCTGCGGCGCGCACCTCATCGCCGTCCTAAAACGCGAACCGTCGTGCGGTTCGCACCTTCGCACGGAGACGCGGAACCACTGTGTTATAACTTATACCATGCGTTTCTTGTATACAAATACAGATTCTGCAGTACCTACTAAACTAAAAACCGCAGCACCGGACGTCGCTGCGAAGTGAGGAGTAGTGTGACAACCGTCTGTCTTTCTTACGTGTTGTTGCATTGGATCCTGTATAATAATAATTATCGTCATAATTATAATACTAACGAGTTTGCGCCTTGACGTAATTAAAATGTTGTACGGATAGAAATATGAATAATGCTGAAAAGTGGATTTATTTTCCGAAACACACTTTCATCCCCTTTTTGACTCTATTAGTATTCGGCCGAATAGTAGGCAACATTCGGCCGAATACCGAATATTCGGCTAAGTGGCAGAATAGGCCGAATACAGAATAGTTGCCGAATATTCGTGGCATTTGAGTTCTCAGTATTCTAACATTTCCGTGAAACGGAAAAACTGAAAGGCGATTCTGATCAGCAACTGTAAGATTTTGGAATCAACTAGTGAGACTGTCAACTGTCCAAGTATTGACAGATATCCCATGGCAGACTCTTAAGAGACCGTAGTCGATTTTGGAGCAAAAATGTAAAATTGATGGATTTAGTCGTTGAAATTGTACACGTTTTGTTACGTAATATCTAAATAACAAGTATTGGTTTCTATTAGCACATCTTCTCATCTTGCCTTTTAATAACGAGGTCACGAGCGTGCGTTACCGGTAGTATATGAAGAGAACGGGCAGTTTTTTAAAAAATCATCAAAAAATTATGGTGGTAAATTATACAAATTGATGTATAAGAATAGTTTCAGCAAATGTTGTAGATTGTTTAAGTATCAAAATTACATTGAAATTAAGTCGATTTTCAGAGAATTTTTGAGTTGTTTTGAAGTAATTTCTGGAGAAAATTGAGTTCGTTTAACTTTCATTTCCTCGAACTCTACTCTAAGTCATACAACAAAAATGTAATCTGATAAAGGTCAAGTACAGAATATGTGTAATACAAATTTACCATTTTTAGCAGTCCAAACTTTACGAAATTTCCAAATTAGATCGACAAAATCAGTGCTTTACGCGCGTTTACCTAAACGTCCATTAGAAAAAAAATCATTACTAATTTAGTGTCTGTTTTCAAAAAATTGATCTGATAAAAGGAAAGATAAGAAGACGTGCTAATAGAAACCAGTACTTGTTATTTCAATTAGGTAACAAAAGGTGTACAATTTCACCGACTAAATCTATCAATTTTGCATTTTTGCGACTAAAATCGACACCGGCCTCTTAAGAAGTATCCGGTGCAAAGATAGATGTAATATTAACTATGGTGTCCGAAGTGCAATCTTAGTGTGCATTAAATTAGATTCATTTATTTCTCATTGAATATGTAGATAATATTTGTACATGTCAAAATAAAATGCATTCGCAAAAAGATAGTCGCAACACAATATCAATAATAATAATTAAGAATCAATTTTTACAGAAAATAATAATCTAAAAAATAAAATAATGTCCGTTTATAAATAATCAAAAGAAAATAAAACAGTAAAAGTCGTTGTATATATAAAACCACTTTCTATGAATAGAAAGGAAAACAGGAAAAATCAGTTAAAATAATTAATTATATAAAAAATAAAAATGTCCAAAATGTGGTCAGTCACATGGTCGTGTGGCAAGCAGACACCGTAGTCTATGAACGCTTTTCTGTCATCAGGGAAGGCTAACGCCCTGATTCGCCCGCGTCACGCTCACCGACAACACAGATTAATAAATAGTTACGACAACAAAATTGGTAGTTGTCATTATGTCGATGCGAGAAATGACAGGCCTGACGGTTCAGTAGCTTAAGGACTATCATTCCGATGGTCATTGCCATGAATTAGGTAGGTACCTAGCAGTTATAACTTATAATGTAGAGAATATTGCTACGCGAGCGGAAGGAGATGGTCTAACTAAACGGACCACGTTCTGGAAAATGGGCGTAAGGTCGCCATCAGATCATAGACATAGCATATACAAGTAGTTATAGACGCGCCTCCGAGCGACCGGGGGTAAGAGAAAGAATATTCATATAAAATTTGCGCAGCATAGGATTTTATCTCTTTCACTCTTATAAATTTCGGTATTTCGCCATCGCCTCCTACCTATGATGCCACCCGGTCGGTGATAAGGACAAAGCATGGCACTATTGTCTCTTTCCTCTTATAGGAATCGCCATAAGACTATCGTTCTCTATCAAATAGTGTCCAAAGGTGGCCAAAGGTGCTCAAAAATATCTGAACAAGCACTGTAACGCCTTGACAATGAAGGCTACCGCGTTTTATTTCGCCGCTAGGGGCGCTAGTGTAGATGGAGGTCTGTCAAAATGTCAAATGAAGTGTGGGGGGTATAAATTATAATATATTATGTTGCTACAAACATTACATAAAAAAATACATTAAAATTAACTATAAACGAAATTAAACTAAAACTATACTAAAAAAAGCCACAAATAAGAACTTAATCAAACAACTCGTCCTGCGCCCTTCCAGACGCAAAGGTGCCCATCACGCTCGCCGCGTCTCAGTCTCGCCCCTCTCTGCTTCAGGAATGACCCGGAGCGAGAAAATATTGTTGGACGTAAATGAAATCGTGGTTAGAACCTAAATTATGAGTATAAAGCTCACGGTCGAAGCTTAAAGCTCGTCATAACAAGAGAACGTGATTTGCGGAGCTTCGTGCGGATTGAAACACGACGAACCATGGACGGATAAATCAAGAAGACCGACACCGTCCTACCTTGCTTAGGCCTGATTTTCTCCTACGCTGAAGTCGGTCGCTGACGTCGGTCGAGCGTACCTTCGGAAGAAAAACCTGCCGCGGACGTCAGCGTCGCTGTACGGGGAGGAAATCAGGCCTAAGCAACATGGCGCGTGATCATATATTCCGTCAGGCTTTAATTATTGGTTGGAGAACATGAAAATTGAAAAAGTAATGGACACGTGTTTTGTTATTTCTGAGTTTGGGTTCCGCAGCGCCATCTATTGAACGGAAGTTGATTTATTTTGAAGCAAGTCTCAGTTTCATCCATTTAGTGTGGCGCTTAGACCTCTGTTGCCTTTTCATACAAACGTAGTCCCCATTTTCCTCGCTGGATCTTCACATTATTAAAAATATAATATTGTCTTTGGTTACCGCGATAGTTACTCATGACATGAAATAAAACTATGAAAAGTAGGTTACAGTTTTAATTCAAATTTATTTATTTTTTGTAAAAAAAATGTAAGCTTTTTTTCTATGTTTTTTTTTTATATATACTTAATTCATTGTGCATTTTATATTTCATTATTGTTTTAATTTTTTCTCTTTTGTTGTTTAGTATGTATAGATCTTTTTTGTTTGTGGTGGTTACTTACTTACTTTTTTGTCTGTGTTTTTTGTTAGTGTCGTTGGCGTATGTGTCGCCACCAACTCATAGTTTTAAGTCAGGTCCCCACTGAAAACCAGCGCCGCGGATTACCGCGGATGCTGAGTGGGTCCTATTTTAGCGTCCAATGTTTTTTGTCTGTATGTTTCCTTTTTTTTCATATATGTAATCTGTTGTGGCGTTAAATAAATGTATTTTCTTTCTTTCTTTCTTTCTTTCAAAACGGATTATACGCGATATAATCCGTTTTCGTAGTTTTATTTTATTATTAAAAATATTTTGACACAGTTTGTTTTTTTCTTTCGAATCTTTAATTAATATAAGAGTTTGGAGCATTTAAAAATTCGTAGAAATCTGTTTTCGCTCCAAATTTTTACACAAATAAAAATATCTAAAAAAGTCAAACATCTATATGTTTGACTTTTTTAGATATTTTTATTTGTGTAAATTTGGGCATTATTATTTTCATTTTTCATAGCTGTGGTTAATATCTAAATATGTTAAAACATTTTCTATAATGTCAATATCCAGAGAGGAAAATGAGGACTACGTTTGTATGGAAAAGCCGGCCTCAGCGGCCAGGCTCTGAATATTTTAGAGACACGACTTTGAATAGACACTGTCAGTCTTTTTGTTTTATTTGTCCATGGCTGAACGTAAAAATTTAATTTGATTCCGGCACAGCTTCGTTTGAAACGGTTGCTTTTATAGTTTCACAATAACAACTTTATTAAAAATGTAGTTGACTGAATTCTGTACTGTACTTCCGATATTACAGTCCGACAAGAAACAGAAGAAAATAAGTTTTTGGCAAATAATAATTTTTGGGTACGAGCTTTTATCGCTGACTATACTTTTCTTACCACAGGCAATTAATACTCATCAAGACAATTCTAACAATCTATGGTACCATAATATTGCGTTGTCACCGGACTTACATATGTATGCAAATTTTCAGCTTCATTGGAAATCGGGAAGTGGGTCTAAATTAGCTTCTAAGACCCACACTAACTATAACGAACCAACTTACCTACATATTAACAGGACAACTTAAATAAAAGATTGTAATTAAGAGCTCCACTGAACTAGAATTCAGTATCTTGAAATTCTATCAGTGGTTTAGGATTCATGTTTTTAGGGTTCCGTACCCAAAGGGTAAGAACGGGATTCTATTACTAAGACTCCACTGTCCATCTGTCCGTCTGTCTGTCTGTCTGTCTGTCTGTCTATCTGTCTGTCTGTCTGTCTGTCTGTTTGTCTGTTTGTCCGTCTGTCTGTCACCAGGCTGTATCTCGTGAACCGTCATAACTAGACAGTTGAAATTTTCACAGATGATGTATAACAACAAATACTAAAAAAGTACGAAACCCTCGGTGGGCGAGTCCGACTCGCACTTGGCCAGTTTTTTATTTAAATTTGCTTGCTCAACCTCCAATACAAAGTCAGTACAAGTAGATACACGGGTGATATGTGAAATAATTATTTTTTGCTAAACATACACGAGTCGTTAAGTCGGTCATCCATAACACTTAACACTTAAGACAAGACATAAGACATAACCAGTAGACTTCAGGTGTTTGTAAACAAGTGATGTGTTTGTCAGTAATAAACCACCCATTACCTTATCTTCTACTTCGGTCATATTGCAAGAAAAGACGGTGGCAACCTCGAAAAGCTTTTTGTGACCGGCAAAGTGAAATTGAAAAGGCCTGGACGTGCACGCAGTCCAATACGTTGGTCTGACCAGATCCGCACCGCTCTTGACTCCACAGTTCACATGGCTCTCCACACCGCCAAAGACAGAAACAGATGGAGAGATGTGAGAGAAAGTGATACAAAAGAGAGGTCACGACCCTCAATATTGAGGAATACGACGACAGGAGGAGGAGGGAGGAGGAATGCCCTTATCTTATACAACGTCGTACCTAACTATTCTGCACGCCTATCAATTTGTCCTAAGACAATTCGCACCTACTTTTCTTCAGTCGGTCCCTATTACCATACTCATATAACACCCGCGATACGAGCGCCTTTTCAACGCAAAAGTATGAATTACTATCAACCAAGCCATACATACGATCTTAAACATGTACACGAATTTCTACTTTATTACAACCACCATAAGGTGTTAAACAGTTTGTATATTTTTTGTGACTGGAGGTAGGGTGTTTTGCAGGTGGAAGTTTTCATCCACTTTGTTTGCGAACTTTGCATGTTTATTTACTTTGTACTTTGTAGTGATTGTAGCTTTTTCATGGCTGCATGTATAATTGTTGCGTAAAAAGATTCAAAATAGGTAGCAAAAAAGTTTACCGTATTCTTGTTATTATATTTCTCAAGCTTCATTCTTCAGATATAAAAACCAGGTAGTCCTTTAACCTACTAGGCAACTCATCGCATGTTTAAAGTGGGTAGCAAACACTTTAACTCAAACAGGTCTATCCCTACTTTTACACCTAGTCTTGATGGGGCGCGCGGCTTGCCGCCATTGCTCATTCTTTATTCTTGCGAGGCAACGAACGCACGTAAAATCATAATTTTGTTTCAAAGTCGTTTAAAATGCCTATACGTAGCAGCAGCTTAGTGCAGTCATTATACGATTTATACGAGAATACGAGATGTAAGCTGTGGGATTATTCGTTTTGTATTAACAAATTTACTTGTTTTAGGAGTGGCATTAGAAATGTAACAATCCACATGTTCGAATTCGGGTTTTTTTTATGATAAAGGAGGCAAACGAGCAGATGAATTAGCCTCATGCATGAAGTTTATATTTGAACGAAATATTTTTTATTCGGATGTTTGTTAACGTTATATCATGTTACAAATGCATTTCCGTTATTAAATTATCATTTAATTGCTTAAAATAATAAATAAAAAGTACAAAAATTTGCCCGCGAAAAGGTAGTGAGCGAAACGCGCGAAACGTTACGTGACGTCACGCGTTGCAGAGTTCACATAAGTGTCATTAGTAGCAAACGTCAGTTGGACAGTCCAACGTGTGACGTCATCGCGTTCTGTCGAATTCGCGCCAAAAATTATGAGCGTTTCAACCGCTCAAAATTATTAAACATTATTTTAAATTTATTATCGCCACTTTGGCCGTCACTATTTATTTGATGCTGGAAGTATATGAAATTAAATTTTTCTGAAAATGAGATTTTCATCTCAAAATGTACAGCTTTAATATGAACTACATATTACTTATATCTTTTGCTACCACTGTATAATATTAACATAAGTTTTTTAAACTTAAAAAAACCTGGTCACGACATTAACCCACGTTTTGCCATTGTTCCAAACTTTTAAAAGGCCATTAGGAACTCAAAATATTACTACACAATAGACATGTTTTTTCCGTGTACCCTTCATACAGGCACAAAGTAGGATATATAGTGTTTAGGTCTACCAAGTGCAAACCCAGACTCTTTTAAAGCAAACATTTTCATAAGAATAATGTGCACGATAATGGACAAAAATCCAGTGTCTCGAAAATATGCATGTACCTACTGTATAATACATTTGGCTGTCAAAAATATATACACATCTCATCTTTATTCCAACGGAGTAAGGTGTATATTTGTGTAGATCTTTATTATAAGGTCGTGCTAGTACAGTCGCCATCAGATATATCGGAGCGGCCGAGGTGCTCAAAAATATCTGAGCACGCACTCTAACGCCTTGGCAATAGAGGCGTGTTCAGATATTTGTGAGCGCTTCGATATATCTGACGGCGACTGTACGAGGCACGTGTTAACGAAGCCTTTGTCTTGGTAACGTCTGCTTTTCTACTCGTTATTTGGAGTCATCGCAGCGCGAAGAGCGAATGCATTGGACAGGGGTTGGCAACATTTTTGTGAAATAAAAACATCTAAAGTATAAGTATAATGTGATTTGTAGCATTTAGTTTGAAAATATATTTTTATAATATGTATGCTAGTTTTAAGGTATCTTTTTATGGGCCACTAGTTGCCTGAAATAAAGATTTTTATTTCATTTCATTATGCAATTGAATAATTTTATGCTTAATATGTCCACTATTGACATCATATCCCGAGAATTTTGTTTATCTGGTATAATCCAAACCCAAGTTATATGACGGTTCAAAAAACCGGACAAGTGCGAGTCGGACTCGCCCACCGAGGGTTCTGTACTTTTTAGTATTTGTTGTTATAGCGGCAACAGAAATACGTCGTCTGTGAAAATTTGAACTGTATAGCTGTCACGGTTCATGAGATACAACCTGGTGACAGACAGACGGACAGACGGACGGACGGGCGAGTCTTAGTAATAGGGTCCCGTTTTTACCCTTTGGGTACGGAACCCTAAAAATTATCACATGAGAACGATTGTCAAAAATCTTCGTATTTCCACTTGAAATGACAACAAATGATTATTAATTCACGTTATTCGCAATGTGATCTGCTTTATGACGCGATTGACCGATAGATATCTTGCAATATATCAAATCATTTTAATACCTTTTTTCGTGCTATTACGCTTGCAAAGCGTAAACATATTTATAATTTTATAACATTATGTCGCAACGCGCTAAATACGCTTGATTCTCGCTTAAACTTACCGACGGTAAGTTGGCAGCTCCACTAAGAGTACCTATCTCGTATTACTTTATAATTCTAAAAGGTCACAAGTTCGTGTCAGTTTTTAAGTGACATACGACATTTTTACAAGTTATAGGTCAACCCTTTTTACGCGATGACTAATGGTGTATCCGTGTTCCTCTGCCTCCCGGATTTCCCGGCGGAACTTTGCTTTCCGGGGCATAAACGCGGCATTTGCTATGTAATCATAACATACGGTATAAATGGGAGGATTGGTTTGTTTGATTGAGTTTCGCGTTGTTCTTGGATGGAGAATTGTACTTAATTATATTTTTATTCTGTGGTTATATTTATCGGATACCGTTCAAATTGGCGCTGAAATGAAATCCAAGTTTATTTATAGTCACACAAATCGCATAAATTCTCGAACAACTACTCGTAATGATGAACAATATTGGTAAACACAATTGTCTAGTCCGGTAGTGTTCTTTACGTGTACAAAAAATATTTTTAGGTAGGTACAGTCGATAATTACACGCCTCCTAGTACTATTATTTATTCTGTGCCGGGATTCGAACCCGGGACCTCCTGCTTGGTAGGCAGGGTCACTATCGACTAGGCTAGGAGTCTTGTCTGTGAACTCGACCTTACATCATTCGGATATAAGGTACTTATGGTTTAATATCCGAGGGCTTCTAAATAACACATTGTTTGCATTAAATTGCTTTTCATAAACAAAGTTACCTACTTTATAAAAAAAACGCTTGTAGGTTTAAGTTTACGTTATTATTAAATTAATTAGAATAAACCCTGATTTAAACTTTCACGATTTTTACTCATTATTATTAAAAACGACGGGACTTAATCGCGTAAAATTAAGTTTTAAATTTACCTCCGAGGTCTTCTCCGAGACCACGGGAACAACGTCGTCCTCGAAACGTCGGAGGTGAATTTTAATCTTAATTTTACGCGATTAAGTCCCGTCGTTGTTAATAATAATGAATAAGTATTTATATTGTACAAATATATTCTTATCATAATGCTAGTCAATCTATGTGTGATGTTATATGAAAATCGTCATTTTTTTATAATTACTAAACCTATTTTGTTTTGTAATTCTGAAGATTTTAATAATTTTAGCAATTGTAGAAAAGGTTGGCCATTGCTGTCGCCAGGTCGCCACGTGGTCGTTTGCGGGTGGTTTTCGCTCGCAATCGTCACTCGAGTACGTGTACTACTCTGCTGCTGCAGAAATCTATTTATTCTATATTTATTCTGTGCCGTTGAATACGTCAAAAGAATTTTTTAAAATTTTAGTTTCTATATTGAATATTTACACGTTTTAATAGGGACAAATGCCATGAAAAATTCATACGGAAACTATACTACAAGTACTTGCAAGGGCAGACTTTAAACAAGACCTCCTTAAAGTTGGCTAGACAGAAAAAAAACATGAAAACATGTCTAATTTTCACATGTTTTCAGTTGTATATCAGATTCTGTCGCAGTCAAATTGTAAGAATCCGCCGTTATCGTTAGCCGGGTCCACATATAGCGAGCGTACGCGCGAGGCAATTTCCTCGCGCACAAAACGGCCAGTGTAGACGTGCGTTGGCCTAGGCGGCGCGCGCGAGGCACGTCTAAAATGTCGATACAACACGCGCGCCTCGGCCGAGGCACGTCTACACTGGCCGTTTAGTGCGCGAGGAAATTGCCTCGCGCGTATGATCGCTATGTGTGGACCCGGCTATTACAAACGGCGTCGTCATTTTAAAACGCCCCGTAGAACATTGTGTTAAGGGACCCACTGACTATCAGTCCGCCGGACGATATTGGCCTGTCAGTTGTCCGGAACTGTCAATTTTTTATTCTAACTGACAGGCCGATATCGTCCGGCGGACTGATAGTCTGTGGGCCCCTTTAGTAGTCGCTTGACCGACGTCAACTTAGCAGGAAATCAAGCCCAACGAAAAATGCGCAAACGCTTGCGACGGTTGTACGGTCACAGATTTTAATTGTTGATCCATCTAAGGTCTGTTGATGTTGATAAAACATTCATATTGCAGAAAAGATGTTTAAGAACTGTTTTTAGAATGTACACAGATGAATCGCTACGTGACGTGTTTAGGGAAAAGCGCTTTTTGACACTTACCGGCATTTATATATTAGAATTAAGTCTATTTGTAAAAAATCACCCTGAACATTTCACAAAGCGCTCATGCAAAGATAATATTAGATCGCAATATAAATATAATATGGTACTTCCGAGAGCTAGCACTTTAATATATAAAAAAAGCACATTCATATCCGCTATTAATGTCTTTAATCATCTGCCTAATGAAATAAAAAGCCTCGAAGGAAATACCTTTAAAAGATGCTTAAAAAACTTTTTAATAGACAAAGTCTTATATAACCTAAAAGAATTTTATAACTCTGTAAACCTAAATGTATATTAAAATTTAGTTTAAGATTACTTAGTTTAAGATAAAATAAATTGTATGCCCGAAAAGGGTAAAACTGTTGATACCCATAAAAAAAATGTACCTAGCTATACTTCTTGTACCTACACAGTTTGAACAATAAATGTTTCTGATTCTGATTCTGATTCTGATTCTGAAGGTTCAAGTTAATTTGGTTGTCAATACATAACGGTATGAAATGTCCAATGAAAAGTAAACCCTAAATGGCTTAACAAATAAAGTCCGTGAGAGTTAGCGTTGCTCATACTATTTGTGCCATTTTCAACCAAAAGGGTACTTATTGTCGCTTGTCAGTAAGGCGCTATTTCCATATAGCTACAATTAGAAATCAATCTTATCAACAAGCGACAATGTGGTACCTTTTTTTTTGTGGTACCTTTTGGTTGAAAACGTCACATTTTTCAATAACCCGTTCACCTGCTCCGTGCAACCGCTCCAGTAGGGTGTGCAATATCCGTCCAATTTTCTTTTTCGGATAATTCGAATAATAAAATTTGTATTAACGGCAATGTGGGGAAGACCGTCTATCGGGTGAGATCGTTTACGAGCTCTTTTATCGCTTCTAACTCTTTTGTACACATAATACTTCACTAACGGAAGATCGGTAGAGCAGAAGGAGCCACGGATAAAAAAATAAATTACAATATTACCCGATTATTATGGTAGTTAAGTTATGATTCTGGTGTAGGAAAACAGAGGGTCTAACGCGACGTTTTGCCTCTCTGTCGCACTTGTAAATTCATACGTAAGTGTGACAGGGAGGCAACACCTCAAACGTGGTTGTAATGGTTGTAGGCCCTCTGTTTTCGTGTATCAATCTATAAATAACAGTAACTGCTATAAGTACCTCTGGCGTCGAACGGTGACAGCTCTTTTGGTGGACGTGCTCACTAGCGCCACTGCTAGATGATTGTGATTATTTAAATTTAATAATAGATATTTAAAAAAAGGGGGGGTGGGGTACTGTATTTTGTATTTAAGTACCTTTTGAATACATTATAATAGTTTTTACATCGCTGGATTCGTCAATCTATGTGTCCAAAGTTAAAACGGCCGTTTTTGTTTTGAGTTCATAGTTTCATAGATCGACGAATCCAGCAACATAAAAACTAGTTTGATGTGTTCAAACGGTACTTAAATACGAAATACAATACGTAGCGGCCCCCTTTTTTTAAATATCTATCAGGTTAATAACAAAACTTCCGTGAGACATAGACATATTAAATATATTAATGACGGGTCACTCACGTGTTTTATGTCGAAAACGCTCGACATGTTTCACTCCGTACCGAGGAGCGTCATCAGGAGCTTGCGTCGACGGTGACGGACCGGCGCAGACTGCGGGCCGCAGCCCTCCGCGCCCGATGACTCGGCGCGGGCGCCGGTGGCGGCAGGGCAGGGCGGGAGGGCTGCGGCCCGCAGTCTGCGCCGGTCCGTCACCGTCGACGCAAGCTCCTGATGACGCTCCTCGGTACGGAGTGAAACATGTCGAGCGTTTTCGACATAAAACACGTGAGTGACCCGTCATTAATATATTTAATATATCTATCAGGTTATCTGGAAGAGATCGCTCTTTAGCGATAAGACCGCCTGTTGTCTACCATAGTCTTAATTTGTATGTCATGTCCTTTTTATATTGGTAAGCAATAAAGGATATTTGTATTGTATTGTATTGTATTGTATAATCACAATTATTAAGCAGTGGCGCTAGTGAGCACGTTGATGGGCTCTTAAAAATATTAAAGAAATATGTTTTTACCGTATTCTTCTTACTTATTACATTTTTTCAATAAGTTAGTGTTAAGGCGGTTCCCTGAGCCAGAAGGCGAAAAATCTCCTCATATGATCATGTTTTTCTAAGAGGCGTTGATATTCGTAGACGTGGAAAAAATATATGTAGTTCTTGACTATATTATCTTTAACAACATAGCTACAATTAATTCCCTAATTAACCTCTAACTCGGAGTTTTAATCCTACTTTACTCGGTTATTTATTATGTGATACTATAAACAAAAAAAGAAAAAAAAACAATCTTAACATAAATAGTAATTTCATAGCTTTAGAATTTCGATATTGTAAGGTAACGTTTTTAAAATAAATAAAAACCGACAAAATTCGATCAAAATTGACACTTGGCGCGTATGTTCTTTCCCGTTCTTTCTTGCGAAATGTGACAAAGACAGCGGCAAACCGATGGAACGGCCTTAAACTTACAAAAAAATGTCTACAAATATTTTACGTTACGTGACAGCTACTCCAATACAAATAGGAGTTGCCATTGGGTGGCCATCATTCGACGCGAAAGGTATGAATAAATAAAGGTATGAATAAATAAATAAAGGTATAAATGAATCAAATGAATGAATTAAACTTACAGCACGTAAGGAGAATCAAGTGCCGCGACGGACGGCATTATTATAACTGAGCTTGGTCTGAATAAAGTTTACCGATATCATTTTTAATATAAATATAGTTAGGTATACAATGTATGTATCGGAATGCACACATGAAGGGTTCCGTTGATAATAAACCAAAAACTGGATCAACTTTTGTATAACGAATATCCCGGTAGAATTAACTTAAACTCAACTCATTCATGGCGTATTTTTTCTTAAAACGGACCTAGAAATATTTGTTTGATCTGGAATAAGTAAAAATAGAAAGAAGAAGAAAGAAAGAAAATACATTTATTTGACGCCACAACATAGTACATAAAAAAGAAAAGCATGCAGACAAAAAAACATTTGGACGCCAAAAAGGATCCCCACTCAGCATAGTGCCGCGGCAAACCGTGGCGCTGGTTTTCTGTGGGGACCTGGCTTAATCTAAAAATAATGGCGACACGTACGCCAACGACACACAAATAAAATTTACATTGACATCAAAATAGGTATCATATACATTCTTATTAGTACCTATTACCTACTTCTTTGTTACATTCCGCACAGCTCGTGGCTCGTCCCGTGTCTCGGCCACAGCTCGTAAGCTCGTCTAGCTAATCGATTTTAAACACGGCACGGTATAATGTTTGTTACCGAATGACAGACGAACGCGAATGTACGGCCTTTTTTACTTAATCTTGTTTTTAATAATCACGATTCACGACGCTAAAACATTTAGGTTTTGATTCAGGAAACAAATTCTGATAGAATAAACCTCATTTTGCCACTCGCTTAAAACTAGAATGTATTAATTAAATGTCACGCAGTACTAAGTCACAATAAATAAAACAGTAAATAGAAAGTCCATGCATAGATCGTGATCGGCAACGCAGGCTTCGTCAAGTGGACACAAAAGCAAATCAGCAACAGGCTTCGTCATCTACTTACAAATGATGTAATCCGCAACAGGCTTTGTCAATCTTAACCATTAAATTAAACTATTTAGGCTATGGTGCCACCCCGGACCGTAGCCGGCCCAAACGTCCCCAGGACACTGGCAGCGTTGCCCCGTTGAATTGCCAAGGAGATCTGTTGGACCAGGTACGATCCGGAGCGAGGATCGCAACCCCTTTCTCTCAGTCGCCGACCCAATTCCCACACAAACTCCTTAGCCTCCGCACCCCAAGGTCCTGCAGTCTCCACCGCAACTGGTATAAAATCGTACATTGGTTCCAAGTAAGTACTAAGTTTTTATACGGAACCCTAAAATTTGACTAAATGAAAGGTAAACAAACCAATTACTTTAGTAAACTTGACCCTTCGCCTTCGTTCTTTGATTTCCTGATTCTAAATGTAAAAGTGAAAGTGACTGAGTCGCTCCGTAGTCAAAGGACCAAGGTATGTACAGTCGCCATCAGATATATCGGAGCGGCCGAGGTGGTCACAATATCTGAACACGCACTATAACGCCTCGACAATAGAGCCGTGGTCAGATATTTGTGAGCGCCTTGGCCGCTCCGATATATCTGATGGCGACTGTACATATTTAAAAATATGCCAATAGTTACTAGATACATTCAAGGAGGAATATGATATCGAGTGTAAAAGATTTTAAGAATAAATAATAAAAAAAAAATATATATATACATATATATATATATATATATAGGTTAAAAACTGTAACAGATGTCATATATTAAAGAAAAAGTGACGAAGCCCTCCAGTGGCAGTGGCAGTGGCAGTGGCAGTGGCAGTGGTCAATAAAATAATTTGATTTGTTCCCAAACTTGTTTATATATAGGTACATATTATGTATTAGGAACTCATATATTTAGTGCGAGCGCGACGCACTGATATAGACGGTCCAAAATACGTACAAGTACGAAAACTATTCCAAAATAATTCTTGTTAACGTATATATGTGAAGTTTTCAACCAAAAGGTACCACATTGTCGCTTGTTGACAAGCCACAATAAGTAGGTACCCTTTTGGTTGAAAATGGCACATATATACGTTAACAAGAATTATTTTGGAATAGTTTTCGTACTTGTACGTATTTTGGACCGTCTATATCAGTGCGTCGCGCTCGCACAAATATAAGAGTTTTAGCGCAATGCATTGATAATGCTTATTAAAATTATATGTATTTTCCGAATAGGTAAATATAGGTACTTATTCCTCTTATCTGCACGAGGCCATGCGCTTGGAACAGAACCCTATGGAGGAACCTGGTCTTCAGGTGAAGTGAAGGTGACGGCTCAGATTTAAGATAATAATTTTGAACACCTCGCCCGCTTAGCAACTTATGCTACTGATTGTACCTATAAAGGGCTAAATCATCTATCGACCTTAAAGGGCCTCAGTTAATATCAGTCCGCCGGACGATATTAGCCTGTCAGTTAGAACAAAAATTAAACAGTTCCGAACAACTGACAGGCCGATATCGTCCGGCGGACTGGTAATCGGTGGGCCCCTTAAACATTAATATCATCATGCAAGAAACTTACAAATGCAACATTTTAGCGCTCCAACATAGACGCATCCCGTCACCAACATAATTATGTTGTAACAACTCAAACTCACATTAATTGCGGCTCCGCAACACAACATATCACACTCGTAATTGGTAACCGATATGACGCAAACACGATCAATTTCCTTAAGACGTATCACGCATAACCGTTCAACGAAATTTAGACTTTATTAGCTTGCATTAAAGTTTATTCTTGTAATGTAGTTTACTTATAGTCAGATGATGTTTGTGTGTAATAATTATTTTTGGAATTTAATTATGCTGATGTCTGTCTGCTGTCTGATTTAGTACTCTTGTGATTGTGAAATAGATTCCACTATTCGTCAAATATACATCATTACAACATAGATATACAATACATTAAGGTTAAAATGAGAGCGTAAGTATAAGTACCTAGTTTCAACTGTATCAACTGAATGAGAGTGGCTTTGTGGCGGAGGGTTCATGAGACTGTTTTGTCTATTCAGTTCCATGTTGTTTTTTATTCGCTTGTGACAAATGTTACATACAAAATTGAAATACTTCCGTTCGTCGATGATAGGCATTTTGGTATCATTATATTGCAATTTAAGCAAAAATATAAACCTATTTTTTTTATTAGCCTACTTTGGTGTCCCACTGCTGGGCAAAGGCCTCCCCTCGTTTTTGCCACTCGACCCTGTCATCGGCATTTTCCCACCATTTGGTGTAAAATGCGTCCAAGTCGTCCCGCCATCTCCTTTTCGGTCTGCCTGAACCCCGGCCTGCACCGTCTATGGTGTTCCGTGGGTCCCACTCAGTAACCATTTTGGCCCACCTTTCCGGGTGCAAGGGGTCCAAATTCGATCTTACGGACCCCAAGCCAACCTCCCCTGCTCGTGGTCACCCTGCTGAAAAACGAACGAGGTTCTTCTGGCGACCACCCGCACTGGACCAGCGCGTGGTGGGCTTACGGTCCAAATCCCCCTTATAATGTACGACTCCCCGTTATGGCCCCGAGTGCCCGGCCTGAATAAACCTATAGTATTTTATTTACCTACTACTTGTCGCCTTTACTAGTAGAATTAAAATTTCACATTTAGCGTGACTCAAACTAATCCAAGAAAATGTTTACAAAAACAGCGCACAAACTAAACAAGCCAAAAAATCAAAACTAACTGCAGGAAACTAAGCGCCAGCAAAAAATGAGACAGCCCTAGGGGGCCGTTGCTGAAACTTGTCAAACCAAGCCTACACGCCGTTCAACCCGCGACCTTATAACAATGGGGTAAGGTCGAGAATGACGTTAATGAATAGGGTTGCCAAAGAAGGGTAACTTATCATTCTTGGCGCGATAAATCGGACGTTGTCGAGGAGACAGATGGTCGTTGTTTTGCCATTTGTTTATGTGCTTTGATAAATAATCGCTACGTCAAAAGGTGGTATCGTGATTTGGCTCGTAAGCGGAGACATGATTTCTAAAAGATTTCTGATTTTTAAGGATAAACTAACTCAGAATGATGTTACCCATTTTATCTCTAATGTCTTATAAAGAAAGTTGATGAATATTTTTTCTTATTAACGAAAACTTTCTAGTGTGAATGGGAAAGCTTGCATAGGTAAAGGTACCGTTCGTATTCAGACTACACAAACATTATTGCAGCAGTATTGCAACGCGACGTTACTGCCGATTGTATTACTGCTGCAAATGTCAAAATCGATGTTGCTGCCGGATTTCACGGAAACACATAACCGTCTTTTTGGCTCTGTCGCAGGCGGAGAAAAATTATATCGTTAACCTTGTTTTGGAAACGTTTAAGACGCCTAAACGCTCACTTAAACGTAATTTATATTTGCACACAAAAATGAGTTAATAGCCCCCTAACGCGTTAAATCCAATTTGCTTTCGCATCTTATAAAGGGAGATTCAGAAACGAAAATACAATAGCCAGTATAATTCTATTTCAAAGTAGCGGTTGACTCAGACGTGCGACTTTTCTTCTTCTCTTGTTCTTTTTTTCTTTTTCGGAAGGGTTATGTAGGTCTTTCGGTGAAGACCATCGGGCCTCTTGCCATCTGTGCGGAACAACCCTGGATGCTACAAAAATATTCATACGCTATATCCCAACAAAATCCATTTTCTGGCAAAAATGCATCATTTTGGAAAAAAGCTGATAATCTTCATTCTAAACTGCTGATCGATTTCTATGAAACATATCTAAGAACCACCGCGGGAAAACTCGCTTTCATGTTAAAAAAATCGCATCGAAATCGGCCCATCCGTCGGAGAGTAACGATACCGCAGACAGACAGACAGACAGACAGACAGACAGACAGACAAACAGACAGACAGACATTAGCGTCAAACATTTAACACCCCTCCTTTTGCTTTGGGGGTCAAAAATATAAATTAAATTCATAAACTTACCGGCCTACATTGAAAAATCACCTCTCTATTGCTCGAATATGCAATCACCACAAGCCTCATTGTCTTTTACCGGAAAATTCACTGCGCTTATGAATTATCTCAGATGATTTTATCGAGCTCGGGCCCTAATCCGTTAAACATAAGCCTTTTTTTAGTGAACGAGTAAAAAGCAGCTTACGCTTGGAAGTGGCTCGCAGTCAATACGTTTTCAATATAATTTTAACACATCAAATGCATTCGACAATAAACCCTGTAATCTGTATTCATGACGAGCCCGATCGAGCCCTTTGTGTGGAGTTATTTTACAAGAGACGCTCGCTGTACCATTTGTGCCGTTTTCAACCAAAAGGTACCACATTGTCGGTTATCGATAAGGTTGATTTCTAATTGAAGCTATATGGAAATAGCGCCTCTGACAGGCGACAATAAGTACCCTTTTGGTTGAAAATGTCACATTTGATGCTGTAAATTAGTGTAATGCTGGGTATACAATGTATTATATTATAATGTTCATTAATGCATTATAATATTTATAATAATTCAGTGACTAACAATGTAATAAAATCTAAAGCGAGTTGAGATTGTACAGTATAATGCAAATTATTTCTGAAATACAGCAATTACATTGCATTCATTTAGACTAGCAGAAACTTTCATACAGTTTATATAAAAAACCGGCCAAGTGCGAGTCGGACTCGCGCACGAAGGGTTCCGTACCATTACGGAAAAAAACAGCAAAAAAATCACGTTTGATGATGATGATGATGATGATGAGTATTTGTTGTTATAGCGGCAACAGAAATACATCATCTGTGAAAATTTCAACTGTCTAGCTATCACGGTTCATGAGATACAGCCTGGTGACAGACAGACAGACGGACAGACGGACGGACAGACGGACAGCGGAGTCCTAGTAATAGGGTCCCGTTTTTACCCTTTGGGTACGGAACCCTAAAAAGATGACAATACAATAATTTGGAACCGTCTAGCTGATCTGATAGTGGAGCCAGATTACAGATAGTGGAACACTTCGGTGGCTACTAGTAGATCAACAAAAAATAGGACATATGTGTAATTTTCAAGCAAAAGGTACCACATTGTCGCTTGCCATTAGGACGCTCTGACAGGTTTTTCGTATAAAGATAAGAACAATTTTCGTCCTTATTGTAAGCGACAATGTGGTACCTTTTGCTTGAAAATGACACATATGTAGGTACGTAACTTAATTAAATATTTTGCCATGTGATTCATTTCGATGAGGGTGTTCCAATTAGCGTTTTAAAATACTGGGAAAATTACGGGAAAATTTCAAAACGGCTCGTTTTTTTCAAGTTTCTTTCGAAAAAAACAATGCAAATTTCAGTTACAATACTTCCGAAAAAAAGAATAAAGCTGAAATAAAACCAAGTTTTTTTCAAAACTTCTGTATTTTTCAATAGGTACACTTAATTAAAAATTTAAACAGATAGGTTAAGGTTGCATGTCTAATGTGTTTGTTTATGGCATTGACACTGTCGTCACACATCAGTGGCATTGTGTGTGACGTATTTAATTTTTCTGAATAGAACTGGAAAAAAACCGAAAAGAACGAAATATTTTAAAATTCCCTAAAAAAAACATTTGATTTTTTCCGGAATTTTCATCCCTAGTTTCAATTATTTGAGGGTGTAAAGTACCTATTTCAACAGGCAAGAAGTAAGAGTTGTTTATATTAATATAAAAAAAAGTTAAACCGACTTTAAAAAGGATAAATAAAATATCATACCGTTTTATATGCGCTAGCAACTGATACGTTTGAAGTCGGCGCCAAGCCAAATCACAAAAGTGCCAACACGCCGCGCCGTCAACCAGAATACCAACCCTGGTGCAGTTCGATGAGAAAGAAAGAACCAGCATTGAAACTTCCGACCGACTTCAAACGTATCAGTTGCTAGCGCATATAAAAGGGGATTATATTTTATTTTATCCGTTTTACTTTTTTTAAAGATTAAATAAATTTTTCCATTTTTAGTTTTTCTTACGAGTGATGCATCATTTTGCAAGACTCGTTCCTGTCTGGCCAAACTGTCATATCATTAAACATTTTTGCGCTTCGGGTACGTTTCAATTAACTTTTAAGGTCTGGATCTAAAGCCATCAAGATTTGAGGAGTTGGACTTCATGGAACCCATCATCAGAACTAGATCTTAACACAAACGTTCCTTCAGAACTTACTATAGTTTAACATACATAACGAAGAGGACAACTCGCCAAAAGTGAAATATGCGTTGTTAAAGAAACCCGTTCTGGTCATCATCAGCAGTTCCACTTTACCAAATGGCACTGTTTTGGATAAAAATGCCTGGTTTATTAATGAAAATACAAAAATCGTCATATAAGATGCCTATAAGATTTAAGGAGAACTCTGGATTCCTCATGGATCCCCCCATCAGAAATCAGAACTACACCATCAGAAATACATTCAAACAAAAAAATACATTTCCAAATCGGTTCATAGGTTTCTGAGGTAACATACATACAAAATAAAAATACGGTCGAATTGATAACCTTTTTTGAAGTCGGTTAAAAATGAAATTCCTCCTATTTTTTTTCCTTTAATGAATTAGAAAAACAAACCCGTATCTTTGCGCCTACAACGTGGGCGGCTGACGCTTCAAAACTTGACGTAGGGCTGCTCGAAACCCTCCTTTCCCTTGTGCTGTCGGTGCAGTTACATTTTCCCTTCTCAGAGAATATTTCCTACAGTCGTGTCGAAGCTGGGCTGTTTTATATTTATAGTATACATACGTGTCAGTATTAAAGATCCATTTATTTTAAAAAATATCAAAAACAATAGTTTCTAGTCAGTCAATAAAGACACATATCTTACATACATACAATAATTATAAGTTAAATGTTTGGAATACTTATTCGTGCATTTTTTGATTAAAGCACTGTACATACCTCGACCAGAATAGGAATTGCCAGCCTCGTGTTACTAAACGGTCTCGCTTTGCTTACCCGTTTATTTATAACCCATTCGGGTGGTAATTCCACTAATTCTCTATTTCACGGCATTGAGTTATTATAACTATATGGAAGCCATACCAAACAATGAAATTGTCGCAATCGCAACCTGTACTACGCGACCAAAACATCGTAAGCGCCGAAAAATTCATGGCGCTTACGCGTTTAGGTCGCGAGATTCAGGCTCCGGCTCCGCTCCTATGGTTTATTGTCAAAACAACAATTGTGTCGTTTTCAAGCAAAAGGTACCACATTGTCGCTTGCCATTAGGACGCTCTGACAGGTTTTTCGTATAAAGATAAGAGCAATTTTCGTCCTTTTTTTACGACACAATTCATGGCGTAAAATACTGGTTCTCTATGCCGGTTCTATACGTAGTAATAATAGTTCAATGTTTCACGGTTTTTGTACTATTATACAATTCTACCTGCAAAGTAGTAGGGTAAGTAAACGCAAAGGTAAACTTTATATCAAAGTATGGCCTATTCATGTTCTATCCGCCACAAATTTGTTTGTCTGTACAGAACTTTCATAGAATACTTCTGGGAGTTTGAACTGATCTCATAAGATAACTAATCAAAGTAAGCGTGATTTGATTGCTTTGGGGATTGATTTCATTACAATGGATGAGAGGATATCGTGTCATATTTTGTGATTAGTTTGAAAGCTACGAATCTTACTAATACCTAATATAAGTTTGTAAACTCCCGGTCAAACGGGATAGATCAGAAACGTGTGATCCTTTACTACTCATACGATGGATTTTATACTACTATTGACAATTTAAGTTCGGTTCTCCATACAAACGTTCTTGCGCTCTCATTTTAAAACGACTTGCTAGATTGCTCTGAAACTTTGTACTTACAATAGGATAAGGTATATCTAGTCCTGTAATTAGTTATGTCTCTTTAGATACCATAGTTAAAAAAATACAGCTAATTTAAGTTTTTCATACAAAACTTGTTTTTGCTCTGTTTCGTTTGTTTGTTTGCCCGCAAGAATTACGCTGGGCACACATTTTTCAGACGAGTCCCAAATTATTATAATAAGCACCTACATGATATTGATCCGTTTCACACTTCCGTCTAGTCTTAGAATGAAACTTAGACCTAAATTGTTTTAATATTTCAAGTATTGAATATAAATAAGTAAATGTATAAATGTAACTTTCCGGTTGTCCTACCTACCTAGGTAGGTATGGCTCATGTTTTTCTTTGATCTTCTTTTTATCTCTGTTGTTTTAGTGTGTATGTTAACATTATGTACTTAATAATGAACCTTCAGGTCTGTTTCTTAAGTATGTTGAGTACATTTGTGTTTCAAATCCATTTGTATATGTGACTGTTTGTGTTCTAAATAAACTAAAAAAATAAAATAAAAAAAATAAACTGGAGCTATAAAACATACAACCGAATTGAGAACCTCCTCCTTTTAAAATCTTGAAGTCGGTTAAAAATATATATGTGTATATAACTAGTTATTATTTAGAACATGATGATCAATAGGATATACTCGTACTTAGTTAATAATCCCGTATTTTGTTTTTGACATGAATGCATAAAATTTGTTCACATAATAATGATTATTTGATTTGTATCATTTTTTTGATTTGTATCTATTAATTTATAAAATCATATTATATAAATAGTCATGACGATCATAATATATATATTCATGTAGATTAGTCTAGCATGAGAATAAACATCTAATCTAAAGTAATCTAATCTATAAACTAATTACATGACTAGATATACCTCGTGTCATTGTATGTGCAAAGTTTTATTACAATCCAACACGTAGTTTTAAAATCAGACCGAAATTCCGTTTGTATGGGAAGATGAAATTCGGCCGAGTTTGCTGGGCTCTCAAAAACAAAATGGTAAAAATAATAATAGAACATTTTAAAAGTAAATTACTCTAATTCTCAACCGAGTCTTGTGAAATTTTGTAAGCAGTTTCGATGATTATATAGATTTTCTTTGTCGACACAGTTTTTGGATTTATTCAAATCAAACTCCTTTCTGATAAGAGCTTGCAGATTTAATAATGATATTTTCTCAAAAATTGATATATTTAATGACTCCTTGTCTAAATTTAAACGTCAAGTAATTTTGGTTTTAAATAAACAAACGAATTAAAGACACTGTAACTTTACACTTAATTGCAAATGTAATGTATAAAAATAGTTTTATCTTCATTTATTTAGCCCCTGTCCTAATTCGACCCTCGTTGTTAATCTTTAAGTTTAGTTATCATGTATTTTGTTTTTCTTTAATGAGCTATTAAGTGGTGGCAACTGTCCTGGTTTATGAATTATGTATAAGACACTAGTTATAAGAAACATGTACCGTTTGTGCCCAAATAAACATTAAAACATTTCAAAATGGCTGAGTCATACATTTATTTAATTCTAAGCTATGCTCGCGAGGTCTACAGCTCACAGAGCCACTAGTATAAAACTCCTTTTTAGGGTTCCGTGTCCGAAAGGACCCTATTACTAAGACTCCACACTGTCCGTCTGTCTGTCTGCCACCAGGCTGTATCTCATGAACCGTGATAGTTAGACAGTTGAAATTTTCACAGATGATGTATTTCGGTTGCCGCTATAACAACAAATACTAAAAAGTACGGAACCCTCGATGAGCGAGTCCGACTCGCACTTGGCCGGTTTTATGTCTTGATTGCCCAAGTGCCTCTAATAGTCCAAGGAATAAATACTTTACGCCCCCATATCTTTATGGGTGCCATAAATACTCGAGTTGACACTGAGTCGTGAAAAATTGAGAATTACCTCTTTCGCGGTTGCTAATAGCTTTGAGCGGGAGGAAGTGTATTGAGGTCCATTGTAACTTGATCTCTAGATTTAATCCTATTCCAGGCATTGAGTTATTATTACGTATAGAGACGACATACTAAACAATGAAATGGGGTTGGCAACTGTCAAAGGTTTGCAGAGATGGCGCCATCATAGGGCATTAAAAAAACAAAAAATTGACACAATTCTAGGGTTTGACAGGGCAAGCTATGCTGGCGCCATCTGCTAAATATTTCGACCGGCCAACCCCATTGTCGCAATCACAACCTGTACCACGCGACCATAACGTCGTAAGCGCCGTAAAATTCATGGTTGCTCGGTTGCTCATACAATTTTTCGGTAATCCGCTCACCCGCTCCGTGGAACCGCGCCATCTAGCGGACGCTCTAAATCGACCAAAGCTTGGAAACCGGTTTGAAATCGTTCCCGTGTCCGTAATAGCCACAAATTTGATAATAATGTGCAATCGTTTGCTACTGATTCTAAATGGGTTGTTATAGATAAAAAAGGTTTTTTCGGTTTACCTGACGACAGCACGCAAAGGGGTGTTTTAATAATATCGGTTATTTGTTATGTACATTGATTGTTCATTAACAGCGTAAACATGAAGAGTATATTTTTGGTACCTACGACCACATATTTTAAGGGCAGTTGGTATAGACCCGAATGAAAAAATTACGTTTATTTTTCCTTATAAAATATTTCAGCACGCAATGGATTAAGTACTACTTTGTTTTTTAGGGTTCCGTACCCAAAGGGTAAGAACGGGACCCTATTACTAAGACTCCGCTGTCCGTCTGTCCGTCTGTCTGTCTGTCTGTCACCAGGCTGTATCTCATGAACCGTGATAGCTAGACAGTTGAAATTTTCACAGATGATGTATTTCTGTTGCCGCTATAACAACAAATACTAAAAACAGAATAATATAAATATTTAAATGGGGCTCCCATACAACAAACATGATTATTTTTGCTGTTTTTTTTCAGTAATGATACGGAACCCTTCGTGCGCGAGTCCGACTCGCACTTGGCCGGTTTATTCACAACATTACATTTTCTGAAGCGATGTCCAGACTGTTACAATTCAAAAGTGATGCTGATGACATTTTCGCAATACATTGCCACTCGCAAATTTCTTAAAAATTATTGCTCTGATGGTTGAGGCTAAATTTAAATGTTCTTTTTTAATCGTAAAATAAAACCTTACACCTCGTTTTAATTTGAGGTTGTATGTAAAATACACGCTGTACCTATTTAAACACATCTGGGTGATCTGGGTCACAAACTATGTATTCTTATTTTGTGATTTTTTTTCTGACATTCCTTTCTATTTTATTGACTCCTTTTAATTCATTATTTAATGTAATTGTGCATGTTTAAGATAAAATGTAGATCTTTGACGATGCAAAAACGATCCAACAGATTCTACTTGAATAAATTGCTTTTATCTTTTATCTTCTAAACAGATACTTATGTTTTTTCTGAAAGAAAAAGATGGTGAAATGTTGAAAAAATTGATAATGACCAAAACAACCAAGGGAAAGTTTCAGGTCAATTTTTTTATGTGAAAACTTCTTTAGGCGTGTTGGGCATTTTTTGAACTCGCGACACCGACCCCGACACCTCTGTATAATAAGTAAATATCTAGTAAATATTTAGTACTTAGTCTATAAAATAAGCATCATTATCGGACTAAGTGTCCGGGTTCTCGGGTTCTCATGTTGTCGGGTTCTCGGGTTTTTGAGATGGGAAAAAACCATTCAATTCGCGACACTGTTACCGTAACCGACAACTCTGTATATAGTAGTAGTAGTTTATAATAATGAATAAAAAACACTTCATTTAAAAGTATTTCCTGCACAATAAAATATTTCCGGACGATTAAAAAAATACAAACGTAATTGTTCAAGTTTTCGCTTCTGTTCACTGTTCACTTTTGTCACTGCTTTTTTTTTGCACTGAGTCGTAGCATCACATCCGATGGAGTCAAGCCTCAAATAGGTAACATTTAATGTTGTTTAAAAACAGCATCTGCAAATTCCCAAAACGAATTTAATTCTCATGCAAATTTTGCTAAAAAACACATTTTCATGTAGAACACGTGAAAATTGTGTTTAAAAAAATTGCATAAAAATTAAATTAGGAAGATTAGCTTAAACTCACGTCCACACCATTATGAATTGTACTCTAGTTCCAAGCAGCAAGGATGCTAATTCACTAAAAACATAACCAATATAAGACCTTACGAAACAACTCAATTAAAACTGCATAACAAATGAATATCAGACCACTCGACAATAGCGTTGGTTGTGGTAATTTTTCGACCAATTTCATTATATCACGCAAATAATTATCAACCGTATTTCATAGTTTTTAAAGTGCATTATTGAACGTTGCCAGTATTATGAAATTTGGTAAAACTTTGCGGTGATTATTCGGACTTTTGGACGTGAATCGGTGACCGAGCCGTGAGGGATGTTATTGAATGGTGTGATTTATAGTTCGGTTTTATTATTGCGAGAAGTTTGCACATGAACGGCCATTTTTTGAAATTTGAAAATGCACTGGTTTGGACTTTATTAAGTAGGTTTAGCGTCTCAACCACAGAAAAATCAGCACATTGGTATCGCTTACTAACAAAAATATGGATTGTAATATCGTCCGAGACAAATGTTTTTTTTTAAAGCACTCGTAGCGAACTGTTATACGGTTAAAGGGGCCCACTGACTATCAGTTCGCCGGACGATATCGGCCTGTCAGTTAGAACAAAAATTTGACAGTTCCGAACAACTGACAGGCCGATATCGTCCGGCGGGCTGATAGTCTGTGGGCCCCTTAAGTTGCTTAGAAATATGACGAGAACTCGGTTTCTACCGGCTTGCCTAGATTAAGACATTTGTGCACCACATCCTTCACTAGCTCCGGTTTCCCAAACTTACATGTTTCACGCAACGCCAGTGAAACTCACAGAAGTAAGAGGACCTACGGCGAACATTAAAAAAAAATACAATTATATCTTCACTGAAACTCAAAATATTTATTTGCTATAAGTTAAAAATATCACAACAAAAGGTATACAATAGCAAAAAATCTACTTATAAAGCTCAAAATTCCGTAGGTATAAAACTAGTGGCTCTGTAAGCTGTAGACCGCGCGATAAGATTCATTCAGAAGCAAAAAAAATGCCAATCCTTTATGCCAATTAATACCATTTTGAACATTTTCCAAAAAACGAAACAAAACAATTATTTCTAACTACTAAACCTGCTCACAAAATTTTACGAGAATCGGGTGAGCATCTCGATTACTTGGATAGGTAGTCGCAGTGTAACGCCGCGTACTACGTAGGCGAATAACACGCGAACGCGAAGCGAAGCGATGCGGTTCGGGGTGAATCAATCGTTCGATACATTACATACTAGCATAGAGTAACTTATACTAGAGCGGTACTGTCATAGTAAATTTTGTAACCCCAGTAAATTCACTGCCATCTGTCGACACACTTTAAAACTAAAAATAAATATTTATAAAAATACGATAAAATGTATTTAAATATGGATAAATGATTTTTTTATTTGCATTAATTATTTTTATATGATTTTGACCCATGTTCTTTCACTGGTATGCGTTAAAATTATAAATAACAAACGAAACAGTCAACGCCCTCTATACGAGTGTAGGCCAAAACTAGTGGCGCCATCTGATCGAGAAACAAATTTTCGTGATTTTCGAGGCACGTTTTTTCCTTAGACTGTATCCATCTATTACGGAGTTATATCTATCTTTGCATACTAGTAACTACATGTCCAATATAACCTGATTCTTACATACCTACTATAAAATGTGAACTGAACGTAGTATCAAGAGCAATAGAGAGGCAGCTATCAAAATTTCGATATTTGATGTCCGCTGCCTACCTAATCCTCAGTTATCGTGTTCGAAAGCTTTTGGCCCAAATACATTCAGATCTGGTACCTGATTGAAATCTACTGTACTAATTAATCATTATTGCAATCAATTGATATCGATTAGTGCTAATCGTATATGAGTGCTTATGATAATCATCTAATCATGAGATTCCACTATTCTCGGTACATTAAAACTAATACATGCATTTAGCGTCATGCTCATGGGTAATGTGTGTTGGGGTTCAGTGCTGTAACCGCGAAGATCGAATTTGTAAATTGCGGGCATCTTTCTCTGTCACTTTAATTAGGCCTTTCATCATTCGCTTGCCCTTGTCCCATTCACTTGGGGTCGGCGCAGCATGTCTTTTTCTTCCATACCTCTCTGTCATCCGTCATCTCATCATTCACTTGCGTTCGTTTCATATCATCTCTCACACAGTCCATCCACCTTTTCCTCGGTTTTCCTCTCGTTCGGGTACTTTAATTAGGCCTTTATTGGAGTAAAAGAGAAAGATGCCCTCAATTTGCAAAATCCAGTGTTCACGGTAGGCCCTCTCAGGCTAATTCGAACGTGTACTGACATCAAACCGATATCATTCTATTGGAATCATTTCAGTTAGCTGTCATTCGCGCGGGCGTCTCGCTCGCACTAATACTTGTACGGACAAATCTGATCGAAATGAACGCGCGAATGACATGATTTCAATATCGGTACGATGTCAGTGGCAGTGCACGTTTGGAATTGGCCTGTCTGTCTCTGTTAGAGCCATTGACGTGATAAAATGTATGGGTTTTGTCTCGTTGTCTAATTTAGCTTTCCAGGGGTTCCTGTGTCGCTCGATAGATGTCGTTAGTCGAGCGACAAAACCCGACGTCGCTCCCCGACAATATCCTGCTGCTGCAATTAAACCGGTGCCGGATATTACAGACTGTTTGTTTAAGAACATAATTGAAACACGAGAGGTTTTCGAACTTTGGAAACCTTTGGACGGTTTGACTTTGGTGCCGTGGCAGAGGGGTAAGTGCCTGCTATGGGACGCCAAGTGCGTTAATACTTTCGTGGCCTCACATATTGAAAATTGTGTAAAAATATTTTAAACGGCTATTAAATTAATCAAATAAAATATTTGTAATATTCACGAAAAACATAATTTACAAGCGTCATGCAGTATGTATTTTCAAAGTAAAACTCATTTATACCTACTTGTTTCGTATGAATTTTTTTTTTATACTACGTCGGTGGCAAACAAGCATACGGCCCGCCTGATGTCAAGCAGTCTCCATAGCCTATGTACGCCTGTAACTCCAGAGGAGTTAGTGATATACTTAAAAAAAGTAGCCTAGCAGGGAAGAAAAGTGCTACTTTGATCCCTCCCAGCGGGGAAGAAAAAGCCCCTTTTCGAATAGGTGATGTGAAAAATAATTTTGTACCTACTGCTTGCAAACATTTCTTTTAGTGTACTTATCAAAAACTCATTTGCTCGTTTAATAGTACAGGATTTGGCTAAAGCAAACATGGTCTGATTAAAGTTTTCTTAAACAGGGCCACAAGGCGGATTGCTGCCTCATAAAGGGGTTCGGCTATAGCTCAGCTTTTCTGGCTAGAGATGGGACGGTTGTCGATATAGTAATGTTTTATACAATCGTGGTATAATAGAGAGCTTTTCAGTCGAGTAGGCCTAATGAAGCTACGAGATTGAAAAGCTTGATTATATCACTATTGTATACAATACGTTTTGTACGAGTCATCTAAAATAATACTTTTTGTACTATAAAATCTAAATAATTAAAGAAAATTAGGTAAGTATCTCAGTAGTACAAAAGACACGTGCATAATATATGAATTTGAATAGGTATTAGGGTATTACTCATGAAATAGTCGCGCGTCTTTTCCACTGGACTGCGGCGCCACGAGATTGGTCAAATTCGTTATAGTTGACTAAACCGTTTCAAAATGAATATTATAGTTGAGTTGGGAGATACATGAAAAGTACTCAATTACAGTTTGGTATACGAAATCTTAATTTAATCATTACAGCCGACGAGTAGAAAAACTAAATATCGATGCTTATCCAATTTTTTTTTATGAAATAGGAGGCAAACGAGCAGACGGATCACCTGATGGTAAGCGATTACCGCCGCCCATGGACACCCACAACACCAGAGGGGTTGTAAGTGCGTTGCCGGCCTTTAAGATGGGAGTACGCTCTTTTCTTGAAGGTTTGAAGGTCATATCGGTCCGGAAATACCGCAGGCGTTAGTTCATTTCGTTCATTCAGTTCATTCCGCATTCACAATTCAGCGCTAATGCACCACCTTGCACCTGTAACCATGTCTCTGGCAAAATAAATCATTTCATTTCATTAATCACGACACTTTGTCGTTTTGCCTCTACGAAGCATTTTCGCTACATTCCGGGAATTTCATGTTATCGGCTACGACGTAGCGCTACGACCGTAGCTCAGCGGTGAATGTGTTAAAGTTTCATATTACAATTTTTTCAAATTTGGGAATGTTCATGTTATTTCTATTAAAAAAATTCAGAATCAAGAGCGTTTTCTATCCCAATAGAAGAAAAATAATACCAAAATTTTAATAAATTTTTCGTGCCTTCCATTCTGTTACCGTCATTGAAAGTCTATGAATCAGGTACAAATAAAGGGTGTAAAATTTTGTACACTTTTTTCTCTATTAGGATCAAAAAGAGCTTGTGATTCTGAGCAGAATAAACATTAAAAGATCCAAATTAAAAAAAAGCCTGCCATGTCAAGCGTCGCTAAAGCCAGGATAACAAGGGAGTCGGGGGGCATGGTGGAAGAATGAATGCGCGAGCCCATGATGCCCCCATACAACGTCTGAGAGGGTGACGTCGCAGGGGATGTTAATGGGTATTCTCCTCCCCATCCTCTGGTTAGAGGATGTACGGGAGGAGCGAGTCCCACATACCACCCCCCCCGGCTTCCCCAGCCCGGGGGGTGAGATGCGTAAATGCATTTACCCCTGCGTAGGAGCAAAATGACATATTTACGGCGAGGGCGTACATTGAATCCTAAAGGAAGCGAAGTATTCTATAATAGAATTCCGAGAGTAGCGAGGGATTCTACAGTAGAATCCTGAGCGTAGTGAGGGATTCAAGTGTGTTACGCCCAAGATGGAAATAATTTTGCTACCATGTGACACATACTGCTTTTCACATCACAGGTAGTTATGATGTTCAAAAATATGATTCAAGCTAAAATAATAATGTGCAAAAAAATTGAAACATAGTGTCCTAGAACAGAAACGTGTTACTTTGATCCCTCCTAGCAGGGAAAAAAAGTGTCACTTTGATCCCTCCTAGCTCTTTTTCAAATTGGTGACTTGAGAAAGTTATGGCGCGCTGCGTTATACTTACAACAGAAAATATGACCATTCCGGGGGTTTTAACTTTTTTAAGGTTTCGGTTGGAATATGCTCTTTTAAATATAGTCTAGTTTAGTTTCCGTGTGAATTTTCGCTTTCATTTCATTCATTTATTTCATGCAAAAACCATGGTTATAAAAGGTGTTACATAGAGATTTGGTACATACATGGTCACCGTGCAAGGGCGTAGCACTGTCTTAAAACTAGTTAAAGCTAAATAGTTAATTTATACAAAGCAAGATATGTTTAAATTGGTATTTACAGTAGAAATATAATAATAATCAATTCATGGTAAATATATAATACTGGTGAATTATCGTCAAGATTTTTTTTTTATAATTATAGCAAATTAGAATGTTAATAATTAGAATCGTCGTCCAAGTCGTTGGAATTAGAATTATATAGTTAAATTGTCATCGAAGTACTCAGTTATTGTATAGTAGCATTTTGAGACAAGTAATTGCTTTAGTAGGCCGAGCACATGATTGGCGCGACAGTATCTCGCCGCGAGACTACCCGTCATTTACTAACTGTATGAATTAAAGAAGGAGGGGTAATCTATGTCGCGGCGAGATACTCTCGTGCCAATCATGTGCTACGTGACGTCTTATGAAGGTAGAGTTCTTCGTTTCGAAGTTCGTCTGGTAATTTATTGTAAATTTGATTGAGACGTGTAGAAATTCAATATAAAAGTACAATGTTGCTTTAGCCTACTCTTGGTTCACTATACTCTGATTTGTAATTAGATTCCAAAAAACTAACCTCACTCAGATCCTTTTTCTTTCGTAATAATGGAAAATATGTAAAGAAGTAAACTCAAATTTCCCTTTTGCATACTCTAGCATTTAAAATAAATAAAGATGTATCCTTTTAGCTTTGTTTAGTTTCTTAAAACATACGGAAAAGAGAAAAAGTGAGGTTAGTTTTATGGAATCTAATTACAAATCAGAGTATACTCTATGGTTGGACTAAGGTCTGTATTAATCGGTCCAATGTGCATTGCGTCTCTCTCACTAAGCAAAATGTGACTTAAATACACATTGGACAATAAAATTGGACCGGTGGAATACCACCCTAAGCGAGTTCTATCAATTTATTGATCTAGATAGTGTACGTGAGTCACGTACACTATCTAACGTGACCATATATGACGCTTGACGAGTGACGAGCTTTGTTCTTTTGTCGTCGCAACGTGACGAAGTGGATGACACACGTCACTCGACGGAAATTACGATGTATCGTGCCTGCTACAGGATGGTCGCGGGATCCCGTTGTTTGACATAATTATTAAAAGTCATAGAGGTCGGCGGTGGTGGGCTATTTGTCTTTTATAATATGACGTAAGACATGTCAAATTTTAAGGTAAATTCATAATGTAATGCTTGTCATATTATCATTAGTCATAATTCCGAAACCGTTAACATTTCACGATTTTCGTAAGGTTAGATAGGTTAGGTTACGTTAGGTTTGTTTTATGGAAATCCTGAAAAGTTACGCGTTTCTGAGAAAAACCAAATTATGACTAACGAAAATTCGGACAAACTACATTATTACTTAAAACTTTATGAGAAACAAAAACAATAGATACCCGATGGTCGCACTTCATAGCCTGTCGTGTAATGTGTCGCTTTCGTCCAGTAGGTTGAACTATAAGTACAGCAATGGCTTTAGAACTAACATAATATAATATGAAAAAAAAAACCGGACAAGTGCGAGTCGGACTCGCCCACCGAGGGTTCCGTACTTTTTAGTATTTGTTGCTATAGCGGCAATGGCAATAGAAATACATCATCTGTGAAGATTTAAACTGTCTAGCTATCACGGTTCATGAGATACAGCCTGGTGACAGACGGACGGACAGACAGACAGACGGACAGAGGAGTCTTAGTAATAGGGTCCTGTTTTTACCCTTTGGGTACGGAACTCTAAAAATCAACCTTATTTAGGAGTGAATGTGGTTGTAGTAGTTAGTGATTATTGGTGGTCACCGGACGATATATTCTATCTATAAAGTGAATATTGTACATACATACATACATACATATAATCACGCCTATTTCCCGGAGGGGTAGGCCGAGACCACGGATTTCCACTTGCTACGATCCTGACATACCTCTTTCGCTTCCTTCACTTTCATAACATTCCTCATACACGCTCGCCGGTTTAGTGTGCTCTTGACCTGGCCTTTCTTCAGGATTTCCCCGATCTGATCAGAGAAAGTCCGCCGAGGTCTGCCCCTTCCAACTCCCGTTTCTACCTCTCCCTTATACACTCTAATAAAGTAGAATAATATAAGTCTTAAGTCTCAGTGTAAGTCTAATATAGAGTAGTAGTAGTAGTCTTTAGTGAATATTGTATACTTTATTTTTAGTTTTTTGACAGAACTCGACCATCTCAGTCCCCCCACTATATTACAGCCTCTTTATTCATCCCGTCTCTTTTATTTTACTACGTCTTATATAAAGCCATAATTTAAATGCAGATTAGACGGAGTCTTTGAGGAATCCCGCTATTAAAAAATGTATAAAATGATTCGATTGGGCCCGTATTTGAATATTATCGGAGCCTTTTCATCAACTGCGAGAGATTTTGAGTGAGCTGGTAATTGATTTAGCTGACCTTGAAAAATGGTGGAACAGACGTTTTTGCCAAAGATAAAGAATATAATTAAATATTAACTAAGCAAGCGCGAAGCGAAAATATAGTAGATTGTGTCACAAGAGAGCAAAATCATATTTACGGCGAGGGCGTACATTAAATCCTGAACATGGTGAGGGATTCAAGTGTCAACGACTAAGGTGGAAATAATTTTGCTACCATGTAACACATTCTGATTTTCACATCACCAATGAGGAAATTATTGTTTCAAAATATTTCATATTAAAGCTAAAAAAAATGTATGCAAGGAAAGTGTCCTAGAACAAAAAAGTGCGACTTTGAGCAGTGGGGCGTAAATAGACAGAATTCTTTATTTATTTATTTAATAAAAATCATTACCACATATAACATTTATTAAGAGTTGAACATGTACAAACGGCAATATAAATCCAAGGCCTAAACTTCAATTCCGAGTGAAACAGGGCCTTTCATTACGTCGTTACAAACTTATCTCTTACACTCCCCCAAATCCAAAACTAACAAAAAATATTGGTCATTCAATTGCTGGCAACTTTACCGATCGCAAATGTAAGTTGGCAGCTATACTTTCTTTCGGCAGTTAACAGATGGCGCCATAAATAAGGGCATGGACACATCCAATTTTATCGCGGGACACTCGGCCACCCGTCTTTTGGAGGTGGTGAGTTACTGCATGTTGTCCTTTCGAAGGGATTAAATGTGACATACTGTGAAATTTGCTTGACAGTGAGGATGACATTCGAATAACAACTGCTATGTTGCGTCGGCTGTTGCTTGATAAATTGAGTGACGGTTTGCACTTTCTAATAACTACTATACAATGGAACCTCGCTAATCCGGACGGGCAAAAATTAGGCCGTTAACGGATAACAGAGGTTTGCAAAATTTTAATAAAATCACTTAATTAGTAAATATTTAAACGTACAATTTTTTTATGCACGTACCTAATGTTTTCAGGAAAATAATAAAATACTCTTCCACTTCGTAAATTTTGAAGAAATGGTTTCTTTGTAGTGGGAAAAACATAATTTCGGGACTATCCTAGTCCTAATAGTCTTGTTATTTCATATTTATTTATTGTATCCATGGTATTACATGATGGAATATAAAATCTGAATAAGTTATTAGTTTCGTTTAAAAGTGGCTCACCCTAATTGTTTTTCCTTTAAATATGTCCTATTTGTTGACTTTTGAAAGTAAGTTTACCTAAATTTAAAATTAATTATCGTTTATTCTATAATTTACTTGTAGATATTAAATCCCGTTAGGCATGACATCCACCATTTGTGAATTTTGGATTTTACTTTGTTGCAATAAAGCTTAAATTAATATAATTACGATTAGTAATATGTGTAAAATGATTCAGCAAAATATTAAATTATCAATACATCTTTTTCACCTCAGCAGCTCGAACAAGCCTACTTTCGTCACTCCCTGGAGTGAGGAATGTGCGACTTTCCTCACTCCAGGGAGTGAAACAATGTAGCTTTTTAATTTAGTGAAGGCCATGAACTTCATACTTTTATTACATTTCGTATCGTATCGTATCTTATCGTATCGTACATTAATATAATACTTTTTTTTTCTGTTTATTCTGTGTAATTCGAAATACATTTTAACCTTTAATATGTTCTCACTACTGAGGTGAAAAATTATGTGTGCAACACGAGAGCAGTTATTTTACATCTCGTGTTTTTGAGTCCCTCGCTACGCTCAAGATTCTACCATAGAATCACTCGATTCGCTCGTGATTCAATTATAGAATCTTTCGCTTTCTCGGGACTTAAAATAAACACTCGAAAGAAAAACCAACTTTCCTCTCTTGTTGCACAAATAACTATTGTCGCACTACATTCTATTTTGTAATTATAAATAAATCAGTTTATGACTAAAACTTTAATAAAGTCACAATTAGGTACCGTTTTTATTTTAAGGAACGTTTTAGCGGATAAAGTAATATTTGTCTTATTGGAAAACGCGTTTGTGCCAATCTCTGTAAAATCTCATTTGCATTTAAATACGTTTCTTTTGACAGCGATTTCATAAAAGTTGAGACAAAGTTATTGATATGCCGCCATTTTGAATCCGAGGTTTCAGGATTCGCAGATATTTATAACGCTTTGGCTCTAAACTTTAATCGATATTCAGACTCGTAAGGAATATCTGGAGTATTCCAAACTTAAATTCTACAAAAATAACTGATATACCTAGTTATTATTTAGCATGAAATAAAACTATGAAAACGGATTATATCGCGTATATTGAATTTATAATACATCCCGACGTTTACATAGTTTTATTTCATGAGTAACTATCGCGGTAACCGAAGACAATATTATTATTTAGCAGTTATTATTCTATGTCACAGATAATTTGTTTTAATTTCGCAGATAATTTAATCAACAAAAACAATTTAATTTCCCCCGTTTTAAGACCCTTGATTATATATTAGTATCTGTCGTCTAATTTCAACACTCACCATGGCCGGAATGAATCATTAAGAAAGTAATTAAAAGCAAAATCGTCGTCAGCCTTTAATTTGCCTCCATAAAAACTTTTATATTTCACAATGAATGGAACGTTTTTCAACCATATGAAATTATTGCCCTTCTGTTTTGTTCGTTTTTGTCGTGCCCTAATTTGAGTTACCTTTTGCGGCGGAAGAAATTAGAAGTTACGTACCTAGGATGTTTATTTAAAGGAAGATAAAGATAAAGAAAGTTTATTATTCAAGTAGGTATATTACAATGCGCTTACGAACCGCCGGCTCCCTGCCCCGAGAAGATTTAAATCCCCCCTCAGTTGGAGGAGGGTATCCCAATATGGGACCGGCAACAAACTCGGCGGGACACCTTTTCAAAACATATTATAATCAGAATGTCCAACATCATCCAACACAAATAGTTATCTAATATTATATTGTCTTCGGTTACCGCGATAGTTACTCATGAAATAAAACTATGAAAACGGATTAGATCGCGTATATTGAATTTATAATACATCCCGACGTTTCGACCCCTTTACAGCGTTCGTGGTCAACGGGTGACTGAGGGAAAAGCTACAAAGTCCAAAAATACCCACATACAAAAGTAATGAACCGTCGGGATGTGTTATAAATTAAATATACGCGATATAATCCGTTTTCATAGTTTTATTTCATGAATACATCTTATAATTAACATGCATTACGAGTAAATAAGAAAAAATACAATTTAAATTACTATAGAATTCATGCAATTACATACAGTAGGTACTTTTCTTTATAGAAAATATTTCTTTAAATATAAATAATTAGAAAATATCTTTGTCTTACACTAGTATAGCACCCAAAAGAAAAGCATGAGTATATCTTTTTTGTTCTTTTTTTATGTGATAACAAACGAGCAGACGAGCCGCCATCAGGCGGCTCGTCAGTCGGCTCGGAAGCAGTCATCGTCGCCCATGGACATAAGCAACATCACAGGAGCCACTGAGCTATTTACTGACAATTTGGTTTGACCAACTATATTATTATTTTAGACATCAAATAGCGGAATGAATGTGTAACTAACTTCATACGTGCCGTCTACGTCGATAGTGATTACAGGATGCAAATGACACTAATGGGGGCGCGAATTCACGGAGATCAAAGCGCCGTCTATATAGTTGGCTGGATGGGACACTGATTCTAATAAAAAAAAAAAAAACGTTTATTGGTTATGGTTAAAATGCTCCCGCTATTTCTCTTCCCGCTCTTCCTGCCAAAGTTACATAGATACATAGTAACAGAAAAATACTTAAAAAGTCCCACAGTAAGCTCAATAAGGCTTGTATTGTGGGTATAGACGATGATATAATTATGTAATACATAGATATATATAAATACATAGGATGGGTTAGGTGTACATAGTTTCATAGAAAACATCCATGACATGAACAAATATTTGTGATAAACATACGCTTGTTTGACATGTATTATATACTATAGTATATTATGTATTGACCTATAACTGTGTGTTATGAATAATAAATTTCATTTAATTTCATTTTATTACAAGTTCGTAATACAAAACTACTTAAAGTTAGAGATAAATGCAAAATTGTGGGCTGTTGCTCTCTCATCATTATTTAAAAACAGTTCCAGCCTTGAAAACTAGTCGCATCCTCGTTTTATTATTCCCTCAAAACTTTTCTAATAATATGAAACTGGCTTTGTGCCGTGTAGCCTCTTAATCGCCGATTAAACTCCGGTTAATCTCGCTTTATATGTGCAACCGGGCTTAGGGTTGTTTACTGTGGGTTAGTGTTTCACTTAAGAACTACATATTCAATACTTTAGGGTTGCTACATACGTCTTTTAATGTGATTTTTTAGTTTTGCAGTTATTTACTTACTTCTGTGATGCGACGATCCGAAGTGGATCTTGGCATCCGACACCAACGATCGCCATGCTTTTCTATCCAAAGCCGTTTCCATCCAGTCGACGGCACTTTGTCTCTCCAGCGGTACCTAGGACGTCCAGACGGTCTTCGGCCATTTGGCACTCCAGAGTACGCCGTCCAGACTGCACGATCGCCACCCATCCGGACTACGTACCCGTGCCATCGGAGTCTGACTTTCGCTTTCAGTTTTGCAGTAACACAAAAACAATGTGTAAGAATAGTAAACTTGCATGACGTTCTAATCTTGGTGTTTATATTTACTTTAAGTATCGGGCCGGTCACGTCAGCATGCATCCAGACAGATGGGCTAGTGTAGCTACCAAGTGGATGCCAGAAGGGCCCAGACGGAGATGGCGAGACGACCTAGACACCTTTCTCAACAACTGGCTGGAAGAGGCACTAACTCGGGGATTGTGGAAGACTAGGGGGAGGCATTGCTGACGTAGGCGAAAAAACTGCTAGGCTCAAATGGGACTGGGCTGGTCACGTCTACCGCATGTATTCGGAGAGGTGGGCTAGCTTAGCCACCAAGTGGATGCCGGTGGTGGACGTGGACGGGGCAGGCCCGAACGGAGATGGCGGGATTTGAACAGCTTCCTGAACAACTGGCCGGAGGAAACACCAAATCGGGAGTCGTGGAAATCAAGGGGAGAGGCCTTTGTTTGCTCAGCAGTGGGAAGAAAGAAAAATCACTATTAGTGTGAATTTAGACGTTCATTTTCCTCTGTCTCTGGCATGGTCATCTATTGGGTACAAGTATTTGCATAGCTTAAAGTCTAGCGTTTAGTCTAAGTAAAAATTCAGAAACAGAACTTGTTTAACCGTCCTTTATTAAATGCTTTACAAGAAGATATGATAAATTTACTTAACACAGTAACAAAAGCTTTAAGAATACTACAACCCAACACAATGTCGCATTAATATCAATTTTCTTGGCAATTAGGGCTGTATTTTTCTTTCCTGCTTGAAAAGCCGTGTTTAATGAGCGAGGCTTGGTCCTATTTAATACCGCTGCTTAAGGCCCGGGCCTACTACCTATATAATCCTACTTACTAACATTATGAATAAAAATCAGATAGTAACTTTGTCTATTACCTATTCACGCATAAAGTGATGAACTGGTGTATATGAAATTTAATATGGAGATAGATTCTAATTTAACAGTTTGTTAAGATTTTCAACTGGTTTCGATACGACCGTGATGGACGATCGTGATGGTATTTGACGCGCATCTCACGCACGATTTTCAGTTAATTTTGCGTGCACAAATCAGCAAGAGCGATCTTCGAGTTTATATCAAAGTAAAATCAAAACTGTAAAATAATGTACCTAATAAATCAGCCGGTCTAGCATATGATTGGCGCGAGAGTATCTCGCCGCGACATAGACTACCCGTCCCTATTTAATTTATACAGTTAGTAAAAGACGGGTAGTCTATCTCGCGGCGAGATACTGTCGCGCCAATCATTTGCTCGGCCTACTGGGGAAGGCATAGGACAAATAGGAAACAGGTAGAAAGTAGTATCCTAAGTATTATATAAAAAAATATACCAACGTAAGGTACCCCATTTTTAAAATGTGTCCTCACATTTACGGTCATCAACTATAACATGCCAAAAACAAACATTATACCGTATTTATGCACGCCATATTTCGTCGGCTGCAACTCTAGAGGGGCCACGTAAAAATTGGCCAAGTTATAACGAGTTCCCTTTGTTAGGCGCTATTACTTATTCTTTTCACCGGTGCAATTAATGTTTAATATAAAACAGCGGACTTGGAAGGTTTTCTAAATTTAAACGGGGCGATGGCAGGACCATCCACATGCTTGATAAAAATTATGTACTTTTTATATATAATCCTCTAACATATAATTTAAGGATGCTCAATTTTATCAATATAGGCACATATTTCAAAACATAGTTAAAATACTAATTGAAAATTTTAGGGTAGAAAAGGGGTTTCAAATAGTTTCAATCCATTATATGTGGAGGGCGGCACCGTCGTCGATGCCTAGCCACCTGACAGCGGACTTAAAGCGGTGGCGTGTGCCCCGGATGCACATGCTGGTGACGATATGTAGCATTTTTTCCACATATTTTAGCGAAAATTGATTTAATTGTGCATACTCATACGCGTGTTAGCTGTTGTACTTCGAACATGGTTTTTAGGCTTAAAAGCCAAAACTTATACACATTTGTAATTGGTTATTGATGATAGAAAGCTCTTTAAAACTAGAAAAAATTATCGGTTTTACTATTAATTTTGTCAAAAAGGAGTAATTTTGTTAGCTTACTGAAATATAGCTATTATTTAGTAATATTTAGAGTACTAGCCTCTGCTCTCAACCTCGTCTATTGCTTTCCATCTTTCCATGAAGAATACGATTCTATATGACCTCAGTTTATGCTTAAAGATAGAATTAGAGATATAATCGGAACTGGCTCTGCCTATGTCAGCAGACGTCACGAAGCGAGTTATAGAAGGTAAAAGAGATGAAGGCACAGAGAGAATGGGCAGAAGAGACTGGATGCAGAAAGTTGAAGATGATGATTAACGGTATAAATCATAGGAGAACCAGGTATCTTCTGAAACTAGGTAAGAGCAGTCTGAGACTACTGACGGGTATTATCACTGGTCATAATAAGTATAGAGATTCCTCCTGTCCACACTGGTAAGAAGGAGACTTGCTTACACTTATTAGCAGAATGTTATGTATGCGGCACCGCGATATAATACATTCGGTAGGGACACACTAAAAGAGAGCGAACTAAAGGACGTCGAACTTAAAGATGTCCTTCTGTTCTGCAGGAAAACAAGAAGATTCTAGGAGATGGTGTGGAAATGCCGCCGGACAATAACCTGCAGCTCCAACTCCAGGTAAGGCTGAATGATCCCAACGTGCTGCGATCGACAGCCCGTCGACTATTCTCACCGTATTTTTCGAATCACTGACTATTAAACATTTTTTTATGGTTTTCTTAGCAATATTAAGGATTTTATTATACGCTTAATAGGTAGACGTCCTATGAAGATCTACCTATTCTAATTTTACAATATTCGCCCGTTCTAAAACTTCAAAACAATTGTTCCGAAAGAGAACAATTAGCTAAGTCGATATTTTGGCCTTTTGTCTGAAGTCAAGCAGAACTCTCGTTGGTTTTAATGGGTCTGTGTCAAAAGTTTGGATATCTTGCTAAGAGGTCTTATTATGTGATTATTTCTATTATGTTTCAAAACTTTCAGTAAACAATTTTATTATAGGTTAGTAACTCAGGTAAAATAAATGTGACGCTCGGATGTCGATTGCAGCTGCAGTCTGTTGCGGCGTCGTTTTTGCCGCCGCTGCATCTGTCAATTTCCTTGATGAAATAGGTGACATTTACCGCCGCCGCATTACTGCCGGTATTGTGATGTTCATTCCGTCACTTATCTTGAGAGCCTCTACTAGCGGCCTATGTGTAGGTATCTTGTTATTCAATTAAATTATTTATTCATAAAATTTTACATTTTATACGTCCGTCGGTTTACGATTACACATTACATTACATATTAAATATACATTAAACAACTATTACTATTACAATCTAAATACTTATTTACAAAAAGAATTCGTCAATGGTGTACAATGCATCTTTGACTAATTTTGTTATCATTTGACGTACAAATGAAGCGTAACTCGGGGCCTGCTTTATTGCCGGAGGGATCTTATTATAAATTTTTGGACCAATGAAGTTAAGGCATTTTTTAGTTTTAGCCAGTCGTGTGTGTGGCAAGCTCAGGTCATGTCGCCGTCGCGTGATGGAGCCGTGCGCATCAGCGTTGGTATGGAAGTGGTTAATATTACTTCTAACATACTTAGCCATTTCCAAGATGTAAAGACTAGGTACGGTTAGTATGTTGTGTTTTATGAACAAGTCCTTTGCAGGATGATCCCAACTAACCCCAGCGATGATGCGCAATGCTCTTTAATCACAATAATGTGGGTAGGCTAAGCGATATGACTACTGTCTATGCTCGGTAATGGTCGTTTGTATAACTCCTGACATGGCGCAGTCGGTAGGCCGGATGGACCGACCCATCTGGTCGGTTCTTAATTTGATTCAAATATGCTGTTTAGTTTTTTAAACTAATGGGCTTGATATACGGCACTGTCTTTTAAACAGGCGCGTGACTTCTCCATTTTCAATTTCATTTTAGGTTTCAGAATATCCCCCACTGAATAGCTAAACACATGAAATAAAAATACTCTATTACATTCAATAAAACACTTTATTAAACTCGAAAGTCTAACACAGACAGATTTAGGTCATACGTCTAGTCCCTTTGTCTCTCGGATTTACTTATATTGGATTCCGAGGAGGGCCGTTTTCTAATAAAAGTCGATAGAGCATTCCGAAGCCGGAAAAGGCAAATAATCATGCAGAATGGAGAATATTACCGGAAGCATTATTTTATTCGGCATCTTTTTTTTATACCACGTCAGTGGCAAACAAGCATACGGCCCGCCTGATGGTAAGCAGTCACCGTAGCCTATGGACGCCATATCTTAGAGTATATGTTAGTATGAGAGGGGAAGCGCTGGTGGCCTAGCGGTAAGAGCGTGCGACTTGCAATCCGGACTATCCGGAGGTCACGGGTTCAAACCCCGGCTCTAACCAATGAGTTTTTCTAAGAAATATCACTTAATATTTACCAGTCTCTTTTCGGTGAAGAAAAACATCGCAAGGAAACCGGATTAATCCCAATTAGGCCTAGTTTACCCTCTGGTTTGGAAGGTCAGATGGCAGTCGCTTTCGTAAAAACTAGTGCCTACGCCAATTCTTGGGATTAGTTGCCAAGCGGACCCCACTCCACTAATATAAAATGTTTTTGTTGCAAATGCAACTTATTATTGTATAAAATATTCCCTACGCAGTAGCTAAACACAACCGTCGGGTTCGGCTAGTATTCGGAGGCTTTTCTAATAGCACTACACTTTTTTATTGTTCAATTTCGCTTAATCACTCTTTCATCAGCCTCCATACAATCAACACACCACCACTTTTTAACCATTTTGGCAAGAACCCCCTTATAAACCAATACCTATTTGGAATATTATAATACTTTACTTCAAATCGAAGCTTTTTATTTGAGTCGTCGTGATCCTGATCTCCACGGCGCGCGGCGGCTACAGTCTTAAATACAACATCTCTGAAAGATTACTTATATTACAAGTGAGTTCACGGCCAGTTTAACCAACGTTAATATTCTTAACGACCCGTTATGTCGCCGTTTTAAAATTTAACTGTTATTACAGTCTACAATAACCGAGTTGTGCAAAAACCGAGCTATAACCGATCTTATAGCAATGTAGGTAAGATTTAAAATGTAATTGTAAGAAGTGACAGTGAAGGGCTTAAATTACACCCCTATGCTATTTTGTTTGCATGCTTAGAAGGCTAATTCAGAAATGTGAGATTCAATACGAATTTGATATCAATATCAATGACCACAAATGGGCATTTTTAGAAAAACTAGTGGTGGCATATTAGACATTATTCGATAAGTCACTAAAAATACCTTTTGCACTTCTTATGCACGTAAAGTTCGACTTTAAGCTGCGTGTCGACGACATAAAATCGCTTTTTAAGCTCTAGTGCATAAAGTAAAATCATTACGGCCTCCTCGCTCCTCACTGCGATCGGACCAATAAATTGCCTCGGATAAAAATGGGTCGCTTTATGCCTTTGTTGTACAATCTACTATTAACTACTTCAAGGTTACAAAAAAAATTATCAAATATTTTGATTTCTGTGTTTTAAGTACTCACACTACTATACATACTTAAATTATAAACTGAAATAGATGTCATATTAAATAAAAAGTGACGAAGCCCTCCAGTGGTGGAGGCCGGATTCGAACGCGTCTTTAGCCATGAACCCCTAGGCCGCTCCAACCCATCCGCATTTTCAATTTAAATTTTAAATTCGTTTATTTTTTCTTATTTATTTTACTCTTTGTAATTCTAGATATTTGGCACAACAGTCTGTCAGATTGCTCTCAATTTCACATGTCGTTACCTAACATTGTCCATTAGGCTAAAGTGCGATTAACTATAGCCTAATAGGAACGGGCCGTCCTAAGCAAACATCAACGGGTCACTGGATATATGCTGGATATATCTATACTTGTACACAGTTTCGACCTGCTCGAAAGTATTAATAATATACTGATTTAAACTAACACGATTTTCACTCATAATTTTAAAACTAACACAGGACTTAATCGCATACAAACTCAAAATGAGGGACAGGGGATTTCGTCTTCGTGGAATCCAGTAATTAGCAAATGGAAGGGAAAAAAAGCATCCCACCACATACCATCGGATGTCGTGAGTGTTGTGTGTAGGCAAAGTGACAACCCTAGCGTACAAGTTAATAATCAAGATCAAGTGCGGGTAGTTCGCAAAACCCGCGCGGCAATAAGATGTTGATACAATTCCTCGCCAGTCTGCCTGTGACCACGAACGTAACGTCACGTTCGAAACGTCAGGCCATAAATGCTAGTTTTAAAATTATGAGTATTAATAATGTCGTGTAAATAAAATCAATAATGGTATCAAAAGTTTAGCTCAAATCGATCTTGAAGATTGCTTACGCTGATATTACCTAACCCACAACCCACCACCTAATATCAGCATTACTTTGATTTATATTTAGTACTTAGGATAAAAAAAACAACATGTAAGCAACATTTCTGTTACATGCATGCCGTGTTTGCTTGTAATTGGGTGAATACTCAAGCAATCTTATTTTATATCTCGTCATTTATAAGTATTTTTTGTATTGCACCCAGGGGCGTAGCTAGAGGAAATGGCGCCCGGGGCAGGCATCAAATTTGCGCCCCCCCAAACGTAGCCTGTAGACCCCCGAACTAACCAATTTTATATTTTTCGCCCGTTTTGGCGCCCCCCCTTTGACGGCGCCCGGGGCACGTGCCCCCCCCCCAACCTCCCCTAGTTACGCCACTGATTGCACCTGTTAGAAAAACCTAAATAAATAAATAAATAATATTTATTTTTTACTTTTAGGGTTCCGTACCCAAAGGGTAAAAACTGGTCCCTATTACTAAGACTCCGCTGTCTGTCTGTCCGTCTGCCACCAGGCTGTATCTCATCAACCGTGATATTTAGACAGTTGAAATTTTCACAGATGATGTATTTCTGTTGCCGCTATAACAACAAATTCTAAAAACAGAATAAAATAAATATTTAAGTGGGGCTCCCATACAACAAACGTGATATTTTGCCGTTTTTTTACGTAACGGTACGGAACCCTTCGTGCGCGAGTCCGACTCGCACTTGGACGGTTTTTTTATTTACTCAATAAAAAATACACAGCAATATTCAGTAGACATATATTTACACCAAACTGCATGACAGTTTGTTGGCGAACGGTTTAAAACATCTTAACCATCAATGCACAGACAACTATTTTAACAATTTTATTTATAACTATATTTATATGTATAAATACCTAGTCATGACGATCATAATATAAATTCATGTAGATTAGTCTAGCATAATTTATAATGTAATTTCATATTATGAGAATAAATATCTAATCTAATCTAATCTATATTAGTATGAAGTAGTATCCTAAAGCATTTATTATTCACAGGGTACCGTCCGGGGGTTTTCTTTTGTATTAATGTCCAATCCGTTTTCCATTAGGCACTTCAGGCACTTGTATTTGGTTTCCGAATATTGTTTAAAAATTCAGAGGATCGTCCTTATACGGAACTCATACTCATACGTAATATGAGGTGTTTTTTTTTAGGGTTCCGTACCCAAAGGGTAAAATCGGGACCTTATTACTAAGACTCCGCTGTCCGTCTGTCCGTCACCAGGCTGTATCTCATGAACCGTGATAGCGAGACAGTTGAAATTTTCACAGATGATGTATTTCTGTTGCCGCTATAACAACAAATACTAAAAAGTACGGAACCCTCGGTGGGCGAGTCCGACTCGCACTTGTCCGGTTTTTTTTAAACTATGGTATCTGAAGCTACATAAACTAATTACAGACATAGATATACCTTTCCTATTGTAAGTACAAAGTTTCAGAGCAATGTAGCTAGTTGTTTTAAAATGAGAGCGGAACTACGTTTCTATGGAGAACCGAGCTTGCCGGGGACTCTTAAGGTACCGTTCGGATTCACACTACACCAGCATTACTGCTGCAGTATTGCAGCGCGACATTACTGCTTACTTCGCGAGGTGGTATTTAGGTAATACTGAACGACATAATTATGGTGCGAAACTCGAATTTGCGACAAATATATTTGCCAATTTCATGCCTTGGTTTTCTTGCACAATTTTAGTGGGATCAGCCTTAAAACACCTTTTAATCATTAAACATGTAGGAACAGTCGCCATCAGATATATCGAAGCGGCCGAGATGTTTACAAATATATAACAAAACCTCTATTATCAAGACGTAACAGACTAAAGGTGACGGTCCGTTTCCAACCGCAGCTGCACTGCTGCTCCGACACTACTGCGGCGGCCCAAACGCGTCGGTGTTATTGTCAATTTCCATAGTAAAATGAATGACGATATCGACTGCACGTAATATGGTGATTTTAACGTTTTCCCGACCGCAGCTGCACTACTGCTCCGACACGTCGGTGTTATTGTCAATTTTCAAAGTAAAATGAATGACGAGACCGACTGCACGTAGCATGGCCATTTTTGCGTATTTGGTGTATTATTGCAACTGCGGCTGCAGACCGCACGTCAAATCTGTCACCTGCACTGAATTGTCTTTGATCACAGATATTAGTAGTTTTAAGCAAAGAGGATATAACCACTACGTTCTAAGGAGTTATTACACCCACGGATAAACAACCCCGATGGTACCGTCGCCATATATAGCAGATATATCGGGGCGGCCAAGGAGCTCACAGATATCTGAACACGCCTTTATTGTCAAGGCGCTAGAGTGCATGTTCAGATATATTTAGCACCTCGG